>NC_080838.1:38430801-38739000 GCF_030435755.1 Ochotona princeps
AACCTTTTGGGATTGGCTCATTTCCCTTAGCATTATGGTTTCTAGTTGGGCCCATTTGGCCACAAAAAACTGCATTTTGGTTTTTTTAATAGCTGAGTAGTATTCCATGGAGTAAATAAACCATAGCTTTCTTATCCAGTCTTCTGCTGATGGGCATTTCGGTTGCTTCCATGTTTTTGCAATTACTGATTGTGCTGCTGTGAACATAGTGGTGCATGTTGGTTTTTCGTGTAACAGGTGTTTTGGATATATTCCTAGGAGTGCTATTGTTGGATCATATGGTATGCAGATTTTGAGTTGTTTGAGTGTTCTCCATACTGATTTCCATAGAGGCTGTACCAACCTGCAGCCCCATCAGCAGTGGAGTAAGGTTCCCTTTTCCCTGCATCCTTGCCAGCAAGTGTTGTTGGTGTTTTTTGGTATATGGGCCAATCTAAACACATAACAATTTAACTATTTAATCAGCCATATACACTAAAAATGTTGCAGAAGTAGAGAGTTTGATTCGAAGAATACATGCTTAGATGGTCAGCTATCATCATGACTATTTTGCCTAATTATCCATGATTTCTCCCATCAGACAACAGTTTTCTGGGTTGTTGTTAACATTCATAAGACCAGTAAAAGGAATTCAGTGATTTCTTAAAGTTCAATGTGGACGTCTGATTGTCGTAAGCTGATTTATAAGAAAAGCTAAGCTGCTCTTTCTGATACACAGGAAGTGAAAATCTACTCTAATTCCTTTTTATGTCAATTTGGGTTTCCTTAAGTGATTATGAACTGGGCCAAGTAATTTTTCTTTCCTACCTCTATCAGCAGGGTTGTTATGAGGTTCCATTATAGGGCTGCCAGAGGAAATGGTAGAATTAGAGCTGGCAGTGACATTTTATTAACACACTTTCAATGGTTACTACTACCCTGAAATTTCTTTGAAGTGCCTGAATAGTATCCACTAAAAAATCACTCTGATGAAGCTAGCACTCAGACATATTAGTCAGTTAAAGAAGAGTTTCTCCATGTATTTTGGGTAAATCTTTTCCACATGTACTATTAGGGGACAGGAAAGGAAAAAGTATGAGCCACAGTAACTGTATGAGATTTGTGAACTGTTAATTTTAAAGATAGGAAATCATTTTAATTGCACTGTGTTTGGTGGTCATTCAGTTTTTAAAACAATATTACGTAGGCCAGATTTTTAAAGCCCTTTCAATGAAAATTTAGTGAAAAATCCTGTGTAACTCACACCCATGCAGGCGACATGCTATCTTATTAAAAGTAATGATGCTTTGTCATCAGTGACATATGTTTTGTCTTGCTGTATCTGTGTGTTTTTGTGCCTCTTGTATTAGAACACTACATCTTCCGTGTCTAAAATAAGATACCTTTGGAGCATGTTTGGTTGAGGGGTTAGATCATTGTCTTGGATCTGCTTTCTATACATGAATACCTAGTTTGATTACCAGTTCTTCTTTCAGTTCAGATTCTGGCTAATTCACATCTTGAGAAGCGGCAGTTAATGACTCAACTACTTGTGTTTCTGTCACAGGAACTACAGGTTAGGCTGCTGTAATGACTTCGCTCCATCCTGGAAGTTGTGGGCATTGTGCATTAAACTAACAGATGGACTATCTCTGCTTCTCTCTCTCTCTGCTTCTCTTGTCTTTCAAATATGTTCACATTTATTTATGACAATTTTTTAACTAATGTTTTAAAATTACTGGTGTATAAAAATAAGAACCATTCTAAATTGTTTTTAATTATAAAGGATTTGTGGTGGCATGATTCATGGATATATAATTCAACAAATGCAGTGTTCAAATCTCTGGGTTTTTTTTTTTTATATAATCCATTTTATTGTATTGTTGTTGACAATCTTTACATAGTTAACTATAGTTGAAGGAAAATCAAGAAAGAGAAGGGAAAAAAAAAAAAAAGGTTCAGGGGGATAGGGAGGTGGGCAATGCTATTATGTCCATATTGTTTCCATCATGTATCTGAGGTAAAAGGGGATATTGAGGGAGAAGCCCCACCCGGTTTCCCGCCCACCCCAAGTCCCATATGTGGGGCATGCTCTGAGATATGTGCTCAAGTGGAGTTAATAGTTCTCCAGTTATGAGTCACTGCCAGTTTCGCTCGATGAGGTGGTCCACTGATTGATATGGTCCATCATGAAGTCTCCATTTGTCCCATATTTCGCTGCCAACATGTAGCTGAGATGAATGATTGTCCTATTCTGTCTTCTGTCTTTTCTTGGTTAGAATTCTGAGTCCAGCAGTTCAAGTGGGGAGATCTCCAAAAATACTTTGAGGTATTCCCAGACCAGATTCTTGTATGTTCTAGCAAGCACAGGGCCCGGCACAGTCCATCACCCTGATCAGCTGGTGGTTGCAATTGCTGTGTTGGTTCTGTTTTCAGTCCCGAGTTGCACTGGAACCAATGGGTGTTGCAGTCCAGTCTGGTTCGGCCCTTACATCAACCAGTGGGAGCTGCAGCCTAGTCGGGGCGACCCACAATAACCCCCACCAAGCCTGCCCCCTACCCTGGTTTGCCAATTTGTGTAGCAGAAGACCAGTCTGTCCCCCATCCCATTTGGCTCTGGTACTTGTCAATGGGTATTAAAGCTTAGTTCTATCTAATCGACTCAACCATCCAGCCCTCACAGATGTTGTTGAGTGCCTCTGTCTAGCCATCCCAGCCCCCGTCCTAGTTTTCATGCCCTCCCACGGGAATAGTGACCCAAGAAGGGGGAACCCACTTTTTCCCTCCCAGGTCTCTCTGTCCCGGTTTATGCACTCTTTAGGTGGTCCTGTGATTTGACTCGACAGAATTAGTCCCCAGTGCCAGCTGATGCCAGCTGATGCTGTGGCCCTGATCTTGTCCACATGCAGCGCACAGGTGTTGTAGCCTTGCTTAGTCGTGTCTGTCTCTATCCCAGCCAACACTCTCCAGTGGGAGTGGTTGTCCAGCGAGGGGACCAGCCCCTTAACCCCCCCGCCAGCTCTGCCCCTCCCTTCCTGGATCTCACGTGTGCTGGATGGGTGCTGCATTCATATCCAGTACAGGCAACCACGCCCTGGCGTTCCAGAATGTGTACTGGTTTTGTCGCAACCAAACCCGGCCCATTCCACACTCTGTTCTGGTGATCGGATTTGCCAGAGGATGACATGAACTGATTCAGCCTGGCCTGCTCCTGACCCATGCCGAATGCATGCCAGTGGGAAACTTTCCATGGCCTATTCTGGGCTGTTTCCAATCATGCTTCTCGCGCTTACCTGCAGGGACTGTGTCCTGCCAGAGGAGTTGCCCAGGCTCCTCCATCAGAACCCCTCCCAATGCCAGATTTTGCGCTTGCCAGGGGGTTCTTGAGCCAACCCTACTCAGTTCACCTCCTGTCCTAGCAGGAACAGTGGCTTTTCCTGGCTGGCTTTCACCCCATTCTGACTCTTGTTGTTGGATGTTTCAGCCCAGCCATGGCTCGTCCATACCCACATACAGCTCACACATGGCTCAGAAGGGGATTGAGACCCAGCTTAGTCAGTCCCACATCTACCCTGTTTCTCCATAACACCAGATGGTGCTGTGATCTGAACCGGCCTGGTGCATCCAATCCCAGCCCACACTAGTGCCTCGGGTGACTGCAACTGTTTCCTAGATAGAACGCAGCCCCCATTCCAGCACATACACCCCTTGGTGGGAACCTCATCCCAGCTGTGGCATCCCAGATTGGGACCGTTCCTAGCTGTAAATCACGCACCTGCACGTGGTTGCTCCGAGGACCATTAGGTGCCAGCCTGCTACACAAGCCGGAGCTTATCTTTTACTTGATAGGTGTTCAAAGCTCAGCATTATTAAGGGATTGGAAGTTCTTCAAAGGAAGAGTTACTGGCATTGGGAATCTTTAGGATTGACTCAGATCCCAGAAACAGTGGGGTCACTCTAGAGCTATCTCAGCAGCGATTCAGATGTCCAATACCCCAGAGCTCCCCGGCCGGGCCCAGCCCGGCCAGCAGGCACAGCCTGGCGCCAAATGGCGCACTGGCCGCCCTGGCCCAGCCCGCCATGAGCCATGGGCACATGGCGGACTGGGTTCGGGATCCGAGCTAGACGTCCTCTCCCTCAGCCCTCGGCTCGCCTCTGGCAGCCGGAGGTTAAATCCTGCAGGCCCGAGGTTGCGCCCCTCCCCAATCCCGTTCACCCACCACCCAATGAGGGTGTTGGGTGGGTCCCGGACATGCCCAGTCACGGAGGCCTCCCCCCTCGGCGTACTCACCCCAGAAGGAAGCAGGCCGCACCCAGGCATGTCCGGGCCCAGCCCGCCATGAGCCATGGGCACATGGCGGACTGGGTTCGGGATCCGAGCTAGACGTCCTCTCCTGCAGCCCTCGGCTCGCCTCTGTCTCTCTGGGGTTTTTTTGTTTGTTTGTTTTTAACTACAATGCAACCATGGTACACAAATCTGGGATACAATGCAATGTTCCAACACATACCCAAAGATATAATACATGCTCACTGCATCAGCCACCTTAGCCGCATCGTGTCATAGCATATAAAGCCAAACCAGAGATGCTGGAATCCCAAAACTGGTCCTGGTTAGTTCCCTAATGGCTCCACTTCTGTTCCAGCTCCCATCTAATGCCCTGGGTAAAGCAACAGGAGATGATCTAACTTTGGGTCTCTGCCATCAATGTGGGAGACCCACATAAAGTTCCTGGCTCCTGGTTTCAGCCTGGCCCAACCCTGGCTGTGACAACTATATCGTGATTAAAGCAGTGAATGAATTCGAATTCTGTTTCTCTCTCTCTCTCTCTCTCTCTCTCTCTCTCTCTCTCTCTCTCTCTCTCTCCCAATCTGCCTTACAAATAAGCAAATCTATAAAAAAAAAAAAGCAAAATCTGGCACTTCAAAATGAGTATAATATATGAACTCAAACTAAAAGAATTTTCCTGGGGAATAGTTTTCACAAAATGAGACAAACATCTCTATTGATAATTATCCAGAGAAATATTTAAATTAAAGAAGAAAAAGAATAATTCCAATTCAGGTGCACAAATAGTATATAATACACATAAGAAACATGCACGATTACTTACACACCACAGAAGAATATTCACAAATGGAGCCACACTCAGTGGCAAGCAGGCATTTTGTGACCGGCTGCCCATGAGGTGCCCAGGCCTGGCCCCAGGACTTTCCCCATGGGCAACCTGGGGTGAGGGATTATGGGGGGCTGGGAGATGCTGCTGGTGGGGAAATTTGGAGACCTGAGGCCTTGTGTCCAGGCAAACAGGGTGAGCCTGGGGATTTCCCCACATATGTGGTCCATGAGTTTATCATGGAAAGAGGAAAAAAACATGTGGGAGGGAGGATCATTGAGGGAGTCTGTTTCAAGCAAGGAATGGCTTCTGAATGACCCCCATCAACAAGGTACTGTACTTGCAGGTAAGCAAGGGGACTGAGACCAAGTAGTTCAGAACGTGGAAGCCACAGGATTTTTATGGGTCAGACAAACACACCAGCCCATGTAGGAGATCTCAGCTAGGCTAGTTGGCATGGACCATAACTGATCACCATTCACTGGCTTACCCTAAAGCTAGGGCTGGGGGCTGGCCTGGCAGGGCTAAATCCCAATACTGTGATATTAACCAGCATGCTAGAGAACCAAGGCCAGGAGCTGAGCTGTGGGGGGCCATGGGGGTCTACCATTATGGAACTGAAATATCCATTGGTTTGCTTAAGAGCAAGGGGTAGTGATACACTGAGCTAGGCATGACCATGGAACCCTCCAACACTTATAGGTACTGAGATTGGGAATAGACCAGGCAGGTCCAGGCTGTAACACTCACAGGCTCACCCAAGAATAGGGTTTGGGGTGGTCTGGGCCACAACATTTACAAGCTAATACATAGGCTGGGACAAAAAGGCAGACTATGCCAGGTAGGAGGCTTATACTCACCAGCACATGTGAGATCTGGATCTGGGAATAGGTCTGGTGGGGGAGTTTAGGAAACTCTCCTGGTAGGCTGTATCTCCTGCTAGTAAGCATGTGATTCAGGCCTGATTATTTGTCCAGCCAGGAAAAGTAGCTCCACTCATTGGTAAGTGTGTCAGTTGGTTCCAGAGAAGGTTGGATGGGACAGGAACAGACAAACTTTAACTTTCTGTCATATACAGGAGCCAGGCTGGAGTATGGTTCATGCCAGACTAGGTTATCACACCTACTAATTTGCATGAAAGCCAGTGTTAGGGGCAGACTGGGCTGGGCTGGGCTGCAGACCTGCTAACAAGATTTGGGACTGGGGACAGATCAGGTTGCAGCATCCAATGGCAAAAACTGAGATGAGGGACGGGCTATGCCAGATTGGGTCAGATCAATCACTGGCATCTGCCAGATCTGTGGCTGTTTGGTTGTGGAGCTCAAGGGGCATCCTGGATGGAATTTGGTTCCCAGAGGTGAGCACGAGCACCAGAATGGGGGTAGTGTCCGGTGCTGTACATGACTACAATATCCTTCAGCATGGGTGTGAACTGGGTCTGAGGTGCGCCAGACTAGGCTAGACTCCAGTATCCATTGATCCTCATGAGAGTCAGGGTGAGTGTAGGATGGGCTATGCTAGGCCTTGGCAACTCTTGAATCACATGGGAGCTGTAGCTGGGTATTGACCAGGTGTGGCTGAGCTGTAACACTTGACAATAAGAACCAAAATGGGTTGCCAGTTAGGCAAGGCCACTGTTTCTTCCAGAGTAAGAGGTGGACTAAGTCAGTCTGGGCCAAGGATCCAATATGTGTGAGATTTGCCACTGAGAGGACGTCTAATAGAGAAGCTTGGGAAATTCCTTTGTCAGGATGCAGTCCCTGCAAATGAGTGTAAGAATTAAGGCTGGGAGCAACCCAGACCAAGCCAGGTTACAGTACCCATCAGCATATGTGTGGTTCAGGTCTGGGGGCAAGCCAGGCTGGGCTAGCTCATAAGACTCACTGGAAGATCTGAAAACCTAGACAGGGTGCAGGATAGGCCAAGTCAGGCTATAATGCCAGCCAGTGCACATAATGCCCTGGACTCGGGGCTGGCAAGGCTGGGCTGAGCTGCATGGCAGCACCCACCAGCATTAGCTGGAACTGGGGGTAGGCTAGGCTTGGACAGGCTACAGCACACACTGGCTAATGCCAAGATGAGGCAGGCCAAGCCAAACTGGGACTATAGTACCCACCAACACAAAAGTGACTAGGGTGGGGTGGGATCGTGTGATCCCAGTCAGGCGACTGCTCGGGGACAGTTGAGCCCTGCAAATAGGCTGCTATCTTGCTGGGCCACTGCTCCCACTGGTAAGCATGAATACTAAAACTGGGGGCAAAGCAGACCTAGCAGGGCTACAACACCTATTGTCCTAAATGCGAGCTTGGTTTTTAGGGATAGCCAGGCTGTACTAACTGACTGTATCTCCTGGGACAAGCAAGAGCCATAGTAATGCAGACCTGGGACTGCAATTGTGCCTGTGAGGGAAACCATAGGTACCTCTCTGATGATCTGCAACTCCCACTGGTGAGCATGAAAATCAGAGCTGGAGACAGCCCGGTAGACAGGCAGTGGTACCCACAGGCATGACTGTGACCTGGATAGTGGGATCGCTTGGGTTGAGCTAAGTTTCAATGCTTATTGATGTATATGATAGATGAATGGAATGTGGGACAGATTGGGCCAGTCTGGTGCACATTCTGGCAAGTACAGGAACTAGGGCTGGGGGTAAACCTGGTGGGGGTTATTGGGGTTTACTGTGACTAGGCCACAGTTCCCACTGCTGAACATTAAGGTTGAGTGTATGGTGGGCAGTGTTTGGCTGGGCCACACCATCCAATGATTTATGTAAGAGATGGGCTTGGAGAAAGAACTGACTCAGCAATTGCAATTACCAGTGTGTCTGTAGGCTGATATGGGTGATGGACTGAGTCAAACGCTATACTGGCAAACACACACAGGAATCAGGTCCAGGATCGCCTCAGATGAGATTTCTGTAGGTGTCCCCCAACTGAATAGCTGGACTCAGAAATCCAGCAAGGGGAGTATCATAGGATCGTTGGTCTCACCATGGAGTACATGTGTCAGAACTGGGTCATTTCAATGACTAAGATGGAGCAGTGGATGGCATGCCCAGATGCTCATGGAGGATATCGAAGCCCACAGGTCCTGCAGAAGGCATCTGGTATGGTAGCAGATGAAGGAGAACAGAAAAAAATGTCAACTTTCCCAGCCAACTGTTGAGAGCAAATATCTGGGTTAATGGAGACTCGGGTGAACTGTGTCAGCAGATGGACCTTGGAAGGGTTTCCTCATCTTTGGATTGGTGACACTGACAGCATTTCTGAACTATTGAAGCCACTAGAGTAGAACGCTGGGAGCAGGCTCCACATTTGGAAACCTGGGATGGAAACCAGTGACTGTTTCTAATCCTTGTATTGTTGGGCTGTTGAAAGCGTGGGTATGGATTCTCCCCTAGTTTTCTCCCTTTGCTCAGATACAGGAAGAAGAGGAGGAAGATTGAAAACAGTGGTCTCATCCACACTTGCCTTGTCCCTAACTTTTTCCATCTTGGTCAACTATATAAACACCATAAAAAATTAAAAAATCATATATCATATATCACATATCATATATCATATATTATATATTCACACACATAATGAAGCAAGATAAAAATGTAGTTTTAGGGAAGATTAAATTTTAAGAGTAAAAGGAAATTTCTAAAGAAATGAATAATATTTGAAGAAATAATCCATCTAACTTTATAATCTAATAAAAGATTGGCTAGTTTTTGGTTCATGAAATATGAATTATGGAAGCTTATTATTCCTTCTACTTTTGGTACTTTGCAATATTAAAAAAGAGAGAAACAAGCACACATACATACTCCCACACACAGAAGCAGTATGATGTGGTCCTCTGATTATAAAACCTGTTTACACATTCGTTATCATTTGCTTCATTTGTTTACTTCTAAAAGTCTTCTACCTACAACTTGGGAAATTATAGTTTAAGTAAAATTGTTTCTTTTTTCATGCCAGTTTTTTAGCATAAAATTGGAAGTCATAATTCTAGTCTCTCTTTTCCTTGATTCTTAAATGCAAAAATTATTTTAAATGCAGCTCATATTCTTTGTTATCTCCTGTAACCCTAACAATGTTCAAGTCAGAGGCATTTTGGTGTTCCACTGAATTGTATTAAATTTTAGTGCTTTTATATGTGTCATCAAATAAGCCCACATTCAAAGCCTAAAGCTTTATTAAAGCATACCTTTCTTTTCCCACTGTTCTTTTAATTTTGTACATTTGAAGCCTAATTCTCTAATTCACAGGTTTATATAGGCATGGGTAAAGTTGCCTTCTCACTCCTTTGGGAGTAGTGCCTTTCTCTGAAAGCCAATTTTGCCCTCCAGGCCAAATGACATCAACCAAGCGATATGTGTTCCCTGGCAGAGTGAACTTCTACAAGTTGCTGGTGCATTATGTCATAGTGTGATGTGTGTGTTGTGACATGTGTGTTTGTGTGTACAAGCATGAATGGTTTAATGGGATGCTGAGACTGCAGAAAATTGTTGAATGATTTACCTCAAGGCAAGTGAGATTGATTATTTGTAACAGAGAGCTAGAAGTAATTTTGATGTGGAAATAAGTTTTTTCACTCCATGTACTCAAAGTAGCTCCCCACAGAGACAATAAGGGGAAAATGCAACAAGTGGAGTTTCTGCTTTGTTGTGGAGATTTATTACAATGCGTGATCCTCCAAAGAAGTTAATAGAGCAGCAGGAATATCGTAACGTGCCACAAGCATTACATTTTACTGAGAAATTATAATGTACTAAAAGAAAACTTACAATCTGAAAGAGTAGTGAAAGCAATTGCTGCAACCTTCGTGAGATAAAAAGGTAGCTGTAAAATATTAAGGATACCATGCCTGGATGGAAAGCTTCCAAAATTAATTCTAATGACTCAGCATTTACCACACAATTTATGACGCAGGAATTGTTAACTTTCACTGAGTATTCATTAGACAAAATTCGTGGAATCAGAAACGTTTTGGGTTTCATATAATTTTAAATTTTTGACTATAGATATGCAATTAATAATCTATTTTGGAAATAGACTCTAAGGAAAATCTACTATTCCCATATTTTAAAGATTTATTTTAATTTTTACTGGAAAGTCAGATACAGAGAGGAGGAGAGAAAGAGAGAAAGATCTTCCATCCTATGATTCACTCCCAAGCGGCCACAATGGCCAGTGCTGTGCCGATCTGAAGCCAGGAGCCCACAGCCTCTTTTGGGTCTCCCAAGTGGGTGCAGGGTCCAAAGTCCTTGGGCTCTCCTTAACTGCATTCCCAGGCCACAAGCCGAGAGCTGGATGGGATGCAGGGCTGCCAAGGTTAGAACCAGCACCCATATGGGATCCCGGCATGTTCAGGGCGAAGATTTTAGCTGCTAGGCTACCCACCAGGCCCTCTGCTACTCATATTTTAAAAACACTTTCTACACATGATGCAATTTTATACCATATTTTTAGTGCACCTGTATGCTTCAGGAAAATCTGGTGTATACATTTTATATATGCCTGCTACACATAGCTAGTTTGATACAAAGATTTGGTGCATTTTTGCTTGGATTATGAAATATCATATGAGGTCAATTGTGGAGTTTTCCATTTCTGGTACCATGTCAAACTTAAAGATATTTTGGATTTTAGAACATACCTGGATTTGAATTTTTATATTGGAGTTTCACAGATTGAAGTAACCAGCAATGCTATATTAGGATTTATTTGGATGTGAAATGTTAGTGAAATACTAATACTTCAACAATCACAGAAAAATTGACATGAAAACAACACATATAATTATTTTTAACTTTTTTATGCTCTTTCAATGAATAATGTGATTTGGAAAATAGATATATTCTTCCCCTCACCCCAAATATTTTTCTTTCAAGTTAGTTCAAGTATCTCTAATAGCAGTGAAACAATTAAATTTATTAATGAGCAAAAAGTGAAACACTTAGTCTTTTTAAAAAACATTTATCCACCAATTGGACTCACTTGTGTTACTCTGGTATGTGCATCCTTAGCAAGTTTACAAACATCTATGAGATTAGATAACTGTCGTTAATAACTTAGCTGTTCATTGTAATCTTTCAAAATTGACATCTTGTGCTCTGCCATAGCAGAATATCTGAATGGATAAACGATAATGCATTCTATTCCAAAATTAATTTCTCTCCGCAACTTCCATTGTTAACTGTTTGAAAATACTTTGTTGGGGCCCAGTGGCGTGGCCTAGCTGCTAAAGTCCTCGCCTTGAAAGCACCGGGATCCCATATGGACGCCGGTTCTAATCCCGGCAGCTCCACTTCCCATCCAGCTCCCTGCTTGTGGCCTGGGAAAGCAGTCGAGGATGGCCCAAAGCTTTGGGACCCTGCACCCGCGTGGGAGACCTGGAAGAGTTTCCTGGTTCCTGGCTTCGGATCAGCTCAGCACCAGCTGTTGCAGTCACTTAGGGAGTGAATCATGGGATGGAAGATCTTCCTCTCTGTCTCTCCTCCTCTCTGTATATCTGACTTTGTAATAAAAATAAATAATAAATCTTAAAAACAAAAAGCAAATACTTTGTTGGATCAGATAGACCCACTTCTGTGAATTTATTAAGAATTCTTGTTTCCAAGATTTTGGATGGATAATCATTCTGTTTTAAATTCTGAAACACACATGTCATGCGATTCTTAAGCAAATATCTTTTTCAAATCACAGATCAATTGTGAAGAAATAATATTAAATATTTATATAAATTTTGAGTTCTTATTTATGTATACTGATTGTATACCGAGATGTCCTATATGGGTGAAGAAATGGCTGAAGTTATTGGGGACCTCAACAGTAAACATTTCTTATTACTACTCTGATTTTCAAAGTTTACACTTTCGCTGCCTTGCATTGAAATGTTTGTCATATTCTCAAGCAGAATATTGACTTGGTTATACTTACTTTTCTTGATCTGTCCTTGTATTGAAAATAAAGTCCTCGCATTGTATGCGCCAGGATCCCATATGGATGTCAGTTCTATTCCCAACTATCTTGCTTCCCATCCAGCTCCCTACTGTGGCCTGGGAAAGCAGTTGAGGTGGGCCCAAAGGCTTGGGACCCTGCACTTGCATGGGAGACTTGAAAGAAGATATTGGCTGCTTCGGATTACCATAGCACTGGCACTTGTGGCCAGATGGGGAGTGAATCATCATAGATTGGAAGATCCTTCTTTCTTTTTCTCCTCCTCTCTATATATCTGACTTCTGACTTCTCAATAAAAATAAATAAGTCTTAAAAAAAATTCTTCTGATGTAAATTCTGTGCCAATATTATGTGTTCCAAAGCAGTTAGTATTCTTTGTGCCTTTTCCTACCCAGTTTAATCTATATAAAATAAAATACGGAAACATAAATAACAACTCATTTTGACACTGTTATGGAGAGTGAGAGAGATCATGCCAGGCTCAAATGTAAGATATATAAAGGAGACTTCATTAGCCACGCTTGGTGATGGCAATTCCACTACGCTGTAGTTACCGCCACCGTGATCGGAGTTGCACCATTCATCTGGTGAGAACAAAAATTAGCAAATGGCCAAAACCCTGAGTCAAAGAAATGGTCATTAAATTAATACTGAAGATTTGGGTTCCAGTTTCCTCAGTAATACAATTTCTCCTAAGAGATTCAGGACAAACAACCTGGACACACTTATGAAACTGCAAATATCCATAACTTGCCTTTTCTTGCTTCTCTGCCCACATTCCATTAATGCTAGTAGTTTGCATAGGCCTTACATTTCCTGAAACTCTTGTAAGTACACAAATTAGAAATACATAACATCTGTGCATTTGCATCTTCTCAGACTCATCCAAGCAGTGAACAGAGGGTGGAAATACAGAGATGCATGGGCCATGTTCAAAGTCTGTCCAAGAGAAGCGAAAGAACAAGGGCATACTCAAGAGGCCTAGAATTCAAGTGAGAATGCATGCAGCAAGGCAGGAGAGCGAGCCCTCTCCCCAGTGCAGGCTTTAAGGAAAGTGGTTACACAACAATACAACACCACCCAACATGGAATCGAAGTAATAATAGATGAGCCTCATTTGACATGCAGGTGGGAAGAAGGGATTGCTTAGGTGGGGAGGAGTGGGTTCCAAACTTGACATCCTGAATTAGGTGCTGCCACAAACATAAATGTTGTATATTTTCTAATTTCAGTTTAATAATTACTATATAAGATTTTTTAAAAAACAATTTAAAAAATGAGTCAACACTACATTTCCAAATAAAATTACCTAGAATTAGAATTTCCAGCATTTTAATTTTAAAATAAAATATTAAAGTCATTACAATTATCACTATTCAGGTTTATTATAGTTGAATGTGATTAAGAAAAAACTCTGAGCTCTTTTAAAATAAACTGTAATGGAAGCCCAGACTAAGATTTATATTAGGACTATGGCAATTTACAGCTATCAGACTATGAAAGAAACAAAAATTCTTACAATTTGCTTATTGCCTATAATTTTGCTTTATACTTTTACTCCTTTTTGTGAGGTTGTTCTTAGATACAAAGATAAGATATTTACAATCTAAAAAAAAAGAAAACCTTATCACAATTGGCTTGAAGAGATTATCATTGCATCAGTTTGAACTTCTATACATTCTTTCCACTCCAGTCAAATTAGTTTCAGTTTCAGTTCATTTTTGCCATGGATTGCATGTTTTGGCTAATTCTTTTTGGAGGACTCATGATTATTTTTTTAAAATTTTGTAGTTTCACATTTGTGTGGTGCAACTCAGTATTTCTCAACTGTAGATATTAGGGATAATAATTTGATAAAGCTTTCCATAAAATTTGTAAAACTCATCTTGAAAATCCCGTTGAAAACTGATAGAGATCATGCAAGTCAATATCGACAACATGAGCAGTCTTCATTTTTGAATATTTTATGTACCTTGTTAAAAATTAATTTGAACAGGTTAGACTTTTAGTGACAATCATTTCTCCTAAACCACTTGGTTGACATGCAATGAAGAAGTAGGAATTTTATCAAATCCCTTTAGTTGTCTTAATGTTTCAGCACAAATTCTTTTCATGAATTATTTGGATCTTGCTACTTTATTTCTTGTCAGAATCCTTCCTCGTGAGTGTGTGTGTGTGTGATTTCTGTTTTTCAAGTCAGCCAAAATATTTATTGAACTACACAAATAACAACTTAAAAATAAAATGAGCTTGTAATTATATACAAGGCTCTCTTACTATTATTTTATTTTCCATTCAAAATGAGAACAGGAAGACTACTGAAACAGCCATAGATTCTAATTTTTCATAAACACTTGAAATGAAACAGAGGACAAAATTGTGACATTTTGTAACTCCATAGCAGATTACTAAAGATATTTGGGAAATCTTTTTAAGGATTATAAATGAAGCATAGACATCTAAAATCATTGCCTCTTTATAACGATGATTTGGGAAAACACGGATTAACATAGGCCTGTTTTAGCTGTGGATTATAGGTGTTTCACATCTTACTAACTGAAGATTTGTGGCATCTCTGATTAAACCAAGTTAGCCAATGCTGTTCTCGAATTGTTGTGTACACCCATTGTGTTTGTACATCCTGTTTTGACAGTTTTCACAGATTTCAAGTTTTCCATTATTATTGTACCTGTTACGCTGCTCTCTGAGCAGTGCTCTTCAGTGTTAGAATTTGAATTGTACAGGGAGAGCCATCAGTCTTGTCCATATAAGGAAAATAACCTAAGAAATACATGTCCTGTGTGCTGTCAGTTCTGCACAGGCCAGCTAATCCATGTGTCTCTCCTAACACTGCAGAGGCAACAATGCTTAAATTAAGGAACTTAATAACTCTACAACAATACCTAAAGTGTTCAAGTGAAAGGAATACTCACTTGTTTTTTATTTCATGTTAAAAGATTGAAATAAATGGGGCTGGTAAGATGGTTCAATCAACTACTTCTTTGCCTTCAAGTGACTATGCCTCATATGGGTACCAGTTCGTGTTACAGCTGCTCCACTTCCCATCCAGCTTCCTTCCTGTGGCCTAGGAAAGCAGTGGAGGATGGTCCCTCAAAAGCCTTGCGACCCTGTACCCATGTGGGAGACCCGGAACAAACTTCTTGATCCTGATGTGGCTGTTGCACCTATTTGGGAAGGGATTTAGCAGAAGGAAGATCTTTCTGTTGGTCTCTCCTTTCTTAATATGTCTTTCCAATGAAAATGAACAATTTTTTAAAAAATAGAAGTAATTAAGCTTAGTAACAAAGGCATAGTGAAAGTTAAGCTAGTTGAAAGCTGGGCCTCTTGACCTCAACAATTAACTAAGCTGCTATTGCAAAGAAGATATTCTTAAAAAAACAAAAATTAGAAAAGCTAATGCAGTGAACACATGAATAAAAATAAAGCAAAGCAATGGGGTTTTTTTGCTGATTCAAAGCTTGCATTGGATTGAAGACCAAACCAAACAATGCCCTTAATGACACACATCATGATTCTGTTGCTGAGAATCAAGCAATCACTGTTCACAGAGCGATCTGACTGTTGGTGCACTGCTAAAGCTTGGCAAGTCGAGCCATCTGTGCTGTTAGACACATCCTAAGGATGCAAACATCAATAAAATTTTCCTACATTTTTTATAATTGGCCTGATGATAAAGAAATAATTTTATTCTTAGTGGATAAGGTGGGGAATAATGAAACTGAAACACAATTTAATACCAATATTTTTCAGAAACAGTGCCTAGAAAATTTAAGAATGATGATTAATTCTGAGTGTAAATTTATTTTTGAATTATGTATTGAAAATGTATAAATATATTGTATTTGTGAGAAAATGATGTCCTTTATTCTTTTTTTTTTTAATTTTTTTAGGATTTATTTATTTTATTACAAAGTCAGATATACAGAGAGGAGGAGAGACAGAGAGGAAGATCTTCCATCCGATGATTCACTCCCCAAGTGAGCCGCATGGCCGGTGCTGCGCCGATCCGAAGCCCGGAACCAGGAACTTCTTCCAGGTCTCCCACGCGGGTGCAGGGTCCCAATGCATTGGGCCGTCCTCAACTGCTTTCCCAGGCCACAAGCAGGGAGCTGGATGGGAAGTGGAGCTGCCGGGATTAGAACCGGCGCCCATATGGGATCCCGGGGCTTTCAAGGCGAGGACTTTAGCTGCTAGGCCACGCCACTGGGCCCGATGTCCTTTATTCTTGAAAGAGCAAAAGTAACACAACACTCCGCTCAAGGTTATTTATTTATTTATTTATTTATTTATTCATTGGAAAGTTAGATATACAGAGAAGAGGACAGAGAGGAAGATCTTCCATCCGATGATTCACTCCCTAAGTAACCGCAACTGCCAGAGCTGAGCCTATCCAAAGCCAGGAGTGAGGACCCTCTTCCAGGTCTCCCATGTGGGTGCATATGCCCAGGGCTTTGGGCTGTCCTTGACTGTTTTCTCAGGCCACAAAGAGAACTGGATGGAAAGTGAAGTCACGGGGATTAGAACCAGCGTCCACATTGGGATCCTGGCATGGTCAAGGTGAGAACTTTAGCCACTAGGCTACCACACCAGGCCCTCAAGATCTTAAATCGATTGTCAAAAATTGAAATGTAATCCTGTATGACCTTCCTTTGTAATACACTATTTTGTATCACCTATAAAACATTTATATGAATATGATGCTTACTAAAGCAATAGTAACAAGCTTCTCAGAAAATTCTCTTTGAGGTTGCTCTTCTGTATCTTTCCTCTTAGAATTAGATATTGAAATGAGATAGGTTCTTTTTAAGTACTTGTAAGTGGATCGCATTCTTTGTCCAATACTAGCCCTTTTAGAAGGAACTAGAACAAGCATAGCATACTTATAAATTCTGAAACTGGAATTTTCATATTCTTTTGACAGAATAAAAAATATTTCCCCTTTTCTCCCAGTTGCAACTCACTTTCTATTTTGGCTCAGACAAGGAATGCAATTAAGTAAGGTGTCATGGGGGTGAGACCAAGAGCCAAAAGGGAAAGACAGTCTCATTAATTGAAATTGTATTTCCTGCTGGTTAATTATCTAGATGCTGGGCTACCTGACTTGAGAAAGTAACTTCTGAAAATATTGGGGTTTCTCTGTAAGAGATTATTAACATAAAGTTTAAATTTTAATTGGATTCTTTGGTAAGTGACCTTTATTATTCCTGGCAGGAACATGACATACAGTAATTAAATAATCCCACTGGAGTCAAAGGATTCCAAATGTGAAGATGGCAATGAAAAGTGGAACAAACCATTTTTCTAATTTCTAAAGTAGCAAAAACAGGCCTGGTGCAGTAATCTCACTGCGACAGTAAAAACGTCTTCGGCCCTGCCACGGAGCATCTGTGTAGCTTTGAAGAAGATGCATAGGAATAAAATGTTAAACTTTTCACACTGAATCGCAGTCACATAATAAAGAATACAACCTTCTGCAGTGCTTTTGAATTTAGCTTTGAATAGATGTTCCTGGGTGTGAGGTAAAACAGTGAATGAAATTTTAGTTATATAATAGCGTATTATGTTTCAGTTGTGAAAACAAGTAGGTTGAATGTACATGTAATCTCTGATATTGAAATATATTCAGCAGAAAAAGAAATTGGCTGTTGTAACTATCAAAAACTCGCAATGAAGAGGAGTTGGGGGACCGTTTTCTACCATTTAGCAAATGACATAATTAAAATATTCCCTGAGAGAAAGAATTACAGCTGTGCTGGGATAAATTCTGGCTGGGTAATTTTACTATTATAATTTCCCTAACAATATCAGTTTTGCCTTCGGAAAGAAGTAATCTTTGTATTTTCTTGGGATTAATATAGGTCACAGAAGTTTAAAAAAAGTTTTTTTTTTTACAGCTTTCTATTTTTATTTCCAAAAAGTTAAGCTCAGTTATGATGTTAGTAAATTTGAACCAGTAGCAACAATAAGCATGTGTACAGGTGTTGAAACTGTCATGTCTTCCCTTGCCTTTCACTAACAACAAGTGTCCTCATTGAAACAGAGAAACAGAGGCACAGTGGTGGGTAAGGCAGACAGTTTCCAGGGGCACCGTGTTTCTACACAAAGTTGTATCGGAGGAGAGTATTCAATCTTGATATTTGCGGTAAGAATTAAAGGTTCCATCCTAGTTAGCAATATGTTTATTAGGCAATTTAGCAAGAATATTGCAGTAGATCAAAATCAGTCTGGCTTAGTCTTGATAAATCAACTCAGTACAGTCTTCAACTTTATCTTCGCCCCAAAGGAGTCTGGGTTCGGAATTTTGTCTGAGTGCAGTTATGTGCTCCATTGATTTCTTCCTCTCACAATTGTCAGCCCAATTATGCACACGATAATCTATTTCTCTCTGCAAATATCACATTCATGCACAATATAGCTATTACTTCACCTCGCAACTACACGCAGTGCATACGTGCATCAGAACATTTCCCCTGTTTCAGCAATTCCCCAAATAAAAACATTGATGGATTAAATATTGCTACGGCACACGAGTCTTCATAAAAATTGTTCTTTACTCATGTCTTTGGAGTGTTAATGCATATAGTTGTAAAAGTACATGCATGCATATGTATAAATTATATGTACATTAAAAATAATTATGCAAATAAAACTAAAATCTGTGAAATATGCTGGATTGCCACTTTTAACAATTTATACTTACCAATCACCTGCACACTGACTGAGCTTGAGGAACGCAATTTCTAATGTGTATTGACTTCGGTGTTTGTATTTTTATTTTCAGAAAAATAAGTAGTATCTCATTACTTACAAATAGTATGCATAAACAAAGAGCTGTATCTTTATTAAATCACATACATTTGATCTATGACTAACTTGGTTTTCAATTGTGTTCAAATATGCATAATTAGATATCATATTTTTGTTATTTCAATTTCTGCTTTTTTCTGAGTTACTTATACATTTTATTTTAAATGTTAACATACATAAAATGTACACATCTCTTATACGTGATACAAATAGTCATTTTGTGATGTCCAGTCAGTAACATTTAGCATTTGTTTATGGAAGTAGGGATATCTTTACATTTAGAAAACTCTAGAAAACCTTTTTGAAAGTTATCTTGTCATTTTTATTTTTTTTTATTTATTTATTTTTTTAAAGATTTATTTTTATTACAAAGTCAGATATACAGAGAGGAGGAGAGACAGAGAGGAAGATTTCCATCCAATGATTCACTCCCCAAGTGAGCAGCAACGGGCCGGTGCTGAGCCGATCCAAAGCCGGGAACCAGGAACTTTTTCCAGGTCTCCCACACAGGTGTAGGGTCCCAAAGCTTTGGGCCGTCCTCAACTGCTTTCCCAGGCCACAAGCAGGGAGCTGGATGGGAAGTGGAGCTGCCGGGATTAGAACTGGCGCCCATATGGGATCCCGGGGCTTTCAAGGCGAGGACTTCAGCCGCTAGGCCACGCCGCCAGGCCCTATCTTGTCATTTTTGATTGTTTGGTAAAGAAATATACATTATATTAATAGCCTTCTTTAGCAAAAAAGAAAGGAAAAAAGACACTTAAATTGTTATCATCATACACAGTATCCTACTGTGCAATAAAACAGTAGAAATGGTAAATCTGCCATCTTTCCAAGCTAGTGTCCACTAACAGATCTGTCCCTAATGCTCCCCAGAGTATTGTGTCATTAGACTCTGATAGTCTCCACCTTTGTTCTTATTGAAATGACATGATTTCTCGTTGCTTGTGGGTGGGAAATATTCTATTGTGTGTATGTAACACAATTTATTATTCATTGCAAAGTGCGTGGATAATTAGGTTTTCATTTCTTGGTCTGGTGAACAGTTCTGTAATGAACATGGAAGTGCAGAGGTGTCTCTGACAGAATGATATGGTTTAACTTGAGTATACCCCCAGTAGAATAATTGTTGGATCACAAGCTAATTTTACTTTCAGTTGTTTTGGAAGCAACATACTCTTTTCCACAATGGCTCTTGTAATCTATACTCCCACTGATGATGGTCATGGCTATTTTCTCAAATGCTTATCAGCACTGTTGTCTTTTGTGTTTCTTACAAGAGCCAGTTTAAAAGCGGATTGTGGCAACTGATGTGATTTTGATTTGCAATTTGCAGATGGATATTGATGCCGAATTTTTTTTTTTATGTGCTTTTTGGTCATTTGTTCCATATTGGTCACTTATTTCTCAAGAAATGTCTGGATCTTTGACCTGTTTTAAAAATTGACTATTTCGTTTTTTCTTATTAAGTTGTTCTAATTCCTTATGTATTCTGGTTTTTTACTCGTGCCAAATGTATAACTAGCAGATATTTTCTATCATTCTGAATGTTTATCTCCACTACTTATTGTTTCCTTGCTGCCTAGCATTTCTGTGGTTTGATAAATTTCCATTTGTATGTGTGTGTTGTCTGTGCCTCTGAGATCTGATCCAAGCTACTTGCCTTTTCCAATGTCCCGAAATATTTCTTCTTTGGTTTCTTCTAGTGATTTTGAAGATCACAGCCTTATTTTAGGGATTTCGCCCACTGTCACTTATTTTTATATGTAGTAAGAAACACAGGTTTTGTTCACTTCCTAGTGTGTGGATATCCATTTCCCAAGTGAAATTTGGTGAAAAATGTCATTCTTCTTTCCAATGCACATTCCTGGAATTTTTATCAAATGCTGGTTTGTGGTAGATGTGAAGGATTTACTCAAGGGTCTGAATTCTGTTGCACAAATCTTTTTATACCAAGAACTTGTTGCTAAAATCACTGCTATTTTGTTCAAATTTCCTTTGAGTGTTGAGGATTGTTTGTACTTTCAAACAAATCTTAGTAGTTTTTTTCCAGTTTGGGGAAAAGAGAAAACAGTGATATTTTAATATTAAATGCACTGAATGTGTAAATCACTTTGAGAGGCATGGGCATTTCACAATATTGATTATTTCAATTCATGATACTTAGATTTCCATATCTTCGTCATTTTTCGTTTACTTGGTGCTTTTCTATATTTAGTATAGAGAACGTTTACTTCTCTGGTTAAGTTGTTACCAGGTATTTCTGGTTTTGTAGCAGCAGTAGATGAGACGGAATTGTTCAATTCATAGCAGACAATTCACTATTGGTATACAACGCTCCCTGAAGTTCCTGTATTCGGTTTGTGTTGTTCAACTCTGCAGAATATGTCTACTAATTTTAAGAGTTTTTACTTTTTATTTTTTCTGCAGTCTTAGATGTTTCATATATATGGCATTGTGTAAACAGTGTCAACTTTACATGTCCATTTTCTATTTAGATTCCCTTCATTTTTTTTTTCTGTGCCTAGGATTCTGACAACATATAGAAAAAGTTATGTAAGTAGTCATACTTGTGTTGTACTAGCTCTAAAAGAAAAAGCCTTCTTTGTTTTCCTCATTCTGAGTGATGTAATCAACTGGCTTGCAAAATAATATTTTTAAAAGTTCTTTTTATTTGCATTTATTTGAAAGAGAGAGAAAGAGGGCTTTTTTTAAGATTTACTTATTTTTATTGGAAAGGCAGATATACAGAGAGGAGGAGAAACAGAGAGGAAGATCTTCTGTCTGATGATTCACTCCCCAAGTGGCCTCGATGGCTGGAGCTGAGCCAATCTGAAGCCAGGAGCCAGGAAATTCTTTCAGGTCTCCCACATGAGTGCAGGGTCCCAAAGCTTTGGGCCATTCTCGGCTGCTTTCCCAGGCCACAAGCAGGGAGCCGGATGGGAAGCAGGGCTGCCAGGATTAGAACAAGCACCCATATGGGATCCCGGGAGTGCAAGGCAAGAACCTTAACCACTATGCTATTGCGCCAGGCCCAAAAGAGGGGTATTTTCATACACTGTTAAATTGTCAAATGGGTTCAATAACCAGAGTTTCGGCAGGACAAACCCAAGAGCCTAAAATTCAATCTGTACTCAGTACCACCCACCATAATTTTTATCATGGTTTGATACATTGATTCTCTGCAAAAATTGTTCAGAAATTTCATCATGAAGGATTGTTGGATTTTGCTTATTGTCTTTTCTGCCGCTCTTGAATTGATCCCATGATTTCTGTATTATGTTCTATTGATAGGATGCATTGTGTTTTGAGAAATATTCATATGTTGGAGCATCACCAGGATGAATCTCATGGTGAATCATACTTTTAATCTACTAGTGGATTTTTTTTTTGCTAAGATTTTATTGAAGGATTTTGTATCTTTGTTATTCAAGGATATTGGCCTTTAAATTTATTCTTACTGGTGTATTGTTTATTAATTTCTTATTTAGGGAGTACAGGTCTTACAGGATTAGCTTGGCAGAATGCTTTTTTATATCTTTGGGAGTTTGACAATATTGCCCAAAATTCAATGCCTAAAATCAAAACAACAAGGATAAGATTTTAGGATAAAAGGGAAAAAAAATAGTTTAAGCTGTCAACTGCCAGCATAATGAACTTGAAGCTGCAGAACTACTGCCTTTTGAATTGTGGGTGTTTGGGAGTTTTACAAGTAGTGAACTGGAGACACAAGTCATTATTGCAGTGCCAAGTGCCAAGCTTTATACCCTCCTCCTCTGTTTCAGACTCTGGTAGTGTGCAAAGAAGCCGAGGTAAAGAGCAGGGCTATGTGTACTTTATAACACGTGTGAAGGGGAGAACAGAACACCAGCATGGACATACCACAGAGCCACTCTGTGTTACCTGTGCAAAATCATATGTTTTTTCTGATGGACAAGTTGGTCTCAGTCAACAATGGGCTGTATGCACATAGTAGTATTTTCTGTCCAAGATTGGAATTTTCCTAAGTAGAGCCCCTCAAAATAAAGGTAGTGACTAAGGAACAGTATATTAAAGTGACTATAGTAATTGAGTAATTAGAATATTTTACTTTTGGCTGTAACACTTCTTCAATTCAGGGAGCTTAATAACGAGAGATTAACTCAGCTATTGGAGAGAGGTGGTATTCATCATCTCCATTCACTGTTTGAGACCTTAGTCTCAAATGTATTATACCCCAGGGATACTTGGTTTTGATTTCCCTGGAGACTTTCATTTTTCTTATATATAGCTTTATCTTTTTTTATTTGTAAACTTCTCTTTTTCTTATTTCATTGAATATGATTTCATGGAATATGATTTCTGTCCCTCTGGACATTCAAGTTTTCTTTGAACCCTAAACACTCAGATTTTTTTTTTATGTTGTACTAAAATGCCTGTAATTTCTCTTCACTCTTATTTCTTATGTCAAGAAAATGTCTTCGAGCTTATTTATTATTTCCCCTGTTTGATCTGTACTGTTATTGATGTCTTCTATTGTATTGGTAATTTTACCTACCGTACTTTTCAGTTGAAAGATTTCTATTTGATCTAAATCTGTGTTTCTACCAAGACTCTGTTTTAATACAAAAGAATTCTCCAGTGTTCTCTTGGAATTCATTGATTTCCCTTTAAAACATGTTTTAGAATCTTCATGCAAATATGAAAATTTAAATTTCTCTGTGGTTGATTACGGACACCTAATTTTATTCACTGAATGAAATCAGTTTCTTGAAAGCTTTTGATATTTCTTAGTGCATAATATTATCTGTGCATTGACAAATTTGTTATATAATTCTTCCGTCTATTTTCTCAAAGCTCTTGAGTGGTGTGACAACATCAGTACCAGATGGAGAGCTGACAAGAATGTAACAACCTTACTAACAGTGGGTTTTCATTGATTTCATTTCATAGAGTTCCCAGGTTAGGATCTGTCTCAAATTCTTCAAAGTGAATTGGGAAAATATCTAAAGCTGAGTATCCCATTCACACAAGATTCTTTCTGGCCTTGGGACATGACTAGACACTTAGTCCAGAAAACATCATTATGAAAATTCACACCAGAAACCAGAACCCACTGAAGCCGACATTGCCTGGAAGCAGAACTGAAACCAATACAGCTAAGAGTCCTCTGATGCTGAGCAGGACTCACCACCAAGGCCACTCGTGGGCCCGGCGGCATGGCCTAGCAGCTAAAGTCCTCGCCTTGAACGCCCCAGGATCCCATATGGGCGCCAGTTCTAATCCCGGCAGCTCCACTTCCCATCCAGCTCCCTGCTTGTGGCCTTGGAAAGCAGGAGAGGACCGCCCAATGCATTGGGACCCTACACCCGCGTGGGAGACCTGGAAGAGGTTCCTGGTTCCCGGCTTCAGATCGGCACAGCATCAGCCGTTGCGGCTCACTTGGGGAGTGAATCATCGGATGGAAGATCTTCCTCTCTGTCTCTCCTCCTCTTTGTATATCCGGCTTTCCAATAAAAATGAATAAAATCTTTAAAAAAAAAAAAAAAGGCCACTCGTGTGAGTCACTGGGTATGCTAGCTATGGTGTAAGATCCATTCACTTCCGCTTTGTCTGTAGGTATATGCCTGAGGGCAGAGGACACTGGGACATGCTCAGTTTTGGAATCTACCAGACCAGCACTGAGTCCTCAGTCTTGTACTTCCCACTGTCAGGAAAAGATGGGAAGAGGGATGATAATCTCACTCCTTTAGCTGCCCTTTCTGACCTTGTGCTGGGTCGCGTCTGAATCTCACTGTCTCTCGGTTGTAGAAAGCCTCAAGGCTTCCCGCTAAAATAATCTGACATAGTGCTAAACACCAAAACAAGCCATTCCTACAGGAGGATGGGGAAGGTGTGGTAGAAGTAACCCTCTGGCTGCCTGATGTTGGGAGGCTCCAATACTCAATTACAGGCCTCGGGGCAGCGACCAAGTTCATGGTCCGACTACAAATATTATTGTGATAGACCTGGCACTGGAATTCAAGTCCAAGGATGGGAATTAATTCCCTTTCCCTTCCTCATGAAGGAAACATCTCTTCATGCTTGGAAAGAAGCTTGGGATTCAGCAAGAAGCATCTGCTTAAAAATTTAAATAAAATCAAACTATTTTCATGAAACAAGTTGTGATGATCTTTTAAAGAACTGTGATAACTTAAACACTCTGTGTATTTAGGTTTTACGGTTTTATAAACATAATTTAAGCAGGTATGTAGTGTGTTATTTGATGTTTTTTAAATTCATCTATCTTGAAATCAGTTTTTATGATATGATTTGATTTTTATTAAACTATTTTTAAAGCTCCATTTGCTTATTTGAAAGCAGAATTAGGAGACGGAAAAGAGCGAGAAAGAGAGATCCTCCATTTGCTGGTCCACGCCCAAAATGGCTCCAGCATCCAGGACTGCACCGGTCCACAGTCAGGGGCAAAAGCTTCATCTAGGTCCCACACATCCCTGGCAAGAGTGTAAGTCCTTGGACTATCTTCCGCTGCTTTCCCAAGTACATTTAGAGGAAGCTGTATTGGAAGTAAAACTTAAATAGCATTCAAGTGGGATGCCAGTCTTGCGGGTGGCAGTCTAACCTACTATGCCACAACACCAGCCCCATCTTAAACTAAACTTTAAGGACTAAAACTTATATTATGTCAGAGAAAGATTCTATAGCTATGAGTAACTTTGCTGAAAGTTATTAAAGTGCAAACATTTCTGTATATGTTTGCTTGTGCAAACATACATCTCTTTTTATATAATATTATGTAGTAATTCAAAAGAAAAACAAAATTTTCTGAAACAGAAATACAGTGTAACAGTGTGTTTTTTTGCTTCATTTTTAATCCTAGAAAGTTTCTAGCATTTCAATATTACATGTACTATTTTATAAGTTTTTAGGTACTATTAATAAGACTGAAGATATTAAAATATATTAATAATTATTATACATAAGCATAAGAGATAGCCTAATATTAGCAAATAATATGCATCAGATATTTCTGCCTATATACATAAATAACTTTTAAGAGAGTAATGGATTACAGGGTAATATGAAAAATATTGTAGCTTAATATTTGGCATGGATTCTCTGTCTCTCCTCTCAGTTTATCTGATTTTCCAACTAAAAAAAAACTAAATCTTAAAAAAAAGTAAAGAAATCTGTTTACATTCATGAAGATATGAAAGAAAGATTTGCCCACTAGAGTGATTATTAACAGGTTGGTCAAACATGCAAAATCTTTGGTTATTTAGTTTTTCCCACAAATGGTTGACTCAATGTTATCTATCAGAGATATCACAAAGTTGTGACACCTAGAGAATTTATTTATTGTCAATGGCTTTATGACTTATCCCAAAATTGCTCAATATATTCCAAGGCTACTAAATTCAATGGATCTCACAGATAATACAAAGTTTAAATTTTTCTTCTTTTTTTCATCAGTACAGCAGTGGAAGGAGCTAAACATTTTTCTTGATTATACTGTATGCTAAGCTTTATTGTATACATTGAAATGCTATTTCACCATATTCTCTCTATACAGAATTTTATTAAAAAGGTAGAAAGTACCAAATGTTGACAAAGAAATAGAATGGAAAAAAAACCTGATTTTGACACTTGAGGCATGGGGAGACTGGGCATTAGTCTTTTTTTTCTTCCTTTCTTATTGATTTACTTATTTATTTTACTATTTTATGATACATTTCCAAAAGCTCTGGGATTTTTATCTTCCTCCTCTCTAAAACCATCCCCTGCACTGGTTTATCCTGTATTATTGCAATATTATAGTCCTTCATAAGCAGTCATATATCCATCATTTTTCTATTTTAGTGTATCCTAACATTGCAGGTATAGATAATCGCAAAGAGATCAGCATCTTATTGTCAAGATATTTTTAACAGTTTCATTGGGAGTCCATTTTTGTTTTGGAAGTAGAGATGCATACTGCATTATATCTTCACACTGGAATATGATATTCTCTACTACACAGTTAATATACATCTCTTAAATGAAAAGCCACAAAACAAAATCAACAAAAGAAAAAAAAAACTACTGAATGACTAACATGTAGTTGAAGAAATGAAAACTAAATTATAAAAAGACTTATTGAAAAACATGATAAAGTATGATGCATGACACAATGATGAAATTAATAAGAAAAAAGCTTATTTTAGGAAATGAAAATAAAAATATGAAACACTGGGATGTAGAATAAACAGTGTTGAGAAGAACATTTATAACATCAGATACTTACAAAAAATAGAAATAACTCAAATGATCTAATAATGCACTTCATAGAGCTTAAAATATTAAAATAATGAACAGGAAGAAAGAGATGAAAAAATCTGAGCAAAAAAATGAATTAAATTGAAAATACAAAATGTACCAATTGTAACAAGAAGGAGCCATTATTTAAGAAGATGAGCAAAACGGGCACAGGGCGCTAGACTACTGGCTGAAGTCCTTACCTTGCAAATGACAGGATCCCACATCAGTGCCAGTGTGTATCCTGGAAGCCCACTTTCCATCCAGATCCCTACTTGTGGCCTGAGAAAGCAGTCGAGAATGGAGAAAGCCTTGGGACCCTCCAACACCGTGAGAGACCTTGAAGAGGTTCCTGGCTTGGGATCAGCTTAGCCCCAGCTGTTGTGGCCACTTGGGCAGTGAATTAGCGGATGGGAGATCTTTCTCTCCGTTTCTCCTCCTCTCTGTATATCTGACTATCCAATAAAAGTAAATATATCTAAAAAAAAAAAAAGGATGAGTAAACCATGCATTTAGCCACACTAGCATAGAGAAGCAACAGGAAAAAAGCAAGTAAAATTAGATTTGAAATAGAAAGCACCCTAATAACCTAGTACAGTTATTTCTTGTTACTGAAGTATCCTTTGATCCTAGTTGGTGTCCTTCTTACCTCCTTTAGCATTGTTCCTGTCAATGTCCATATTATCCGACTTAAGGATGACTATATCTGCTTGTTTTTGCTTTGCATTAGCCTGGAACATTTTTCCATACTTTCACGTTCGGTTTTCGCATCTTTGTTGGTCTGATATGTCTCCTGTAGGCAACAAATAGATGCACTTGCTCTTCTTTGTTTGTTTGTTTTGTTTTGCCTAGCTTTATTTTTGTTGATCCATTCCACTAATCCATGACACTTGGTTGATGAGTTTAAGCCGTTGGCATAGAGGATTAATGTCAATACCTTGTGATTTGGTCCTCTCATTTTAGCAACGTGTCGTTCATTGATTTAGTCTTCTTTTGCTCTTCTACATGCTCACATTTAGTTTTTGTATGTGCTATTCATTTTCTATGTTAATGTAACATCCCTAAGTATCATTTGTAGGGCAGGTCTGGAAGAGGCAGGCAATGTGTTATAAAACATGACTTCCTGGAAAAGTTACTCTTTCTGTGCTCACAGTTTCATGTCTTCCTTTTTATTTCCCAACACAATCTGTTTTTAAAAAGGAAAAACAAAACCTCATCTCATATTGATCTAGAAGGAAAGAATACATGTAATAATAAAATGTTGAAGAATTTCAAAGAGAACAAGATTTCACTTATGTGACCTTATTTAATTCAGGCATCATATTTCTCAACTTATGCATTCCTCATGTGTCACAGAAGTTCCTGTTTCAGACACAACATAGTTGAAGAAGTTTTTAGTACAGAACAAATCATGAATTTCGGGGATGGGCCTTTCATGATTCTCCACTAATCACACTTTTATCGGTGTTAAGACTCAAGGTATACAAGGAATTAATTGTTGCATGTATGTGTATTTCCTCACCTCAAAATCATTAGAAGTTATCCCTTTGAGAATGTCCTAAAGATACAAAAGTGCTATTGAGACAAATTGCCTTCAGTTGCCACTCTAAGTGTTTCAGGCAGGATACAGTGCATTCATCTCTTCCTTACTCTTTTGGTAGGCAAGTCAGAAGTTTTGACCTCAATTTTCCTGAGATTATGCTTTCATTGATCTTCCAGCAGTTTTGCTTATGTGACATTTAAAGACTTGGGGTACAGACTGGGCGGTAGCTTCTTAGAACATTCTGCCCCTCTAGAAGCAACAGAAGCCTGACTGTATCTTGAGCCAATAAAAAAAAAAAAGTGATTTAGTTCCTGGGTGTGTGAATTGGATTCTATGAAAGTATGAGTGACCTTTTTGGCTACAGCTCCAACCTCACATTCTTAGATCCATCCTGGTTTCTAGCGACTTGCAGCCACACCAACTTGAGTAGTCTTGTTTGGAAAGCAAGTTTTTGCTTGCTAATGAGTTCTTGTTTAAATGGAACACTTACCCCGCAGAAACCCTGAATCACTGGCCTAAGATTTCTTTATTTGGTTATGTCAACTCAAAGCATGATGGCCAGCGGTTAGAAGAGATAGACATCCCTGAAAAATCTTGCGATATGTGTAAGTTACCCACTTATTGTCTTTCAGCATTGCATGCATTCACTTCTTATTTTATTTGCTTAGACAATGTATTGAACCTTTAAAAAAAAAAAAATCTCTCATTTCAGTGCCGTATTATGTTAACTTTTGTGTTTAATGGGAGTGAAAGAGACTGTTGGCACCTGCAGCTCAGTGGGTCACTACCGTGAACCTGAGACAACTGGCGGAGCTCTCCTCCAGACCCATGTGCGAAACTTTGGTCCCTCAGAAACTTTTCCTGGGCTACAAGTTTTCTGTGAGTTTTCTAAAGATGCAGGCAGGTATCCTGAAAGTCTCCAAGTACAGTGGAACAGCCATTCCCTCTGCAAATTGGATAACAGAGTCAGACCATCAGGTCTCCATTAGTAACTTGAGGGTATTGTTGCTCTTCAAGCTTTCATGTGATTGTGTTCTAGAAAGCTCTCATCCACAGTTCCTTTAGCAGAAAATAAAGCAGGAACTCACCTGCCTGCTACGGTAAGAAACATTCTGCACAGTCACATAAATAGTTCCCTGTTCACCTTGCATGTACTGTGGAGGGTTGCTTCCGGCGTGTATAAAAATTGCTAATCAGCTAAGGTATGAGGAATACAGTGAATTTCTCCACTAACCTGTGATTGGAGGTATGCTTTGGTCAAAATCTCAGTCTTTAAGAATGAGTCTTTTCAAAAGTCTTTTTTCTTCGGGTTCTTTTCCTCAGCTCAAGAATATAAGATAGGTGTTTTGTTTTGTTTTGTTTTGTTTTGTTTTACATCTTATTTGTGTTGAAACTGAGGCAGTAGCCTAGTGGCTAAAGTCCTTGCCTTGCATGCGCTGAGATCACATACAGGTACCAGTTCATGTCCCAGTTGTTCCACTTCCCATCTAGCTCCCTGCTTGTGGCCTGGGAGGACTGGAGAGGATGGCCCTACACCTTGGGATGTGGCACCCACATGGGAGACCTGGAAGAAACTCGTGACTTCAGATTAGCCCAGCTCCAGCTATTGGGACCACTTGGAAATTAAATCAGAAGATGGAAAATCTTTCATTCTGTCTCTCCTTCCCTCTGATAATCTGAATTTCTAATACAAATAAATATTTTTTAAAATCCTTTGTGTTTACTTAACTATACTGTTTTACATTGTGATTGTATTTAGATTTGCACAGTTTAACAGTACAGTTGACCTGGTACACTGTCACCATAATATTACATAAAATTTGGAGAGTAATCCTTGGGTTAAAATATTCTGTACCATACTGCCTGAGCAAAGCTTTATACAGTGTTGCTGCAACTCCTCATTTTGGCTCTGTGATGACTTTACAAAGCTGAAATCTGTCTGGGAGTATCTCTAACAGTCTAGGTTTTAGTCTCCCACTAAGAAAATTACATGTAGCATATTAAATTTCAGTTTGGAGGGTTAGAAACTGTGCAGATCATTATGACAAGAAAATTAATTATTTGTAGCCCTCATGCAGATGTCCACAATAAAGGTAAGGTTTCTGAAGAGATGAGAAACATGCTGCTATGCCAGCCTGACCTACCTTTTGATTGTACAAACTCTTACTACATGATGGGCTGTGCCTCCTGCCCACTGCCCACTCCCTCCCCAAATCCTGGTTTTACTCCTGAAAGCAGAAGTAGGAATACTGTAGCCTCTAAGGGCAAATGCTCACTACACCTGTCATCTGATTGTCCAATTACACATCTGGCCTCCTCTTAGCATTGCCAGTTACAATGACCAACTAAATCTAGTCACAATTCTGAAGACCAACTAATACCAGTTACAGTTCAGTAATACTTGAGTCTGGTTAGCATCATGCATTTCACATTCTGAAACACCTGTGGTTTGACAACAATGGTTCTTTTGTCCTCACGGTTGAATAAAGAACCGATGCTTTAGTGCTCTAGCACCACTATTTCTTTCTTTTCTTTTCTTTTCTTTTCTTTTTTTTTTTTTTTTTTTTTGGTCTGCACAAGGAGAGTTCATTCTAAGGCAATGTAGTCCTGGAATGCATTGCACCAAGTGAGGCATTCTCTACATTGAGTTGCTTCCTGAATAATTATGACAATAAAACATTGAAGAATGATCACTGCAACATGATCAAGTTTGATAATTCTGGATGCAATACTGGTCTTTTACCTGTTGATGCCTCTTGGTTTTCACTACTTTCCCAATTCAAAGAACAAAATGGAATGAGTCCCTCATGACAACTTCATCAAAGCTGACAACAATGACTCAAACTGAATTTTTACTTTGTATAAAACTATCTATCTTATTGAACACACACTTTAAATAAAGTAGATATGAGTTTGAATGAAAGATACATTTAATGTGGTGAACATAGGCTGTTGGCTGGACCTTTCACTGTATAGAGATAGAAGGAGAGCAGGAGACCTTATTCCACAGAAAAAACATCTTTAGTCCTGGGAGCTATAAGGCAGAGAGGGTCAATACTGCTTTTTGCTTATTCCTTTTGTTTTGTGTATTTAGCTTTCCCCTGCATCTTTATGCAGCCTACTCAAACTGACTCAGCGCCTTCAATTTAACTTGGTGCTGGATATACTAAACCTCCCCATACAACCCTACCTTGGATTGATTGTCATTCCCCTTAATCATATAAAGAATAAAATTAGAAACATTTATTTGGAATACACAGTTCAAAGCAGCTATAAATGTCTTCTTCAGATCCATTTCCAGTGGTAGATAAGTGTTACTTTCCTGGTGACATGAACCAACAGGAGATGTGGGCCTGACTGGTCTCTAGTAGTCCCTCCAACAGGAGGCGTGGACTCAATTACTTTGGATAACCATGTCAGAGAAGCTCTCAGTGTTTTCCTACTGTTAAAGCTGACCCTATTTGAGGAGAACCGCAATTATGTCTAGCACTTCTCAAGGGTACTATAAGCACCTTTATAATTGAAATCTATGAGTATAAAAAAAATCACACATTCAAATTCTCTATTAAGAATACAGTAATTATGTCACATCTTCCTCACACAATCTAAGGAGATGGAAGATTTCTCTGCTCTCCCGCCCCATTTCTGAGTAGCTTAGTGTCTTAAAAGTATGTTAGGTTTTACAATTCTTTGATGTAGATCATAAGCAGTCTGACTCACATTGATTGTTCGTTCATTGGTTACATCACAGTAACTTATTGTATGAGACATAAAATATCACCTACCAGGATCATAACCAGTAACTCATGGACAACAGACTCAAATCAGCATTAGACAATAGTAAAACTACAAAGATATACAGGGGGAATCGAGAGCAATCCTGATAACCTCTTAACAGCAGGTCATATGCATAGAGCAGCAAGTACCCCCGAGTGGAGCAGGTGGACAGGAGGAGGCTTCTATCCCAACCCTGAAGACTCCCGGATCCTCACCAAGTTCTATCAGTACGGGCACCAAGAACTACATCCCAACTGCCAAGGAGACCACGGGGAATTGGAGTGCTTCGGAGGCCGAAAACTTTGAGGTCATCCACCCCCGTTTGGATCTACCACATGGGATGGAAGAAACCCAAATCCTTCCTCACAGGATCCAAGGTCATCAGAACAACAGCCAGGAGCCCTGAGCAGTCCACAGAAACAGAAGAACAGTAAACTTCCTTTGTGACTAGGGAGGGGAGCTTTCTCTGGTCCTTACTTAGTGCCAGCTTTGGATCCCCACCCTCTCTGGCAATGACCATCAGGGTTGTTCTGGAGCCAGCCCCCTCAAAAAAAAAAGCAAACAAAAAATTAGAATAGATAGACAGAGAACAACAAGAAAAGCTTAGAACCAGACAGGAAATGGTCCTCGGGGACTCACATATACCTTACTAGGTGGAACACAAAGATTAGTTACTCCTCACTAAGGTACTGAAGATTTCTCTGCACACCCCTCCTAAAACTGTTCTGCACCTCAACTGTTGACATAGGTCTTGTTAGAGTTATAAGCCAGTTTAGACTATCCTAAAATCTGCATAGTTCAGCAAAATTACGCTTCAACGTTATAAACTGCTAAATACTAAAATGAAAATAGACACGAGACAGCTGAATAGTACCCTATACCCATTTTAAGGTATATAGAAGCCAGTTGTATATAAACTAAAATTGAAATGTCAATGAAGTAGTCGCAGGATGTGGTTAAGAACTTGCATTTGTTTTAACATATTGGTTACTCAATACCATGTCAATTAGTTCCATAATGTTATAAATTGTTGTTGATGTTGTGTTGGGGCTTTCAATTGATCAGGATGATACTCTGCCGGCTCTAGCTTCAGACCAGAGAAGGTCTCCCCATGAAACCGTTGAATTTATCTGGACAATAAGATGCTGGACTCAATGCTTGGTATATGTTTGCAAAGATAGAATCTTGACTGAATTTGAACTGTGGTAATGCAACAAGGTGGAGGAATCCACCATGTACGTGGAGGGATTGGGGGAATCCCAGAGCCTATGAAACTGTGTCACATAATGCAATGTGATTAATAAAAAAAAGAATACAGTAATTAGAATCATGGACAAGATGTAAGAGACCTTCTGATACTTGAGGAATTCCACCTCAACTTAGCAGGCATTTCATCTGGTCTTAGCTTCCTGACCAGTATCGTTATGGGTAAAGAAGTTACCCTCAGCTTCCACTTTGTGGGTCAAGCTAGACTCTGCCCTGTGCAGTCATGCTGTGCTTGGATTAATACCTCAGGATACACAAAAATATCAATAAAGTGACTTGGCTTTACATGGAAGATATTGATGGCTTGGCAAATTTGCTCAGCCTGGACCTGGAGGGTATGGCTAAAGTCAATATGGTAGGTTGACCTCATCCTTCTTCTGGTGGGCTTGTTGATAGCAATCTTATTAAATGTTGTAGTAGAAAAATGACCAGATTTGGCTTCAGCTCCTCATGGACACATCAATCAGAGTATCTGAGAGAATGATATACAGATAGCAAACTTCAGCTACAATGGATAAGACAGAAAAACAGAATGGCTAGAATGGCTAATGTTGGAAGGCAATTCTCCATGGTTCTCAGATTTCCACTATTCTTAAAAGCTTTTTTTTTTCTTTTTGGGTCATCAGGTCAAGGGTGTATAGACAGGGGATATTTTAGGAGTGTAGTGGGCAGTGTTTCCCTCTAGACCTGGTCCAGATTTGCTTCCTGACTAAGCCAATAAAAGTAGCACTCTACTCCTGGAGGATAGATAGGCAGGTTTTCTAGCAACACACCTACAATATTTGAGATCTGCTAAGCTCAGGGTTACACAGCTGTGATTCAAACCAACAATGTGTACAACACCTGCCTTGTCTACTTCATGTCAACCTTGTGAGGTTTGGAGTCAAGGAGAAGCAATGCAAACATACAACTCACATTGCCTGCTATTCCATGGTTAAAAATCTTTTTCCGACCAAAGAATGCCATATTGTCTGCTCGCATCAAACTGTAGTTACCCTATTGACAGTTTTCAAGCAGAACAAACTTTCAAGTCCCTCACAGATTTATATAACCACACTTAGAAATCCAGTTTTATAAATATAAAGTACTCTAGAACTAAGAATTCCTGTCTGTGTGCTTTATAATCAGCTGTGAGAGAGAAGGATGGGAGAGAGAGAGACTGAATTAAACAGAAAAACTGATCGTGAGAACTCTCATCCTCCGGTTGACTCACAGATGCCCTCAGCAGTTCTAGGCTTCCCAAGGACAAAATTGAAGGCTGAAGCCAAGAGTCAGGAAGGGGGCACCAATCCAGATCTTCCATGTGGGTGGTAGGCACCCAATGATTTGAGCTGTCACCTCTGCCTTTCACGGAGGAGAAGTTAGAAGTAGGAATAAAATTAGGACTGAATTCAAATACTCTGATGTGGAAGGCAGGCATCTCAGTGTCTTATCAGCAACATTAAAAGCTCCCTCCAGTATCCCTGTTTTAATATTTATTTAAGACTAAGTACTTTTTTGCATTGAGGAGCAATCTGTGGAAATGAACTGAAATTATGTCATTTACAAGAATACTTCTCCAAACAACTATTGATTTTAAACCTAGAAAGCTTATTTTTCTATTTCAAATTAAAACTGAGAGACTAATCAGCAGCAATATGGCTTTAGGGGCAAAATAGCATGCTGAAGCCAAAGCAGCTTTGGCTCATTGACTTACAGAGATTTACTTTGTTACAAGATTTATGTACATCCTAAAGCAATGCATATTAATAATATTTCTTGGATGATTAATCTGCAGTCTTTGAAAAAAGTAATGTAAAGTATAAAGTTTTTTATTAAAACTTTGAGACACTGCATTTTTGGAGTTACATGTGAATTTCATGAGAATTTAAGACAGAAAAATTGTTAGAAAGAGTAACATTGAAATATCAGCTTCTATAATTTGTAATAGTATATATCTACATGCCAAAATAGATTGTTACTGCATATTTGTAACAATAATGGAAACAAGGTAAATGTCACAAACTATTATTGGAATGTATTTATTGTAATTTATTTTAAATTCTCTGTGCAAAAAATGTAAATCATTTCTGAAGAAAATAACTTAGGACAAGATTAGAAAAATGAACTGAATAAAAGAGTTAATTTCAATGAAAAACCAGTTTAAGCCAACCAAACCTAAGTCTTGAAGCACATTTAACAAAGAAATCTAAAGGAACACATACACACACAAAAGATTTCAAAATTTCATGGAAAAAATGAATTAAAAATAGTTCATGAACTAATCAGCCTACTTGGCTTAATTTTATAAAGTACTGATTCACCAAGATGTTTAGATTTGTAGTATTATTTCTGTAAGAGAAAAGAACATGTTAGCCATATTGTTCCTTTGAAGGGTAGCTTTCAGTTTCTGAATTAATATATGTAGTTTTGTGAAAGATATATATATATATATATATATATATATATATATACATATATATACAATTAATTCCTTATAAGTTTTGTGCATCTGCTAGGTAACATAATTTTAATGTCTTCTACATTTCATTATTATTTTTTACTTTTTTATTTTGAATTTTATGGTGCAATTCCATAGTGTCTGGTGTCCACCCCCCAAAATCCCCACCCCCTCAATGATTTTTCCCATATTCTTACAATAGTATAGTCCTTCATAAGTCTGTCTGTTATTTAAGTGTGCCCCTACATTACTGGTACAGACAATGTCAGGCAGTCCATTATCCCACTGTCTAGGTATGTCCAACCATTTCATTGGGAGTCGTCTTTGATTTGGAAGTAGGGATGCATGCTGCACTGTATCTTCACATCTGAATATGATAGTCTCTATTATGTCATCACTGTGCATTCTCTTAAATGAAAAGCCATGAAACAAAGTCAACAACAGATATAAAGTTAAAACGAACAATTTACAGCACCATGGATTCAAAGAATGCACCATTGAATAACCAACACGTGAGTGATAAAAAGAAAGTACAAAAATCTCTTGCATAAAATTTCTTCCAAATAGGTAATTTAATATATAGGTAATGTAATATAATATAACATAATATAATATAATATAGGTAATTAATGTAATATAGGTAATGTAATTTTAGAATACAGAAACTTTCCATGTAATATACTTCCTAAATTTCATTTGCCCTAAAATACATTTGAATTTTCTTATACAAACTATTCTTGAATATTGTGTTATATTTTATAAATACCTTTTAATAAGTTTTAAAATTCTCCATCACATTTTTAATTATACTCACTATTGTGAATTTAATTAAGATCCACAAAAAGATATATCAAAGTGAAAAATCTCAGTTTCTGTAAGCATAACCTTGTTGGAAAACATAATCTGTATGTGTAATTAATTGGGGCTGGGGTGTAGAGTAAATCCTAAATGCCAATTTTTTTGTAAGACATGACATGGACCCTATATGAAGGCTCATTTAGTAAAATCTCCCCTTGTAGGCCCCAGGATCCCATATGGGAAGCTGGTTCATGTACCAACTTCTCCATTTCCCTTCCAGCTCCCTGCGTGTGGCCTGGGAAAGCAGTAAAGGATGGTCCAAAGCCTTGGGACCCTGCATCCATGCAGGAAACCCAGACAAGAAGCTCTTGGCTCCTGGTTTCAGGTAGGCTCAGTTCCAGCTGTTGTAGGCATTTGGGGAGTGAACCAGCAGATGGGGGCTCTTTCTGTCTGTCTCTCCCTCTCTCTGTGGATCTGTCTTTCTTATAAAATAAATTAATTTTGAAAAGAAAGGAAAAATTGCATGCATGCATTTTTCTCTGTCTTTCCTCCCAACCCATCTTTCTCCTTCTCCTCTCTTTACCCACACCCCCCTTCTCTCTCTCTTTCTGTCTCCCTCTCTCTCTCTCTCTGTCTCATACACACACACACACACACACACACACACACACATTGTGGTGGTTGGGAGAAAATGTCATGTGAAGATGGAATTTGTAATGGCGCATTTACAACCTTGAAACACAACAACATTCAGCAATTAAGAGAAGGTAGATGATAAAAAGCGGGATTCTCCCTTACATGCTTCAAAGAGAAGCTGTACAAACAGCTTGATTTTGAATTTTTAATCTCCAGTGAAAGAATATATTCCTGGTGCTATAAGTCAAGAATAAATCCTCATGTATAGTTTCAATGATGCATACACCTTTTTTTTTTTTTTACAAATTTTACTTTGTTTCACTCTTTGTCTTAGCATGGTTACATATTCATAAAGTATTTCAATTCTTAACATAATTTAGTAACTCATTTTACAACTTTACAGTTGTGTTGAAATTCATGTCAATTTTATTTAGTTCACAATTCAAATGAGTTCTATCAAATTGTACTTGCCAATTCAGTTTTTAAAAATATTTAAATTACATAAAAGCATATGCTTAAGTAAAATACATATTAGTATATTAGTATTTTATTATATGTGCAAGTGATGTCCTTATTTTTGTTCAAACATTTAAAATGGAGAAAAGTTAAATTACTTACATAATGATTGCTACAAACTTTCAAGACACTTTTTGCTGTAATTTTCAGGATACTTAATATTCGGTTTTTACATGGAAGTATAATAAATTAGCATAAAATACATTTTTATTTCTGTCACATGGCTTTTCTTTGGCTCATTGCCTAATTTGTATTAATGTTTGAGTGATTGTTTTTTTGCCTATGGGTACTTTAATGATTGTGCCATAATTTCCCCATTTTTTATCAACCATTTGAATTAAATCACTGCTAAAAATTAAGATTTATTTTGAAATGTACAAGTCATTTATCAATTTGTATATTGAGAATTAAATGTAGGAAGAAAGTCAAGGTTGAAGCAAATTTTAAAACATTAAAGTAACTATTGTCTTTTTAAAAAAAAAAAAAAAAGAAGTTGTTTTATCCCTTGAATAGCAAAAACTCTGTCACACTTGATAATCAAGGCTGCATGCGATTATTTTGATAATCACTGAAGTTCAGGACCTGGTTCTGCATGATAAAGGCACACTCATTTAGACATGGTAATTTTTAATTTGTCAAGAAATGCATTTAGGTACTCATACCATATGCGTGGTAATTTTCATAACCATCCCATAGGAATGAAGTATTGTAAATTGAGGTTGCTTATCACAAAACTTGCATATCATATTTTTGATCTGAAGAAAGAAGTAAACATTTTAGATCTCTGGAGAACTCAAAGTTCTTATCAAGTTTATTCCAGGGGATGGCACAATGGCACATCTGACTAATCCTCGACCTCTAAGCCCCTGGCTTCTGATTGGCTCAGACCACTGTTGTGGTCATTTGTGGAATGAATCAGGGAATGGAAGACCTTTCTTTCTGTTTCTCCCTCTCTCTCTAGATATGCCTTTCTAACAAAAATAAATAAATCTTTAAAAAACGTAAGTTTATTACAAAAGACAAAATAGCTGTAGAAAATATGCTTTTATTTCTAAATTTGTTTTAATGAACAATTAATAGTCTTGTATATTTAAGTAGTGTAATGTCATATTTTGACTTATGTATACATTAAATTTGCAGTAAACAAAACAGCATATAACCAACTCATCAGCTTTGAAATTTTTTTCACTGTTTTTTTTAAATACAAATTAAATATTCACCCAAGTTGTCTATTAGATTTCTTCACCACACAGCGTGGCATTGGGGCTGGTGTCTCTGATGGTCGGGTGGATTCTTAGAGAAAACACTGAAAACTCTTTTCAGTGTACTTTTTGCACAATAGCAGTACCTCAAGCTACTTGTCATTATGGATCAAGAAATGTCCAGAAGCCACTGGGCATGATCGGCTTTATTTTCTTCTGCCTCCCATAACCAATATGATTCTGGTTCTCAGGGCAGGCACCATGGCTCAACAGGCTTAATCCTTCACCTTCATGTACCAGCATCCTATATAAGTGCCAATTCACATCCCTGCTGCTCCATTTCTCATCCAGCTCCTTATTAACAGCCCGGGAAAGCAGTGGACCGAAGTGCAAGTTCTTGGGATATGACATTCATGAGAGAGACCTGGAAAAACATTCTGGATCTTGACTTCATATAAGCTCAGCTCTGCTCTAGCCAGATGAGTCATCCCGGGAGTGAACCAGTCTATGGAAAATCTTTTTCTTTCTATCTCTCTGTGTAAATTTATCTTTCAATTACAAGTAAAATCGTCTTTAGAAAAAAAAAAGTGATCTAATCCTTGAATCTCCACATATTATGGTCAATTTTTCTGTGTTTTCACCAGTTAAACTTAAGCTTTTTTTTTCACATTGATTGATTTTTATTTGAAAGGCAGAATCATAGAACCATAGAATCATAGAGAAGAGAAGAGCCAGAGATCTTCCGTCTATTTGCCTCCCCAAAAGACTGTAGTGACCAGAGGTGGGTTGGCCCCAGCCAGGAGCCTAGGTTTCTGTCCAGGCCTCTCATGCGGGCACAGAGGCCCAAGCACTTGATTCATGTCTCACTGCTTTCCCGCATCATTAGCAGGGAGCTGGATTGGAAGTGGAGCTGCTGGGATTCACACCTAGCATGGATTTGATGCTGGTACTGCAGGCGGAGCCTTAACCTGATGTGCCAAGGTACTGGTCGTATAAAACTGATCTTGACATATCAATTAGACAGGTACCATATGAACTTCTTAATCCTACTTTTTGACTCTACTGGACTTTGCCAGGGATCTGAGGGCAGCCATGATTCCATTGGATGCTGGGACCCAAGAGAGGCCATAGAAAATGTGGATGGCTGGTGACAGAGGGTTACTATCTGTGCAGCTTTTTGTGATGAGACTGTTCAAATCTTTTTTAACAATTTTGAATTGACCAGTGCAGTATGATTAACTGTAGCCAGCATGTAGTGCAAAAGATGAATCAAACTGATTCTTATGATTTTTCCCCTTCTATAGGCTGGCATTCCCCCAAGATTTTGGTAAATACCTTTATATTCCGTGTGAGTTCCACTTTTTTGTTCCACAAGTAAGTGAATCATACAGTTTTTGTTCTCTGTCCTTGAGTTATTTTACTTACCTAATGTCCTCTAGTTCCATGCATGTTGTTGCAGAAGAAAGAGTTCTATTTCTTTTGGAGGGGAAGTAATAGATAGATAGATGATAGATAGATAGATAGATAGATGATAGATAGATAGATAGATAGATAGATAGATAGATAGATAATGGAAAGATTCCAAGAAAAGAATATCTAATAGATTTTCTTTATTCATTGCCCTATTGTCACATATTTAAATATCTTTTGTATTATCAATATTATCAATATTATCAATATTGATGCTCAAACAATGGAGTAGCTCTTCAACACACCAATTTAAACTCCTATGGGTATACAAGGAGTGGTGAGATTTCTGAGACCTAAAGCTTATTTTATTTATTACCTATTTTCATTCTGGAATTTATATATGGTTTAAAAAGCTGTTGCACTAATCTGCACTTCCACCAGTGATATACTAGAATTCTGTGTTCTCTACATATACACCAACGCTTTTTTATTTCAATTTGTTTTCTGTTTTAATGAGAAATAATAAGTCAATGTGATTTAATTAGGTGTTCCTGATCTGCTAACATACTTTATACTCTTTGGTTTTACTTTGGACAGATGTCTGTATCCAATGCTAGTTAATTAACTAATGTACTTAATTACTTACAGGTAGTAAAGCAATGTGAAGAGAGGGCTTCCATCCATCTAATTGGAGGCCTCATAGTTAGATAAAAAATTCTAAACTGATCCTCACTTGATGAGAATGGAGTGAGGTACAACTGCAATGGACACATTTTGGTTTTGTGTGAGTATTGTGAAAGTGTTTATTCAAATCTGGACGGGTCAACTGTTCAATGTGGTGGCTAAGATACTGCCAGGGTGCCTACAGTCGACATCAGAGTGCCTGGATCCAAATCCTTGTTCCACTTCAAATTCCAGCATCCTGCAAATATACAACATAGGAGGCAATTAGTCACAAAATTATGGGTCTGCCCTGGCAACTGTGTAGGAGGCATAGCATGAATTCTTTTCTCCTGGCTGGGGTTAGACACCCACACACAATCCCAGCACCACCCACCCCTTCTTTTATAGGAGTATGTCATTTGGGTAATCTCTTTTTATCTTTAGGGAGAAAAAAAATAGCTGTTATACCTTAATATATAGCCAGGTAATATGGAAGATAAAATTAACACATAAAATTACATTGTTGATGGAAATGTCATCAAGGGGCTTATCACTATATTTCTCTATAACTTTTCCATTATTGTAGTAATGCTGCATTAACAAAAACCAGAAAACTCAGTGTCTTAGAAAACTATCATTAATGCATCTATCTATTCAGTTGGATAGATGTTTTTTTCTGTTCAATGTTGGGCTGTTATTTTTTTTTTTAATTTGTTTATTTTGAGCCCAGTGTGATAGCGTAGTGGTTAAGTCCTCGCTTTGCACACCCGGGATCCCAAATGGTCGCCGGTTCTAATCCTGGAAGCCCCACTTCCCATCCAGCTCCCTGCTTGTGGCCTGGGAAAGCAGTCGAGGCCAGCCCAAGGCCTTGGGATCTTGTACCCTCGTGGGAGACTCAGAAAAGCTCCTGGCTTCTGGCTCCTGGCTTCGGATTGGCTCATCTTTAGCCGTTGTGGCTACTTGGGGAGTGAATCATTGGATGGAATATCCTCCTCTCTGGAAGTCGGATATACAGAAAGGAGGAGCGACAGAAACAAAGATCTTTCATCTGCTGATTGACTCACCAAGTGGCCGCAATGACCAGAGCTCAGTGGATCCCAAGCCAGGAGCCCGGAGCCTCCTCCAGGTCTCCCACATGAGAGCAGGGTCCCAAGGTTTTGGGCTGTCCTCCACTGCTATCCCAGGCCACAAGCAGGGAGCTGGATGGGAAGCGGGGCTCCGAGACATGACCTTGGCACACACATGTGACCCCAGCGCATATAAGATGAAGAGTTCCGCCATTAGGCTGCAGCGTTGGGATGTTTATGTCAGGAATATGCTGCTGTAGATGCCCAGTCTGAATGTTACACTATGGCTGATGCTTTTCGTCTCTCATTCTCTAGAGAAATGGCACACTCACTCAAATGGTGTAGTAGAAATTCAGGTGAAAGGATGAAAGGATGGGAGACTACATACAGGCATATCACTTTCTCTGTTTCTCGTTGGTCAATGAGTCAAAGAGCTATTAAAACACAACAACTAAAGTGATACCCTGCCAGTTTTCCTGGGAATAGCTACAGATCTTATCCATGTACTGCAAAACAGCACATACAGGAAGGAATACATAGTTGTGCCACTTTATAGTCTAACGTGGAGTTTGGGGAAAAAAAAAAAGAACCCTTTTCATTGCCTAAATTCACAACAGCTAAGACAAGAAATCAACCTAGATGTTCATCAACCCATGACCTAGAAGAAAATGTGCTGTATATACACTGTGGGTCATCTCCGCTATAAAATGAATGAAATAATGCCCTTTGCAATAAAGTGGATTAACACCAGTGAAATAAGGTGATACCAAAAGACACGTCTCTTTTTGTTTCCTCTTCTAAGTGGAAGTTAATACAGAGTACAAAAAAGTCGAAAAAACAAGTTCTGTTGAAATCAAAGAGATTTTTGTTTGGTACATCAAATAAAAAGCCTTACATTTTGTCTATTTATTTTAATTACGAAGTAAAAGGATAATAAATCAAAGCCAATAGTTTTATCTTCATACTCTATCAGTACTCAGTGTTCTAAATGATCGAACCAAATTATTTGCATATTTTTTTTTTGTAATCTGAGATGTGTTCACTTAAAAATTCTCCTGGGATTTTTTTAATAGAAGTGATGTAATAAACTGTATTTCTTCTGATATTCTCCATAAACTTTAGTAATGGTGTTTTTAATGTTGTACCCCTCATAGAAATCATCTTCCTTACTTATGCAATGACATCATCGCATCAATTGCTTCCATAACTGAAATGTTGCTTGTTTCCATCCCAGCTACAGCAAAGGCTTATAATCTATCATCTTGCATAATGGCTCAACATTACAAATAATGCTAAATCTATTCCCCTTCTTTATTATACCAGTAAAATCTACTTTTCATCTTTAATGGCCTTATGAAATCATATTCATATCTCCTTTTCCTTGATTCCTTGAACATATTTCTTTGTATTAGAGAACTTTGAGATCATGTGAAGCTGTTACAAAGTCAGACTATATTAACCTTAGTAAAAGTTGTTAAAATTTTATTTTAATAAAATGATTATACTAAGCATTACTACTGACTGTGCCTCCTAGCTTCAAATCAACTAACCTGTCCCTGATTAAATCCCCTCTTGAGATCAAGGCAGTGCGGTAAAAAAAAATGTTGCTCCTTTACAAGCAAGATAAGTGCAAATTTATTTCATTTAGATTCAATAAAAACTGTGATGCTACAAGTGAAATGTTTCAAGGTTCAGGAGCAAAGTTTCTGAATAATCACTGCCTTGAGCGAATGTGTGAAGTGAGAAGTAGGAGGGTAGTACACTCCAACTTTAGAGGGATTGAAAATTAATCAATCAGATAGGCTGAGCCTATTTAACCTGAAAGCTGAGAACTCTGTAACATGCAGTTAACCCTAGGATGGAAAAATCATCTTCTTAGTGTGTGACAATTACACTATAAGCTGTTAAGCTGGTTTAAGTTTAGCCAAAAGTAAAATTATATCCCAATGTAAGTTAGTTCCTGGAAACCCAATATGTGGTCAGTGACACTCTGACAATGAATCTGATGTGTTTTAAAGATAGCATAAAGACAAAACAAAATAACACATTAAATTGACAACCAAAAATAAAATATAATTGCTGAAAGAGATGGGTGACAGTTGAATGCTGTGTGGTTTTTTTGGAAGGAAGTGTAGTGAGGGAAAAAGAAAAAAGATAGGACAAGACAGAAGGAAAGAGAAAGTCATTTTAGTAAGGTCAAATAAAAATCAAATTCAAATTTAATAAGAGGGAATTTTATTTGAAATAATTTTCACAAGTGCGTGAAAGGTTAAAGTTATGTGTTGCACAAGGGCTAGAAAAAATGAACATGCCTGCATACTGAGCAGAGCTCATGGCTAGACAAGATTAGCTGTGATGGAGTTGGGTGTATTGAAGAAGCATGACAGAGCTGTAAACCTGAGAATTTGCCACCTGGAGACTAAAGCTGTTATCAGGTGAGGCTGCTAAGCAGAAATTCTATGCTCTATTTCTGGCTGAAGGTGAGTGAAAATACAGGGATATTTAGGAAGGAGCAATTTTTCACCAAAATTTGAGTAATAAATATTTGATTTGGAATGATCGACTAAATCATTTTCAGTGTAAGGAATGGAAAATGAGAGGGCTTGCAGGAAGTACGTACGCAGTATCCAGAACTGTCATGCGAGTTTTTCAGGGAAGGGTGATGCTTTCCAGGGAGTTATTCACAAGAACACAGAAGTCTGGACAGTGATGAAGTGGGAACATGGTGCATATGTGCTCAGTTTCTCAACCTTCCTTGGTTTTCAAGATTGCAGACCCTGTCAGATTCAATACACGTAGATAGATGTTTCGGTAGAACAAAGCAGTTGGTGAATTTTGGTTTTACATTGCAGGAAAGCAAGAAATAAATTAAAAGGAAGTGTGGTTCCTATTGGACAACTAAAAGCTATTTGCTAGAGTATTAAGTGGGAAAAATGTAAACTTATTTTTTGACTTGTTTTCCATTTTACAGTTTTGTAGATATAAGGCTTATTCCATCACTCCATTGCTCATAGAAAAAAAATCTTAAAGCATATAATTTATTCTAGGAGGTGAAAATAAACAGGAAGGTAAATAGTTACACTACAAATAGATATTATTAATGACAAAAATGTTTTACGGGGCTATCAAGCATTTTAGATTATCAAATTTAAAGTACAAACATGTTAGAAATTGTAACATTAAAAAAAATGTAATTTTCCAGTTTTCTTTTCCCCAAGTTCAAGCAAAGACCAAAAAGAGACCAAAATACATACACAATGGTAAAAAATTCAAGTCCACTCCTAACAAATTTTCCAAGTTTTCAATTGGAAAAAAATAAGTTGTAAAAATAGGGATGGTGAAGATGATGCTAAGTTTCTTAACTGTGAGATTTGAAGCTAAACTGCTGTGGAGTAACATCTGCATAACAAAGAAAAAATAACCCTAAAGCTCCAAATCTTTTTATGCTACCCAGAACTCAGCAATTCATCAATCAAGGGATAGGTATTTGGAAAGTTAAATGATCCAGAGATTATATCAGTTCTGTTCTTTATGTGGTGGAAATATTCTACAAAATCACTTGAATTAAATAATGTGTTAATCCAGACAAAAGTTTGAGACAGGAGAAAATGTGAAAGGAAGATACTTGTTCATTATCTATCTATTTATCATTTATCAGTGAATGTAGGTTTGAATCTATACGGTATTAATGGAATGTTTGAAATTCTAATATTTAAAAGGAGAACTATAGACTAATGTCAACTATGAATATATGTGTGAAAATCTGCAATACACTAACTAACTAAGTCCAACACACTTCACTAGCGTCATTTTCCTGGGTCAAGAGGGATTTTTTCCTGGCATGCAAGGATACTGCAATGTATGCAAACCTATAAATAACACAAACAAATTACTAAAACCATATGGTTGTGTAAATAGTTGCATAGAAAGAACTTGATAAAGTACAAAATACTTTAATGATTAAAAACATATACTTTAATGAAATGGGCATTGTAGTAATATTTCTCAACACAGTCAGGGGCAATATATGTCATTTCCACAGCCAGTGTCACATTGAATGGGAAATCTTGGGAGCGTTTCTACCAAGATCCAGAATGAGACAAGGATGTTCAATGGCACCATTGCTCTTCTAGAAGATTTAACCAGAGTGATTGGGGGAACAACAACAACAACAAAACTCAAAGGGAAACTAAATGAAACTGAGAAAGTCAGAGTATGCTTGTCTGTAGAGGATGTGATCCTACATGAACAGAAAGCAAAACACTTTATAAGAGAATATAAGAATTCATATGACACTTTGGTAAAATTGAAGAACAACAACAAAAAAGTACACAAAAATCAATAGCATTTATACATATAGACAATGCATGGTTACCAAAGAACTTGTGATATCAGCACCATTCACAATGGCCATAATATTTTACGTTTCTCTGAATGATACTAATCAAGAAGGCAAAATATCTCTATAATGAAAATTATACAAAATTGAAGAATTAAATAAGAGAATGAAAATGGAAGAATTTGCAATGTTTATGGATGTCTGAGTTGATTCCATATTTTGATATATGTGTGTGCATAATGTGTATATATGTATCATTGACGTATATGCATGTATGCACACATACACACATGCACATATGGGGAACACGAGTAGGAGCATAGGCTAGAATGAGAGTATGGTGCAAAGTATCACTGTGCTCTTAAATCTGTATCATGGGACCCAATGCGGTGGCCTAGCAGCTTAAGCCCTTGCCTTGAATGCGCCAGCATCCCATATGGACACTGGTTCTAACCCCGGCAGCCCCACTTCCCATGTAACTCCCTGCTGGTGGCCTGGGAAAGCAGTCGAGGTTGGCCCAAATCCTTGGGACCCTGCACCCTCTTGGGGACCTGGAAGAAACTCCGGGCTTCTGATTGGCTCAGCTCTAGCCATTGTGATTACCTCATATATCACATGGTAACTCATAAATATGTGCAATTTGTAGATGTCAGTGACAACGTAAAATATGGAGCTGGAGTTGTGGTGTAGCAGATAGATGCTGCCTGTAATTCTGGCATCTCATAGGGTTGCTTATTTGTATCCTGGCTGCTTCACCTTTGATGGAGTTCCATCCTAGGGGCCTAGAAAGACAGCAGAACTGGTTCAAACATTTGGGCCCCTGGCATACTCACATGTCCTTTAGCTAAAGCTCCTGGCAACTGGCTTCAACTGTCTCAGCCCTAGTTGTTGTGTCCATCTGGAAAAATAGTCAACAGATGAAAGGTGTCTCTGATTCTCTCTGTTCCTTTCTGCCTTTGTGCTCTCTCTCATTCTCTATTTCCCTTTCTCTCTCTTTCAAATATTTATTTTTATTTGAAAGATTTACAAAAGATGAGAGAGATATATTGAGAGAGAGAGAGAGAGAGAGAGAGAGAGAGAGAGATCTTCCAACTGCTATTTCACTCCACTTAAGGATGCAGTTTTCCGTGCGGAGCTGATCTGAAGCTGGGACTCAAGAACTTCTGGATCACCCATGCATAAGGCTCAAGGACTTGAATCATCCTCTGCTATTTTCCAAGGCCATACAGAAGGAATGTGGATTGGAAGTAGAACAACCAGGACTTGAACTGGTGCCCATATGGGATACCAGCACTTCAGCCAGAGGATTGGGCTGATAACCCACCATGCTGACCCCTCAAATAAATACAAACTTTAAAAAGGAAAATTAAAAAAAATCTTTAGCACATTGTACTTTAATGTGAATATTCCAAATTTTATGGTTAAGTAATCACTTTCCCATGTATTCCATCCGTTTGTATCTCTACCTGATGATGTTTTTAGAAATGGATCAAGTGTACTAATGGCTACTTCCTATTGAGTACGAGTTATATTCTCTTATGGAAATCTAGCTTCATCACAATGGTTAATAAATTGATATAATGGACTGCACAGAATTATTCGCTAATATGAAAATAAATTGCAGTAAATAAAATTCAAAATTATTTCAACCAAGCCTTAAAAAATTCTTTAAAATCATATATTATACACAAAAATGCCAAATGAATTGTCACTGGAAATAAACCCATCTTACAGAATTCTTACGAATGCAATGTTCAGATTTCATGAATTTCAACACTTTCATATTGGTGGAATATTATATTTAATATTTAGTAGGATATCTTATAGTCTGAGCATCTATTGATTAGATCATGCTGTGAGATTTAGGAAAATGAGCTAGCTGATTGCTTTTTTATTATTTTTATTTTTGATAATGTTTCTATAGTTGATCAGGGTGGAATATGTCAAGGTTTATGGGAAAGTGGGTAAGATCATTGTTTTCACATTTTCTTTTTCTTCCTCCTGTATATGGGGAAGAGGAGAGATTAGGCAAGAAGCTGCTGTCAGCCTCCCAAATGCCTCAGCACCTGGGGATGGGGAATGACCACCCGATATCAGCCCAGGATCCCCATTGCGGAGCGTTCTATGAATGTTCTGCTTAGGTGGTTTCGATAGTTCTAAAATGCTATAGATCTCACTGATCCAAGGATGAGAAAATCATTCCAAGATTCATTGACTGACATAGTCAACCTTAGAATCTCCATTTGTCCAGATATTTGCTCTCAGGGCTTGGTTGGAGTAGTTGTCCAATTTGTTTTGCCTTCCATCCCCTGCTATGGTACCTGATGTCATCTGCAGGCCCCAATAAACTGCCAAAGTCTCCATGTGCATCTGAGGATGCTATCCACTGCTACATTGAGGAGCCCAGTTCTTACACATGCACTCTATGATCAGTTCAAAACTCCTGCAATTCTCCCCAAGGTCAGGGTTCTGAGTCTAGCAGTTCAGCTGTGGGCGAATCCCCAAAGAAACCTCATCTGAGGTGATGCCAGACTTGATTCTAGTGTGCTTGCCAGTATGGGGTCTGTTTCAATGTATTACCCACATCTAGCTGATTGGTTTTATGATGTTTATACAAAATGGTTACGTATATAGAGAAAAATCATTCAAACTGTCAAGGGGAGGGGAATAATGCTACTAGGAAAAGCTTTTTGAATTTTAGAAGGAAATTCTTAAGAGACAGATAAGAAAAGAATGCTTCTATCCAGTTACTCACACTTGCAATACCTGAAGTGGTTGAGTTTGGATCAAAGGTAGGAACTGGAAACCCAATCTGGGTCTCACACATGGTTCGCATAGATCCAAGCTCATCAGTCGTGATGGCTTCCTTCCAGGTCGACATTACCGGGGGCTGGGATGAGGACAAGTAGCTCAGTAGAGATCCTAGAAACTTTGATATAACATTAAGCATCTTTTTTAAGATTTATTTTATTTTTTTATTGCATAGTCAGATGTACAGAGAGGAGGAGAGACAGAGAGGAAGATCTTCCATCCGATGATTCACTCCCCAAGTGATCACAATGGCTGGTGCTGCGCCGATCCGAAGCCAGGAGCCAGGAACTTCTTCCAGGTCTCCCACACGGATGCAGAGATTCAAGGCTTCGGGCCATCCTCGACTGCTTTCCCAGGCCACAAGCAGGGAGCTGGAAGGGAAGTGCAGCTGCTGGGATTAGAACCTGCAGCCCATATGGGATCCCAATGCTTTCAAGCAGAGGACTTTAAGCGCTACGCTATCACGCCGGGCCCGGGATCAAACATCTTAATTAAATGCCTGCCTTCAGACAATTTATATTCTATTTTATAGTGAACATTTTCAAGATATCAAATCATACTGAATATACCAGATACTATTTAAATAATGTTAAGTACTAAATTCACAAAAATATTATACTCATCTATAATATTTGATAATCAAAGTTTTGGACAAATGATAAAAATACACTTTAAGTAAATTCATATTTGTAGATAATGAACAGTGATATTGAAATGTTTATTTTTCTTTTGCTTCCTTTCTTAAAATTTACCTTTAAATTCATCCATAATGGGATCACAGTGTATTTCTTGAGTAAATGCATTCTTGCCTAGTGGCAAAAAATAAAAAAATTCAAACATTAAAATAACAACACATGTTTATCATCATAGGCAATTGTCATGTTCTGCTAGTGAATCTATATTTCTCTTCATAATGGATCTGAGTTCCCTGATTTTTGATCAATTTTATATATCCATATCTTCTTAATTGAATTCCCTTGGCCTTTCTTCACCTTTCATTCTTTACTTGGGTATCAGTGACCTGTTGTTCCATTCTCTTTAAGAAATTATCTATTTAGTTTTTGGCAATTTTATAGGTATTTTCATACAAATATTTTTCATGTTATTAAAGATACCAACTTCATATTCATCACTACTGTTTATTGCTTCAGCAGATCACTTTGTATTAAACATAAACTACAGTAAAGTCCATTAAGTGAAACTTACTTTTTCATCTTCTGAAAAGAAATGTCCTTTTCGATTAATCAATGATGAAAACAGTTCTTGTTCTAATCATATGTATTTTTCCTTACAGTCCTGATTACATTATATTCAGCATCATTGAAATACATCCCTCATATACTGTCTTACTTTGTGAAGATATAATGAGAACATTGGGTAGGTAAATTATAGAGGATTGAAACTTATTGGGTCTCAATTCTGGAGACAGGAAAGTTAAAATGTGCAGTGGCACATCTGCCACAATCGTTCATGCAACATCTCCATAGCAGAAAACATAACTCCTGAAAGAGAAAAGAAAGGTTTTGAAATCACTCCAGTGATTAAAAAAAAAATCCATGATCTAATCAATTCTCAAAACTCTCAACTCTGCTTAGCATTATTAAGAATTTGATTGTGTACAGTATTAATGATAGAAACACATTATAACTACAGTGCCCATCTCTATTGCATTTAATACTCTTGGTTTTTCTACATGCCATTAAAAAACTCCTGAAATGTGAATCTACCTTTGTTATTTTTAGAATCTCAATACCATAGTCATATCGTAAGTTTTCAATGGAGTTCTTAACAAAGTAATATTTATTCATTAACAAAATGAAAGTAGAGACCTTTAGCAAATTTAATGTTACAGATTCCATATCAAGAAACTAAGCCAAGACTTCCATTTTTCAAGTCTTCATCTAGAAATAGGTGAATTAGGAGCAACAATGAGCTGAGTATCTGGAAGGCAAGGTATCAGTCTTAATTTCATGAATGTTACATTAAAAATATCCTCACAGTTTCTTCTTCTTTATTTTGAATGAAGGTTTTGATTGAGATGAAAAGCTAAGCTAGTTTGTGTGGGAGTAACTACAAATTCATAGGTCTATAGAGTGTATCTTGAAAAAAACAAACATGAAAGTAAATTATTAAAATTTTCCTCAATTTTTTACACTCTCTCTTTAGCAAAGTACTTTTTCATGTTGATTTTCTACAGGGTCAGGTATGTTTCTTTCTTGCTAGCAAGTTACACTGAGGTGCTGGAAGTAACACTTTGTAAGCTAAATACTAAATTGCTTATTTTTGTCACAATTCAAATGTATCTTCCTGTGACTTTGGGCATTTTAGTGTCACAAGGACATTGATAAATCAGAATTAAAAAATGAGGTCTTTCTTAACAGTAAAACTGCAAACAAATGAAGCAAATTAGCATTGCTTTTTGTATGTTAAGTGATAAGAGAATTGTAAATATAGTTTCTATTCATAATATGTGTGTAATGAGGACTTTAGCTGAATTATATACAAATGAGCCTACTTTATACAGTTCATGATTTCTTCAAAGAATTAATTATCCCTAAATGCTAGATTGGATATATAAATAGATTTTAAAAAGGTTTTACAGAATTCATTAATGATAGAACACAGGCATGTGAAAACAGAAATGTCATGCAAAAGTCAACAAGGTTCTAAATCAGAATTCTTCAACTTAGCACAATTTGTTTAGGTGGAATAGTTTTTTGTGTCACGGTAGTCTGCCCTTTACTTTGTATATTCAACAGCATTCTAAGCCTCTGCTTATTGGACTATCACATGGAGATAGCAAATTTATTTCCCAGTAGTCACTCCCCAAAATAAAATCATGCATCGGCAAACCTTCTCTGGTGCCCAAGCAAGATTCACTATTGTAAGCACAATATTAACCTTTAAAGTTGATAACTACACCGATGCTTCTTGGGAATTGAATTTTAAAAGGGATTAATAAAACAATATTTTAGCTCCCACATCCTTTTTTCAGAAGTTTTTTTGGAGGAGAAATTATAGAAAAATAACGTACATGTTAGATCCCTGCTCTCTCATAAAGTCACAAACATACATATGGACAGAGGCACATACATGCAAATGCTACCAGCTCATTGGTGTAACTACTTTCATTAGAAGCATTGTAATATCTCAATGCTTCTGCTTTGTAGATGAAAATCATGGATTATTAAGGCATTTTAAGTTTAATTCAATTGTGATTTTCATTCAAGGGTAAATTCAGTAACTCTTGTAAAGTTTTCTCTGACACTTTCCACACTCACTATGAGTCCTTCAATACAGTAGGCCATATTCTGTGGTGCAATGTGTCAGCTTTGATTTTATCTCATTTTAAAACCAGGTTATTGTTTTTCTTGCTGCTTTCTGTTATTTAGTATTTTGTTGTCTTCCAGGAAAATAATCTTAGAAGCTACAGAAATACTCTTAGAAGTTACAGAATTCCTAAGGAAACCAAATATTTTCATAAAGGCAAAATGTGTAAGAATAATATTTTCCTTTTTTCACTTTCATATAGTCAATCAAAAATACTAATGTATTGAATGGAGATAAATTAAAATGTTAAGTTGTAGGTGAACTTTTCAATTTGCATTATTGTCCTAGGTTTAATACTCAACTAAGTGAAGAGTTCAACAACTAAAAAGGCTGTAGCTCTGTGGGAGCAGAAATTAAGGAAAGAAGGGAAAAATAAGCAAGGAAGGAAGGAAGGAAGGAAGGAAGAGAGGAAGGAAGGAAAGGTGAAAGAAAAGCAAGGTGGGAGAGAGGAGAAAGAAAGGAGAGAAGGAAAGATGGAAGCAAGGAATATAGGACATAACATTATATTCTTACAAGTGTATCTATAAGCTGCCTTTACACTGATCTCTTATTAATGAAGCATTAATACAGAAATTGACAAAAAAATGTAATAAAAGTAAAAAGAGCAACCCAAAATAATTTTTTACTTGCAATTGATTAATGATAATAATATCCTGGTATTCACAATTTTCTTATTTAATTTCATAAATAATTTTCTGGTATATTACTACATGTAATATGTGATATAACATACTATGAAATACATAACCATGTCACTGAAGCATTGTTAATCCATGAAACACTTGCCAGTCTGGCAGCTTAAAAGAGAATCAAACAACTACTCAGTGAGAATAATTAGACACAATTTAATAAAAGCAGCTTTCATACTTGGTTGAGGAAGATGATAAGCAAAACTAATTTAGGAAAAAACAAAACCTTGAAACAATTCAAGTATAACACCAGAAAATGCTTTATGAAAATTTTAATCATAATGTAACTGTAGTAAAATATTTTTAAATGTTTCTTCATTTAATTCATTTTGTCTTCCCAGATCATATTTTTAATTCACACATTTAAGTGTCTTTGCCTGGAGATTCCCACTGCATCAGTCATAAAGAATGAGAAAGCTTTACTTGGTGTAATATAAACCCGATCTATTCTTACTTCTAACTAAATATTTTTAGAGTTCAGGATCTTAATTTTAAGAAAGAAAATAACATATATTTATATATATTCTTTAAGCAATTATAACAAAGTGATGATAATTGTAGTATATTTTGTATGTCTGTATTTGATTCCATTGAAATCAAGTTGGATTTTGGAAATCTGTATCTGTATAACTTAATTTATGTTTTTGTTTTATTTATTTATTTTTAAATTTGTATTAGAAAGGCAGATTTACAGGAAGAAGGAGAGACAGATAGAAAGATCTTGTGTCTGCTGGTTCACTCCCCAAGTGCCCACAGTGGCCAGAGCTGAGCTGATCTGAAGCCAGAAGCCAGAAATTAGCTCCAGGTCTTCCATGTGGATGAAGGATCCCATGGCTTTGGGCCATCCTCTGTTGCTGTCCCAGACCACAAGCAGGGACATAGGTGGGAAGTGGGACAGCTGGGCCGTGAAGCACCATCCAAAGAGCATCCCAGCCCTTGCAAGACTCTGAGTCATCACACAAGGCTCCGATTTAATGTTTTAATCACAGCATTTAGCTCCCCTGAAACACTGCTCCTGATGGTGTATTTAGGGTTTATGGACCATGGTATTATTGGTAGAAAGTTTGAAAGAAAATATTTTCTTTTTATCAAATTGTCTTAAAGTACCTCATTATGTAAAAAAAAAGTGAACTCAGAAGGTAAAAGCATGCTAATATCTAAAAGAATCATACAAGATGAATTTTTAATGTAGCAAATGTCAATTGCAAGCTTTAGTTCTACAATATAAAATAGTTTCTTAATTTTTTATGATTTTTGGGAAGCACTCATTTTATGGAGAAAAATATCAGTTAAATTGTTATTGATTAAGGATGAATGATACTCCAGTGTTTATAATGTTAGAATAATAAAAATAATAAAACCTATAAATTTTTATATTTGCTGAGACGACTGCAAACCAGTGGCTTAAACAACGATGTTTTACATCCAAGGCTGGAGGCACAGAAATCAAAATCAAGCTGTTGGAAAAGTTGGTTTTTTCTGGTTAGGACAGAAGAGTTTGCAGGCTTCTCTTTTTGTCTGCAGATGGTTTGTATTGGTGTCACGTTCTTGCTATATTACCTCTATAAGTGTTTCTATGTCCAAATTTTCCTTTTATTGAAAAGATTCTCATATCATATTTGATTCTCCCATACCGACTTCATTTCAAATGGTTATGTCTGTGAGACTGTCTAAGTAAGGCCTCATTCTGAGGTACTGAGGATTTTGGCAGAAAGAGGAGGACATGGAGACATAACTCACAACACAAAGATAACTCAACCACTTCCTTTTCTTTAACTGTGCATTAGTTATTTATCTGAAAGGCAGATTTATAGGGAAAGGTGGAGGGTACAGGGCACCTTCAGATTTGGCATGCCTGCAAGACTCAAGCTGGGCCAAGGTGGCAATTTCGGGAGTGAACCAACAGACAGAGCCTCTTGTGTCTTTCTCTTTCTTTGTCTTTGCCTTTCAAAAATACTCTAAATAAGTAGAAATAAGAAAAACCCTGTCTTTGAAAAAGATGCTCAAAATAATGACCATTACAATTAAAACAATTAGAACTTGAAAAAGCTCACAATACTTTATGTGCAAAATGCTTACTTACAATTTAGAAAATATCAAGATTTCCTAGTATGATTAATAAAGGCTAACTGTCAAGGGGACTTGGGGACTTGCACATATTGGATTACTAGATTTCTTTCAATAAACATCGTGATACATTTGTCTCTTGCTAAACTCTTTTTTAAAAGCTTTATTTTTATTTGAAAGAATCACAGAGAGAGAGAAGGAGAAAAATTCCATTTGCTGGCTCATTCCCCAAATGGCCACAGTGGCTAGAACTGAGCCATGCCAAAGCCAGGTGCCAGAGCTTCTTCTGGGTCTCCCGTGTGGGTGTGTGGGCCCAAGCACTTTGTCCTCCACTGCTTTCCTAGCCCGTAAGCAGGGAACTGGATCAGAACTGGAAGAGTCAGGACTAACAGTTCCCACATGGGATTCTGGAGCTTGCAGACCACACTGGACCCTCTCGCTAAAAACCTTATATGAGTTATACAGGCATACTCATGCATGCCAGCAAAATATTCTATGCAATATAATTATACACTTTTACATATGTTAAAATATATTTTATATTAAATCCAAATGTATATAATTTAATTTTATAAATATATTAATATTAATAGCATTTATCATGGCATATAAATTTAAACACATTTACATCAAAATTTATAAGTTTATATGCATCTATATTTGAATCCATATGAATACATTACTTAAGTTTGAATATGTTATATTTATATATCCATAATATACATGCATATTTATACATGCATTTAAATGCTTATATTTCTATAACATGTATTATAGTTACATAATAAAATACAACAATATGCATATATCAATTACATGTTCTGTGTAAACATAAATATATTTATAAGTGTATTTCTAGATATGTAAAATATGCAGTTGATTTAATCTTAAATAGACATATATATTTGTCCTAAGTCCTAAATAATGCATTCTAAGAAATCCAAAACTTGTTTTTATTAAAAAATATACAGGAAATTTTCAGAAAATTCAATGATAATTTTAAAGAATTATCTATTTATTAAAGGCAGAGTGACAGAGAGATCTTCTGTGCAATGTTGTATTCCTTAAAGGTCTGCAACAGTCAGGACTGAGCCAGGATGAAAAGTAGATCCAGGAACTCCATCCTGACCGCACACCAATGTCCAGGGGCGCATGTATTCAGTCATTCTCTGCCACCTTGCACACACTGGGGTGGGATGTTGGATCAGAAGTGAAATGCTTGTGGCATCAACACAGCATTGGGGTAGTGTATGCTGTCCTTATTTACTTGAGGTTTTTCAGGCTATGCCACGATGCTGGCACCATTAGTGGCAACTTTTAATTTGTTTCAAGTATAAGCCATATTATCGAAAGTTTTTCAGTAATAGTTTATGAAATTAGAAAAACAATCCAAGTTTTCATTGCTTAGATTTAATCTGTTATAAGGTTGTTGCATAATGATTCCTTGTAAAAAAAATAGCATACGTAAATCTATTTTTGAATTTGCTTAGATTGTCATGGTTCATGCAAACAAAGAATATCCAAAGAGAAACAATTGAGGTTAGTGTGAATGTTTTTCAATATCTTATTTCTGGATTTTTAAAAAATGTAATATATCTCACTGTTCAGTTTGATCATGTTATAAAATAAGAGGATACTATTACTTACTATTTCATGAAAGTTAAGCATTGAAAGATAATTTGTAATTTATTTTTCCAGCATTAATTTTGATTCAAGCATTGTTTCATTTTTGAGATGTTAAAAAACTTCTTTTCTTAAAAAAAATAACCATTTTTTTGTTTTACTTTGCTTCTAGTATATTACCACACATAGTTTAAAAGCAGATAACTTAAAATGATTCTTTTCTAGCTACCCTATGGAATCATTTCTTCACCAGGCACAATTCTAGAACATGAAAACAATCATTTTTTAGTTTTGCTGGTTTTGATGCATATTTAAGTCTAAATAAAAAGTCTTGAAGTTTAATTTTTACTTTTGATGCCATTTCTCCTGCAAAATACATTATGATTCTAATTTAATTTCTAGCATATAAACTCACACAAGCAGAGAATTCATTAGCTAAAATTACTCTGGTAGTTAGGAGTTATTAATATCTATGCGTGGAGCTATTTCAGCAAAAGGTCTTTAGTGAAATAAGCTGAATTAAATACATATATAATTATCTATTCACTATTAATCATGCTGCCAATAAATATAATGATAGGTTCATCTGTATCATGCCTTTTGTTTATCAATTATTTTGCATAGACATGAATAACAAGAAACTTTCAAAATGCATGCATCGCATAATTATTTTGATCTGATAAATTGTATGACATTATTTCATATTCAATGGGAATATTATTCAGTTAAACTTGTGGTGTGACACAATGTATCATTTAGTAATCTTTTTTAAATATTTATTTTAGTTTTATTGGAAAGTTAGATATACAGAGAGCAAGAGAGACAGAGAGGAAGATCTTCCATCCAGTGATTCACCCCACAAGTAGCCACAACGGCTAGAGCTGAGCAAAGCCAACCCAAAGCCAGGAGCCTGGAGCCTCTTCTGGGTCTCCGACATGGGTGAAAGGTCCCTAGGCTTTGGGCCATTCTTGGCTACTTTCCCAGGCCTCAGGCAGTCAGCTGGATGGGAAGCCAGCTGTCGCAATTATTACCAGCACCCTCATGGAATCCCAGTGCGTGTAAGGCTAGGATTTTAGTCGCTAGGCTACCACACTGTGCCTCTAATCATTGTTTTATTGATAAGTTTTTTCTCCTTTTTCCTTTCTTTTTAAAGATCCATTTATTTTTAGTAAATGGGGAGATTTTATGGAGAGGAGAGACAGAGTAAAATTCTCTATCCTGGTCCACTCCCGAAATGGCCACAAGGGCTACAGCTGAGTTGATGAAGCCAGGAGCCAAGAGCTTCTTACAGACTTCCCACTTGGATGCGATGTCCCAAGGTTCGGGGCCATTCTATGCTACTTTTCAAGGCTGCAAACAGGGAGCTGGTTGGGAAGTGGGGCAACCAAGACTTGAAGCAGGTCCGATATGGGACCATGACACTTGGAGGTGGAGAATTAGTCAATTAAGCCATCACATTGGGCCCATAAGCTTTCATACTCTGTATACCTGTACCCATATTAGTTACACTTTTTTAAAATGAATTTATTTCATATTTCCAGGCTAAGTTTCACTAGTAAGTTCTAATCATTGTATTGTACACAACACTAAGATACACTTGAATCAATGACACCAAATCTGCTCTATTTAATAAGCCATATAAAATTGATTCAAAATATATCAAAGAAGCCAATAATAATAGTAATAATGCCTTTTTATTAATAACATTCACTAATCTTGCAAATGATTTTCTTGGATAAGTGACTATAATGGAAAAGATAGTCAGAATTATTTTCTTATTAGAGCCCAAACCATAGTTACTTATGTTAAAAAACTTAGAGTTCAATTTTTTACATAATACAAAATAGAAAATTGCATCATCTCTAACCAGTATGTGAATAATTGAAGTAACATTTATTGAAACATTTTTTGTCTCCTGAAAATATCATTGCAATGTTACATTCTCAATGTAACATGTGGCATTCTATGTCTAATAACATTGTCTCTACATGTACCTTATATCTGCCTTAGATTAGCACTTAAATTTTAAAGATGTTACATTTAGGAGGTGTGTTCATTTTTTTTATAGTCATCATCTTCCCATGCAAATATATTAAATAAGAAGACAATTTTTTTTTGCTACTTTGTTCTCTTACAGAATTCCAGTACTAAGCTTGTGTTTAGCATGTATCAGAGTCTGTGTTAACTGGAATTCTCTGTTGCTCTGCTATTTACATAAAATGTCTCACTGATGCACACTTTCTCGTTCAATGTTGTTATTCTTTGATGTAACTACATGTTCAATATCCCACCACAAGCAATTTTTCTGGTGATCAAAGCTCCGTGACCCTCTTAATATCACCCAATGAAGGATCTCTCCAGCAGGCTGTGATCTCTCCAGCAAGGGATTTAACCACTAAATAACTCAACTAACAGCTAAATGCCTTGGCTCAGAAGTAATACTCACCCTTTTCCAAAATAACACACTGGTCTGTCTAGTGTGCAGCAGACAAAGAATTATTGTCTTCAAATATTCTTGGAAAACAGAGAGGACCAGATGTGAACAAGAAGTTTGTGTAAATAAAAGTGTCTAGCATCAGAGCCAGTGTTCCCAGGAAATTAGAGAAAGATACACAGGTGCTTGAAACCTTGCACCACATGAGAGTACTGGAATAAGTTTCTAGCACCTGTGCATGGGCCTGACCCTGCCCTGGCAATCACTCGCATTTGCAGAGGAGACCAAAAGATGGAAAAGCTTTTTGCATGTTTCTTTCTCTCTGTAGCTTTGACTTTTAAGTAGCTAAATATATCTGAAAAAAAAAAGTCCTAGCATAAAAAACAAGAGATATGAAAGTGTGAATCACAGACTAAATTATGATTGATCATTCCATAAGCTTCAAAGAATGTTCCACTAAACAAGGTGAGAGAAATCCTAACCACTTATTTATGTTACATTTATGTTACATTTAAGTTTCTTCTAGGTCTTCCATGTAGGCGTAGGATCCTAATCACTTGTGCCATGTTCTTCAGTTTCCCAGCCACTCTAGTAAGAATCTGGATAGGAAGTGTAGTAGCTAAGACCTCCACCAGTGGCCATATGGGGTTCCAACTATGCAGGCAGAGGCTTTATCCCCTGTGCCACAGTCCTGACTCAAGTGCATTGCGTTTTCAAGAACACAATATTTGGCAAGATTGTGTTCTTTGTGAATATTGACATACTCGATGATAGAAATATAATGGTAATATAATGTTTTTGCACTTTGTTTATAAAATAAAATCCTACTTTAATATCGCACTTGCTTATTTAGACATTTTACTAAGCTTTTGACATTTTGTATTATTATATTCTAATTTTTAGAAATTAGAATTTCACTTGAACTTACATAAAGTATACAGTGAAATAATCATTGTACTTCTCTACTGACTGCTTCTTATTCCTTTTTTTCTTCTACTTACTCATCACCCCTGCTACTCCTGTTAGGTTTTCTGTGACCCTTAATACAATGGGTTAGGCATCTGCCCTAGTGGTTCAGGCTCCCCATTCTGAGATTGCAGTGCCTAGATTCACTATCTACTTCTTGCCTGACTGCAGATTCCTGGAAATGCAGTCCCCAAGGCAGCTCCGGCAGCTGGGATCTTCCACTGATGTGGGAAACCTGGGCTGAGGTCTCAGATCCCCGTGCCTCCACTATAGTTGGCTTTTGCAAAGTGAACGAGCAGAAATTAATTCTCTCTTTATCTATTATTTTCTCTCTTCTTTTTGTTAGAATGAATAAATCAATGAATGAATAAAATGAAAAAATAAAACAAGGATAGACTACAATCATGTGTAGCACAAAAGCATTTTGGTCAATATTGGACTGTACATGCCACCATGGTTTAAAATGGAACTGAATGATTCTTTTTTTAAGATTGATTTATTTTATTGGAAAGTCAAATTAATAGAGAGCAGGTGAGACAGAGAGGAAGATCTTTCATCTAATGATTCACTCAGCAAGTGCCTGCAATTGCTAGAGCTGAGCCAATCTGAGGCCAGAAGCCCGGAGCCTCTTCCGGGTCTCCCACACAGGTACAGGGCCCAAGGCTTTGGGCTGCCCTCAATGGCCTTCCAAAGCCACAGGCAGGGAGCTCTATGTGAAGCAGGGTTGCCGGGATTGGAACCAATGCCCATATGGGATCCCAGCACTCTCAAGGCAAGGACTTTAGCTGCTAGGCTCTGGTGCATGGTCCTAGAGTTGAATGATTCTTAATGCCACAGTTACCTGATATTAATCTGTGTGATAACACAGCACCTTAATTATTTGTGTTAATGTTGTAAATAAACCTGTTGAACTGTCAATTATACAGCATATACGATTGCATAGCATTATAATTTATACACAGTTTATAATACTTGATGCTGATAATAAGTGAGTGTTACTTGATGAGGAAGTTACTATTCTGGATTGTTTAAATGTATTTTTGGAGTGTATGTCTTTACCTTATAGTACACTTTATTGAAACAGGTTGCTGTGGCTCAACAGACTAATCCTCCACCTTCAAGCACCAGTCTTCCATATGGGCACTAGTTTGTGCCCTAGATGCTCCCTTTTCTACCCAGCTCCCTGCTTATGGCCTGAGAAATCCGCAGTAGATGGCACACTTCCTTGGGGTGCTGCTCCCTTGTGCGAACCCCAGGAGAGGTTCCTCAGTCCTGGTTCGGGACCAGCTCAGCTCTGGGGATTGTGGCCACTACAGAAGTGAACCAGAGGGTGGAAGAGCTTTCACTTTCTGTGTTTCCTTCTCTCTGTAAATCTGCCTTTCTAATAAAAATGAATAAATCTTTTTTTAAAAAAGATTTGAAAACGTCTTATTCTACAAAACACTTATAAAACTGTATATATTTAAACTCTTTATAATAAAATGCTGGCCATTTTGCACTGGCAGTAACCTCATCTGTCTCATGTTTACGTATCTTATGATTGCATAAACTTACCTTTGTTTTTTACTTCAACTTATCTTGTTTTATCTTACCTCAGCTTGACCTACAAGCATATAAAATTTGTTAGCAATTTCATTTTGTCTTTTGATTGCTCTGGAAATTAAATTAGAAGCATTTAGGGAGAAGAAAGTGGGAGAGTCAATGATGATTCCATTCCATCACAATTAAGATTCTGAAGGATAAGAACAAGTGGTAGAATCTGGTGTAGTATGTGCTTTGTTAAGAACAACTAGAATAGCCAAAATGTGAGAATGGATTATTTCAGATAGAGGAAAACTGTTAATGACCTAGACCAATGAAACACTTGAAAATAAGTCACTCTTAGCACTATGACAATTATGGCCAAGTATAGTCAAAATCTTGACAAAAGTGCTTTCACCTCATCCCCCACAGTAAAATGAAAAAGATTAAAAAAAAAAAGAGGAGATCCATTCATAATGATTAAAGTGCCAGTTAGCATGCCCACATCCCATGTCAAAACACCTGTGTTTGTCCTGGCTCTGGATGCCAGCTTCTCCTTTGAGACCCTGGAAGGTTGTGGTGATGACTGAGGTAGTTGGGTATTATCCAACTGGAAGACTCAAACTAAGGTTGTTGCTCCCAGCCTTGGACCAGTCTAGGCCATTAATGCCTTTGGGTGGATGACAATGTATTTCAAAAAATCCTGAAAGAAAAAAAAAACTTATTATGTTGTGGAATTCATTTCTAGCTCTGGGTATTTTAAATAATTCATGAATTGTTACTGTAAGGAATGTAGGATGTGATAAATGATGATTAACAAGTACTGAGTTATAATGAGATAGAAGACCTTCTGGTGTCCTACTGCACAATATGATTACTAAGATAATGTACCACTTAGTGTTTTTAAAAATTAGAAGATAGTCTATAAAAAAGGATTTTGAATGTTTTTCCCACAAAGAAGTGATAAATGTTTGGATAGACATATCTACCTTGAGTTGAACATTATGTGGTGTGCACATATATAAAAACAACATGATATCCTATGACTACGTCTAAATTGCATATCAATAAAAATAAAAAGAACTGTTTTCCTTACATACTGTGAAAGTCAGTGAGTCTGCAAGTGCTGATATGAAGACAGCTGGTGAACCTTTGGAAACGCTACACAAAGCAATTGTAGAGGACAAACCTACTTACCTGAAATCATCAGTTTCAATGAACCTACCCATTCTGGAAACGGGTACCAGGAAGTGCACTTATCCCTGAGAGGCTCCAGTCAATGTCAAAGTTTCAAGATGCTTAAAAACAGGTTAAAAGTCTTGGTTTGGATCAACCCTGAAGCCTGAAGTTCACAATTCCTTGCAGTCTGACACCTTGAAAACAAGACCTGCCAACACGTCAACAAGAACACCTACCTGACTGTTTACAGGAACAAGAAAGTCCCTGCACTGTGGGAATGCAATCTGAATTGCTATGATAATAAAATAGAGACTTGTCCTATGGATAGCAACGTATCTGTCAAAGCTTTATTTCTCTAAGTTGGTCCAAAAACACTCTGTGATATTCACTCAACAGCACAATTATCTAAGGATTGATTTCTTAAATCATATTTTTCTCATTAAGTGACATATGACTGCATGTTATACTGTTTTCTTACTGAATTGCTGCTGAGTAGCACATTTTCAGTTTCTTTCACTCTTGCTTGAACTGTGCCTACTGAGTAAGTGGCAAATTACAGCAGCAAACATGCCATAGAAAGTAGGCATGCCTTCTGAAAGACAGAGATCCCTGGTGATATCTTAGGATGACAGTTCTTCCTTTCCCAACACATATTTTCTTGCCTTTAATGGCAGCAGAGGATGTACCATCTCCTCACATCCTGCTATTTTTGTTTATCTGTCTCCAAAAGGGATGGATAACTTATTCTTGTATATATTTTAATTTAATTTTTTAACATTGCTGATGTAGTTGAGAAGGATGCAGATCAATGTGGACCTCCCATAAGGCTCAGAAGGGTGAAGTCATAGAGTCAGGTGGGACAAATGTTTTAGTTTGTTGTTGTTGTTGCTGTTTTGGGGTTTTTTTTGTTTTGTTTTTTTTTTGGTTTTTGGTTTATTTTTGTTTTCGTTTTTCTTTCCTGTGTCCCCAGGTGGTGGTTGGAAAGGGACACTCATTGCTGCCAAGCTACCTCAACACCCAGGGTTGGGGGAATAGTCATTTGATGACACCACAGAGACCCCAATGTGAGGAAGAGTGTTAGGGAGATTGTTGTTACTTGAGTGGTTTGATAGTTATGAGATATCATTGGCTTCAGTGCAGCAGGATTTAGAAAATCTTTCCAAAGTCTATTGTCTGAGCAAGTTTACCTTAATGCATTCACAGACCTAGGAACATGCTGCAAAACTTGACCAGAAGAGTAGTTTCTGCCTTCCATCCTCTGATGAGGCATTTGGCATCCCCCGCTGGCCTAGATGAGCCAGTTGTAAAGTCCTACGAGGCCTGCTCCCAGGAATGGATCTCACATATATGCTGGCAGGCGCTGCCATAATCCTCTCTACAGTCCTGACACTCGCTAGAGGGTAGGTACCATGGCTTACCCTGACTAGCACGCACCCATTCCAGCTCTCACCAGTGGGTTGTACAGCATGACCCAGCTTGGCCCACCTCCACACCCAGCTCTCATGTAACTCTGAGCATGTCACAATTTATTTCAGCATGTTCCACACCCATTATCACTTTTGTGAATGCCAGTGGGTACTGCATATGGCCCAGCCTGGTCTGCCTACAGTCATGCCTCACACTCACCAGGGAGAGCTGCAGCCTAGCAGAGGAGTTCCCAAAGATCCGCTAGCCGGCCTGTTCCTGTGTTCAGACATTGCTGAAAGGTGCTTTGACACAATCTGTCATGACCCACCCCCAGTCTCAGGTCTTGCTAGTGGGTGTTGCAGTCTAGTCTAGATGGGTGCAGCCCATACCCTACCATGGCCCTAATGTGTGCAATGGGTGTTGTGACTTGTCCCGACCCAGCCTGTCCACAGAATCAGCTCACATAAATGAAGAGTGCTACAGCTTTTCCTGGTCTGGAGGGTCCCCAACCCCAACTGTTGTACTCTCCAGTGGAAGCTGCAGTGTGGTAAGGGAGTTCCCGAAGTTCCCCTACAAGGCCTGCTCCCAGGCGCAAATCTCACAAGTGCTGGTGAGTGCTGTATAGAATCTGCCCCAATTCCAGGTCTCTCATGTTCTGGTGGGTGATGTGGTCTGACATGGCCTACGCCCCTACCCTGACATGCTTGGTGGGTACTGTGGCCTAGCCCAAAGAAATATGCCCCACAGCTCCAGCTCTTGCATGTACCAGTGGGCAATACTACTTAGTCCAGCCCAGGTTGCCCCCACCTCTCATGGATGGGTGCCTTTACCTCATCCAGACCTGTCCTCCAGTTTCCCTACTCTTAACCATTTCATCTCAGCCCCTTCACATACGATGAGTACATCGGCCTAGTCAATGGCAGTCCCCAAGAGTCATTCCTTTCCTATCAAGCATGCCCTCAGACACTCCCGCTCCAGCGTCCCTTCATGCCACCTCCTCTGGAAGTGTAATTAACAATCTTATTAGGAAAATAATAATTTGACAACCAGGGTTATATGCCCAGGCCCAGCCTGGAATTCCCTCCCACCCGTCCTAGACATCTTTAAAAACTATTAATAATAAAAAGTAGAGAAATAGAATAGTCAAACGTGCTAGCACAATAGTATAGTTAACACAAATTTGGCATTAAACAAGCCTAGAATGTTTGTTAGTTAGTGGCTGTTTTTCTCCCAGTAATGTGACACTTGGTTGGGTACAAGGCTGTTAAATTGTGAATTAATCAGTCTATTTAAATTCTGAGTCTTATCATGTTGATGTTCCTCTCCTTTGGTGTAACCAAACTACTGTTTGAAAAGACACATATGATATTATAAGGGAATTGGGGGCATGAGGAACTATCATAAGATAATGTTCTGGCTTCTGCTTTTGCAGTCTGTCTCTTAGAATTTTGTTCCATGTGCATAAAGATAAAATCATGACAATCATTTTGTATCAAACCAATATGCAACCATAATAACATCAGAACTTTCAATTGTAAGTTAACATTATCATTTTAAAATATATTAGAAACATTATTGCAGTATTCCATTTGTATTTAACCACTGAGATGACAACACGTCTTTAAAACAAAAATTTGCTTATTTGAAAGTAAGGGGAAATAGAGGAAAAATTTTTCATCTGATGATTGATTCTTCAGTGGTCACAGCTGCTAGGCAGCGGCCAGGCTGAAGGCAAGAGGTGTCAACTCCATCCTCAACCCGCATGAAGATGGCAGGGACCCAAGTGCTTGCCCTAATCACTTCAAGCTTAAAAAAGGAAGTACCGGTAGGCTTCTCTTTAAGAAAAATTATCAGCAGCTCAAAGATTTGTAATTCCAGTTTAATACTAGAATTCATGAAGATGAGAACCTGGCTCTGGCTCTTCCCCAGCCCCTCCTTTGGGGGCCTTTCCAGGGTGGGCTGGTAGAAGGGAACCTTTATTGTCGCTGTTTCTCAATTAAATGAATAAAACAGCAGAAAAGCAGCAGAAGTTAGCTAATGCTCATCCTGGAATGTATGAATGATGGATCAAGTTTTGGGATCCATGCTACTCATGCGGTGTTGGCAGCTAAGGAGCTAACAGTTTGTTAGGCTAAACAGTAACAGGAACTGGGCTTGGGGTTACAGCAGAAGCACAGGCTGAACTTTCAACCCTGCAAAACACCTGGACTAAGAATTGTATTCAGCTATATGGACTGAGCAAAACTAGGCTCAGCTGTATGCAGCTGGGCTTAGCCGTATGCAACTGCGTGGCTGAAGGACTTTGTAGAAAAGTTATATAAGGCAAGGTGAAGGGGGAATAAAGAGACTAGTGAGACTTCTATGAGAGACGTAAGAGGTGTGAGAGACCTCTGCCTTCACTGGTCTCCTGTCGGGGCTTCATTCCCAGACCCTCTGCCTGTCCACGTGACTGGCATCTCTGGCCGGAGCAATGTGGGAGACCACAATGTAGTCCAGGATTCTAACTTGGTTCTAACCTGTCTATTAAAGCTATTTGAGAACCAAATCAGTGGGTAGAAGAGCTCTGTCTCAAAATAATAATAATAATAAGTATAGGGAATTTAATAGTAGCAATGTAAATGCATTCTTTTTAGTTTTCCCTTTTATTATTATTATTTGTTGTTTTATGATACAGTTCTGTACACACAGAAATTTCCTTACTTCCACTCCTCATCCTTGTTCCCCTGTCCCCAACTGATTTTCCCTATATTATTACAACAGTATAGATCTTCATAAACAGTCATAAGTCCCTCATTGCAGGCATGAACAATGGTGTAAAGTCCACCATCTATTGTCAAGATATATTTAACAGTTTTATTGGGAGTCCGTCTTTGATCAGCAAGTGGTGGTGCATACTGCATTGTATCTTCACATCTAGATATAATAGTCTCTAATACACAGTTACTCTGTATCCCACTAAATGGAGAGCCATAAAACAAAATCATCCACAGGAAAAAAAATAGAAACTTACAGTGCCATGAAGTTAAATAGCATGCTACTGAATAGCTTATGTGTCACTGAAGAAACAAAAAATAAAAATAAGAACCTTTTTGAAAAAAATTGTTATTGTATGACCAGTGAGTGAACAATTTAATATGAAAAATAAAACTGTTTTGAAGAAATGAAAATAAAATCAAACCATCAAAATCCATGAAATGTAGCTTCCATTGATTTTTTTTTTTTTTGGTGAGATGTGTCTCCTGTAGGCAACAGATAGATGGGTTTTGTTTTTTGATCCAGTCTACTAATCTATGACCTTTGATTGATAAGTTTAATCCATTTACATACAAGGTTAATATGAATATGTGGTGATGTGGTCTGCATTTTTGCAATGGTTTGTTCATTGTTTGATTTGTTCTTCTGTTGTTATTTTACTGGAATGTTTTTCACATTTGCCTTTGGTTTTGGTGGGTGCTATTCCTCTTTTCTGTCAAGAGAACATCTTGAAGCATCATTTGTAGGGCAAGTTTGGAAGAGGCAAATTCTTTTAACTTCTCTTTACTGTGGAAGAATTTTATTTCATTTTCAAAGATAAAGGAAAGCTTTGCTGGGTACAGTGACCAAAGGCAAAAGAAGAGACAGAGGCAAAATAAATTTTACTGATGACTCCCTTGCAAAGGAGTGAAAGTCTATGTCAAACAGTTAACTAAGGTATACGCCAAGGAAATAAGAGACAAAGAACTTATGTTATAAAGCTTGTTACCAACAATGAGAAGCACATGCAGGAATTTTAGGATTATGTCACACAGGAAATAGCAACATTGAAACATAATCAAACAGACTTATTAGAAATGAAGGACAAAATGTAGCAAATGTAAATAATCTGAAGGTATTTCTTGCCAAAATTGTGAAATAATCAAAAAGTTGGAAGAGGAACTGAGTCAAACTACGAAAATTTTTGAAGAATTAAGGGACACTATTAAAAGGCCAGATAGAAGAGTTATGGGAGTTCCAGAAGGTGCAGATAGAGAAGCTGGGTTTAAAAATGTATTTAATGAATTAATAAAGGAAAATTTCCCTAATCTGGAGAAAGAATTGGGAAACAGAAAGCATTAGGGGGACACAACTCCGAGCAGGATTGATCAAAAGCGATCTTCCCACTACACATGATAATAAAGCTCTCTTTAGTCAAATGTAAAGAAAATATCCTTAAATCTGTATGTGAAAAAAGTGAATTGACACATAGAGGAATAGCAATCAGATTCCCTGCTCACCTTTCACAGTAAACTCTTCAGGCCAGAAGAGAATGGAGGGACATATTCCAGATTCTAAATGGGAAAATTTGTCAAACCAAAATAATGAATGCCTTAATTCTTTCACCATACCCGTTTTATTTCTTTTTCTACCTTTGCCTCTGTAAATGGAAGATTATAATATATAAACAGTATGTAGAAAAGCTTAAATTATTACTTATCACTGCACTTTTATGTAACTTTTACAAACTGCATTGTAATGTTACCCTATGCATTCAGAAGTAAACCACAAAAATAAATATGTCACAAAAATATATTTGAAACAAATATATGATTAAAAGAAGACATGTTTGGAAAACATACTAACAAATGGAAATCTATACTTAATATATTTAAATGAATGATGTTTCGTCAATCTGTTTTATAAAAGAATAATATAAATCGAGTCATTTTTAGGCAAAATTGGATAAAATCCACTCAGAAATTTTCTATCTGGAATTTATATCCTAATAATACAATTATCACAATTTATAAACCATATAAAATTGCAAAAACATTTCTATTATACCTCCACATGTGTAGTTTAATCATTAAAGATTCTTGGGGGATGGAAGATTTGCATCACACAGATGGCAAATTGATCACATTCATCACCATATTAAGCATCACATACTGGCAGTCGTCAAGCATCACCTCATAAATATGCATACTAATATTTTGCATAGATAATGATATTATAATATCAAACTTTCAAGTTATATTTAACTCAAGATAAATGCTGTCATATCTTAATTATTAAAGTTAGTTTTTCTGAAAATGTTAGTAGATTCTAGTTTCTTTTTTAAAATAATTTTGCTATGTTAAAAAACACATGAATTTAATGAGTGTACCTGGAAGAGAATAAACACACATAGCTAATCGGCAGGGTAATTTCAGAATCATTGATTCCATCCTTACAGTGTTGTTAGTATCTCTTTCTGAGACAAATCCTGCTCCTCTGAAAAACAAGTTCTTGACTGGATAACATAAACTTTAATTGGCATAGTATTTCCTTAAGATTTATGTAACAAATGAGCCTCCAAATTTGCGTGTTCCATGACTATTTCTTTTTTTTTTAAAGATATATTTATTTTATTACAAAGTCAGATATACAGAGAGGAGGAAAGACAGAGATCCAATGATTTACTCCCCAAGTGACCGCAACGGCCATTGCTGCGCTGATTCGAAGCCGGGAACCAGGAACCTCTTCCGAGTCTCCCACGCAGGTGCAGAGTCCCAAAGCTTTGGGCCGTCCTCAACTGCTTTCCCAGGGCACAAGGATGGAGCTGGACAGGAAGTGGAGCCACCGGGATTACAACCGTTGCTCATATGGGATCCTGGCGCGTTCAAGACAGGACTTTAGCTGCTAGGCCACGCTGCCGGGCCCTCCATGACTATTTCTTTTATCTTATTAAAGGTATCAGTTTCAATTTCTCCTCTGATGTATTTTGTGATTTAATGTACTAATGAAGTTTCTACATATAAAGATGTAAATACATCTTTTAGAATACAACAGGCACATTACCAAAATTGTTTTTTCTTTTTAAGAGTTATTATGACATGAAATAGGACAATATCTTTTTAGAATGAAGAAGCACAACAGTTACTACTGATTATTATCTTAATAGTTCGAAGTCTATATATTAAAAAACTGTTCTAAGGTAGTTTTTTACAGTAAAGACTACACAGTGGCACTCAAACATCTGTGTATTACTAATTAAAGTGATGACTTTACTTTTTATATTGTCTTAAATTTTGGAGCTCATTTTAATTTTTATGGCTAAAAATTAATGAATAATTATGACATGACTGTACATTTAAAACTTTGAGATGTGTAGTGGATATTGTTCAATATAAATACAAAATTAAATATAGTACTGAGGAAGAGTATTACATTATTGCTTGCTACATTTAAAATTATATAATTATGAAGTAGTCAATTTCTAAAAAATATGGGCTGAACTCAAAAATTATCTGATAGGTAATAAATATCTAAATATATTTTATTTGATATTTATTATTTTAAGGATACTACTCTTTAAAGACATTTTCATTTTTAAAAGTAAATGTAATATTTTACTCAAAAGTTTGTGAAATCAGGCAACACTCGGCAGCCTATACACTGAAGTCCTTGCCTTGCACGCACCAGAATCCCATACAGGCATCAGTTCTAATCCTGGCTGCCCCGCTTCCCATCAGTTCCCTGCTTGTGGCCTGGAAAAGCAGTCGAGAACAGCCCAATGCCTTGGGACCTTGCACCAGTGTGGGAGACTCAGAATAGGCTCTGGTTCCTGGCTTCAGATTGACTCAGCTCAGCTCTGGTGGTTGGGACCACTTGGGAAGTGAATCATCAGCTGGAAGATCTCTGTCTCTCTCTTTCTCATTCACTCAGCGTTTCTGCCATATTCCCTTTTAAACACAGACACATGTATATATTTATAACATACTTTTCAATGTTTTAATGTAAGAATATATGTGGAGATGTGTTCAGCATTAAATTCTGTTTTATGTCAGGAGTTGGGTTTGTGGAGCAGCTTATCTTCTGCTACACATTTTCCTTCCTTTATGAAAAATTAGTTAAAGGAAGGAAAATCACCCAAACAGGCTAACAAGAAACATTTTCAGAAAATCTGTGTTTGATATATATGAGAAATGAAAATGCATGTATTTAAAGATTATAAAACATGCCATATTTCTATGCAATTAATCTTACATATTTTCAAAAAATAAAATGTAATACATTTCTTTGTTTGATATAAAATTGTAAATCAGGTAGCATTTTCTCCCAAAATTTAGCTTAGCAGGTTTATATGTTTTCCATGAATGTCATTAATTTAAATATTGCATGAACTCAGGAAACTGGCAGTAGCTTTTGTAAACCTGTTATAGCTGATTGGGTGGCAAATGGGCCAAAGTTAGCTCTTAATTAAATTCATATGTGGTGCATCTTTACTAAATGAACAACAAATGAAGAGATTCAATGTTTCATTTCTTAAGAATACTTAAATATTTTCTCTAAGTATTGTTTATCTTATTAAAGGAAAGATGATAATTAGACTATCTCATAATGATAATTTCAAAAGCAAAGATGTAAAAATATTTTTTATAGATTAAAAAAAGTGACATTCTGCTGGGCAGTGATAATTGTTCCAGGACTCACTGTGTGACCATAGCCCCAACCCTTTTGTCTTTATCAGAAAGATTGTGAGGCAGTGTTACCTACATGATTTTATATTAAAATGGATTTAAATTATTACTTTTAAAGCTGAAATATACTCTCTTGAAATGTATCTTACAGTACAGCATTGTTTTTTGTTATATAACTAAAGAGTTATGAAAGAAGGTGATAAAGTGTGTGGAAAACGAGCTTCCCATACTTAGGAGTGACATGTTCTTAGATTTGGTTTCTCAGTATATTTGGGTTACTTACTGCTGAACTAAATGCTTCATTTCTAGGCATGTTTTCAACTTAGCTGCATATGATAAATCATAATAATTTTGATATGGTACTATATTTATGATAATTATTACCTTTATTCCTGGGGAAATGTCAATAAGTCTTATCTTTATATTATCTGATATACTGAATGCTTTTTCCTAAAATCACAGCTTAGAATAAAGCCACATACTCAACTGACATTTAATGAATGTTTTCTGATTAAATGCGTAAGAGGTACTGCCATTCATTTATTTCTCCTTTGCGAAAAGCATTCTTGTAGGCATTCGCATTCGAAGAATAAAAATACACAGCATTTCTCTGTCATGCATTTTATGCCTTTAAAGAGGCCAAAAAAATCAACAAATTTTACAGAGAACTCAATTCACACATGTAATTTACTATGCAATAAATATAAACTAATGAAAATTAAAGTCCAGTTGGGCAGCATTGTGGTATATCACAGGTAAAGTCACTACCTTCACTGTTGGCATCCAATCTGGGCACCAGATGATGCTACAAATATTTGACTTTCAATCTAACTTCCTGCTGGGAGCCTGAGAAGTATTGGTGGAAGGTGACCCAAATCCTTGAGCCTCTGCTGCCCACGTGAAGGACAGGATGAAGTTCCTGAATGCTGGCTTCAACCTGGCTCGTGGCTGGCTGTTCTGGCTATCTAGAGATATAAAGTAGTGAATGGAGTATCTCTCTTTTTTTGTGTCTTCTCTCTCTATAACTGTGACTTTTGAAATTAAAGGTAATTCATAAAAAATCAATTGGGCAAAAATCATGTCAGTTATAAAATAGCCCACCACAGAGTATAATACAAATATTGGTTATGCTATTTTATATTCACATTTTTTGAAGATTTATTTATTTTTTATTGGAAAATCAGATATACAGAGAGGAGGAGAGACAGAGAGGAAGATCTTCGGTCCGATGGATTACTTCCCAAGCAGCCACAAGGCTGGAGCTGAGCCAATTCAAAGCCAGGAGCTGGGAGCTTCTTCTGGGTTTCCCACATGGGTACAGGGTCCCAAACATTTGGGTCGTCCTCGACTGTTTCCCCAGGTCACAGGCAGGGAGCTGGATGAGAAGCGGGGCTGACAGGATTAGAACCTGTGACCATACGGGATCCTGGCACATTCAAGGAGAGAAATTTAGCCACTATTCTATATTCACCTATTGCAAAGTATAATTATTCTAAAACACATAATAATTGCTGTAGTTCGAATATAATAGGCTTTCTAAAATGCATATGAATCACCAATGCAAAAGTGATAATAGGTGAGTTTAGGTCAGGAATTCTCTAAGGAGCTGGCTGTCACTGTTTTAAAAAGTGCTGCCATAAATTAGTTCCGTGCCTTCCATTCTCCCACTATGCAAGCAGCAGTATTTTCATATGACATTCAACATCATCTTGAAAGCAGAACCTAGGCTTGTATTGGACAACAACCTAAAAGCAACTTGAACTTGACTATCCCCATCCTTCAGAATTATGAGAAATAAATATCTGATCCTTATAACTTGTCTGGTCATAGAAATTCTTTTACAACAGAAACCACAGTATTTTGTGAAACTGTTTTATAGAACACACATTAAATCTATGCTGTCATATTCATCCTTATTGAACTTACTGTTCTGAGATTCTGATATTCCCTACCAATGTGTGTAGTAAATTGGGGCGATTTTGTCACTAAATAGAGTGATGAATCAAATGAATGATTAAAAATGTTCAAAAAATAAATACAATTTATCAGACACAATAATAAAGAGAGATGATGTAAAATTAAATAGTACACATTCTTTCTTAAAGCAGTATGCCCTGTCATTACTAATACTCTCTTTTTGAACAAATAAAGCTTTTAACTAACATTTTCTCAGGACTGAAGATCAATAAAAGTCCATTAAGCTGTATTGAAATCAATATGGCTCAGAAAGAAAGTAAAATCACTCCATACTCAACATATAGCAATATTCCATTTTTGCTAATGACTCATTTAGTTACTTGAGAATTGATTTCTCTGTAGAAAACAACTCTGAATTTTATACATAAAAGAAATTACCTGGAGGAAATATAGAATGAAACAAAATAAGCAAATCTGTATTAAGCACGTGTATTTGGAAGACGAGAACTGCACATAGTGAGTTCTCCTTATTTTTAACCAGTTGTAACCTACATTGAGGGTTACCTGGCTGCTCATAAAACTCGTATCCTATATCCAAATTATTGACTTGAGCCCCAGTTGCTTTGCTACCAATCCAATGTCCTAATAAAAATGGGGAAGGTAGCAGAATATGATCAAATTGTTTGTCTCCTTACATGCATGTGGGTAGCAAGGACCAAGTTCCTGATTGCTGACCTCCTTCAGCCTGGACCTGGAAATTGCAGTACTTCAGTAACTTGACCACAAGAAAGAAGAGATCTCTCTCCTTCCCCTCTCTCTGCTACTCTGCCTTTCAAAGAAATAAACAAGTCATCTTTTAAAAAATGGATACAACACTCATATACATATCTAATAAATCCAAACAACTCTTATGATAAATAGAAAAGGACTCATGATAGGAGCATTACAATCAAATTTCAAGTTGAAGAACTCAAAGGGAATCTTGACAGCAATAATCAGTACCTTCGTAAGGCATAGTCAAAAAAGTGAATGGATCATATTCATCTGAAATCATGGAATATAAAAGTGAACATGGTGAAACAAAGGAGAAAAAGCTGGCAACCAACAACTCCATAATTGGTAAAACTATTCTTCACAGGTGCAGAAAAAGTTAGAAAAATATGAGTTTATAAAACAAAGAAAAAAAATGTCTGAGAGAATTTGTCACTTCTCCATAGACTCTCTCCCAGACCCATAAATTGAGATGGACGAAGAAAAAATACCAGTAAAATTCACTATTTTAAGTTACAAATCGTCAGCATTATCACAGTTTGAGTTGATAAATTTTCTTAGATGATATGTGTGTAAAAACAGTCTTAATAATGTGAATGTGCAATCTTTAACACAACAGAATGAAGATATATTGAACAAAGGGTATATGGTTATATTTTAGTGTATTAATTAGAAACATATTTCTATAAAATAAGACATTAACTGTAACCCTCAAGATAATTTACTTGAAAATTAATATGCAAAAAATAAAACCAAGGAGGAATTAAGTTAGAGCATTACAAAATATCAATTAAGTAGGAAAGTGTAATGTGAATGAGAAACAATTATATTTTATGTAATATAATAAAAAATTTAAAGTGAAAAGCCACCATTCTGTTCAGAATAAGTCACAGGAAGGAACAGCTTTAACCAGTGTATGTAATGCTTATATATAGAAAAATAAAAATTTTGCAAATAACAATTAAGTGTCTTTCATATAAATGGAAAAATGCATTATGTCTATAGAATGAAATCCCAATGTTTGATAAATGGCCATTTCTTACAGAATATTCAAAATCTCAGATAAGTTTGATAAAAACGAAAGGTTAGAACTGTGCTTCTATTGCTTCTCGGCTTTTTGGTTAAGATCAATTTTAGAAATAGTACTGTGGCATACTTTTTTTAATGCATTCTGGGAAAGTAACAGCCCTCTTGGTTTTGACCTGCAATCCTTCTGTCCTTTAATAACAAAATATTCTTCTTCCACTGTCCCAAACCAGTAGAAAACAGAGGGTTTGGGGCACAACTTATAGTGAGCTGATTTCCCGAGTAGGAGGTTTTCAACACAAGTAAAGGAAGAATTTCTCATGAACATAGGTAGTGTGTGCCCTCTACAGCTGTTATCATTCTTACAGCAAAGCAGAAAAGCCTCTCCAATATAATCAGAACCACTTAACACTCCCTTATACAGAATGATTGTGACTAAAGAGGCAGGATGAAGTAGTCTGTTTGACATTCAGATGTCTCATTATAGTGCATTGACACTAGTCAGATCCTCTATCAGGAGTGAAAAACAAAATCCCACTATATTCATATGGTACTCACAAGTTTCTTTAATGTGTAAAATTGTTTTTGGACATGTCTGTTTCTTCAGTGGCATTTTAGCAAGTTTGGCAACCTCTGTTAACTAAGTTGTTGCTCAATAAGAGCGATTTATCTTTGTTGGGGTGTATATCATTTTGGTCTGTTCGCCACTGATGTGCTCTGCTTTCCACATGCATGCCTGGCTGGGTTCAGCTGTATGTTGGTGCATCCTGAGAGCATTTCTCTTTCATTTAGAATGAAAAACACCAGCTGTTCACATTTCTTGCTTTATATCTGTCTTCTCAGCTTACTCTGCTTTCTAAATTTTCAATTCTTCCAATGTCATTGCTATTTTTCCAATTACTCTGGATCACTTTGACTTCCAACGCTGCTTTATCTCACATCAATCAGCATGTTTATCCACTTTTTCTCGGCTAATGACTTTCAGCTTCATCTTTTGCATCTACTTGAACTGCTACGACAAGATTTTTCCAATTTCTCTTCTATGCCGATCAGCTACACGGCTTATATAGTTGTTTACATGTTGAAATTCTTCAAAGATAGCTTCTATTTGTTGAATACAAAATCTCAGTTTGACACCTAAGGCTTCCCTTAGCTTGAATTTCTTTCAATATCTTTCTTTTCATGCTATCGATATCCATAATTGTGTATATCCAAAACTATCCTTTCTTGAATGTGAGGCTTAATGAAGTGTGTTGTCTTACCATATGCAGTCTTTAAGTTGCATAGACAAACCATAAATTCTTATAATCTTCAGTATGTGTGTTCTATAAATATTTGGTGATTTTCAAATTACTAAATACTGAGTTACTTGTTCTAAAGATATATTTCTGTTTCTACGTATTTATGAATGCCTGTTTTCTATATTTGTACACACATGTATACAAAACACAGAAACTGTAATCTTAAATTCCCAAAATAACTTAGATTTTCTTTACTACATAAAAAAGCATAAGTGGACCAGAAGTGTTAAAAGACTAGTAGAGTGTCATTACACTACAGGTGCCAGAATTGAGATTCAAACCCTATCCCACTGACGCCAGATTGAGTTTCATAAATTACCCTGCACTGCCCCCTGTTGTCTTCCTGCCCCCTGCATCTTTGAATGAGAGCTGAGAAAAAATGTGTATGTCACTTTGTCACTTTATTATTCAGATATTTTGATGTCATGCATATTTGTGCATATGACTGCAAATGTAGCATGAATTCTGATCTGGGGATTACACAAATAATGTGACAATGACATTTGAATAATTGTTGCATATGTGTGTTGTCTATGTATCATTTCTGACCACCTAACCTAATTTCTGAGTCAGCTGTCAAAAAATATTTCTTTTTACTCATTTCATTTTCCCTTTTGGCAATTTCAGAATGTTGTAAATGTTTGTGTGTTTATGTATATGATAAACATTAGTCATTACTACCTCCTCAGCCAGGTGACTATCATAAACACACGCACAATGTTCAGTCACTTGCCCTTAAAATGTAGATACTTTTTCTCAAAACTCAATATTTAGTATGACTCACATTTTTTTTATCAATCTGCATTTTTTGAGAGATAGAAAAAAATCACACTTGCTCACTGATTTTCCGTGTGCCTGCAGTGGAAAGAATGGGCAAGCCTGAAGCCATTGAAGGGCTGGAACTCAATCCAGGTCTCCCGTGTGGACAGCAGCAGCACACGGGCTGTGATCATCACTGGCTGCCTCCCAGTGTACGCAGCAGCAGGAAGCTAGAATCAAAAGTAAATGTAAGACTTGAATCCAGATACTCCTGCATGGGATATGTATGTCCACAACACAAGAGCTCTGCATCCTCAATGTGTATTAGGTGTGAGATTACAAACATGTTGTTAATGAATGCTAGATTTTAACATGAATAAAGTTGGTTGAATAATTTAAACATCAGTCTTGCTTGAGCAGAACAGAAATCAAAGTCTCAGTGACAGCAGCTGGCTTTGCCTTGCAAATGGAGAGAGAGAGGAAGTGTATTGCTGCCCACAAGAAAAGTGAGTAAAAATTTTCCATGGAGTCATAAGAAAACTAAAGATACATGACAAAAGAAATGAACACTTTATCTGCATCAATTCAGCTAACTTCAGACAGGAATAGGAGGTGGGTATTTGTCTATGACAGACAGATGCCAGAGAATATTAAGCATAATTAAATCTCAAATATTTTCTTGAATTTTCTAAATTCTAAGTGTGGATAATTGAGTTGATTGACTTCCTGCAAATGATGGTGATTCAGAAGTTTATCTCATCTTTAAAACTGTTATTGTTCAAGAATCCCAAAAGGTTCACACAATATATGGATGAAAATCCTATAAGTAAAAAAGAAATCAAAAGAAAAAAAAGAAATTTAAAAAAAAGCAAGGAAGAAAAGAAATAAGCTTTTTGTCCCTGTGACTTTAGGGAAGATTTTACTGCAAAACAAGCCCAAGCTGACATCCTTGTCTCCCCTTTTGTAACAGAAGATTTTATTTGCATGGAGAATATGAGGAAAATAAATCGAACTTGGGGACACTAGTGTACATTTATTGGATTTAACAAACAAAGTGGCAGCCACTGCTGGAAATCTAACTCTATCTATATTCTCTACTAAAGCAACAGCATTAGTTTCATTAAAGAAACAATATTAGAGCCCAATGCGATAGCGTGGTGGTTAAAGTCCTCGTCTTGCACACAGAGATCCCATATGGGTGCCGGTTCTAATCCCGGTGGCCCCGCTTTCCATCCAGCTCCCTGTTTGTGGCCTGGGAAAACAGTCAAGGACAGCCCAAGGCCTTGAGACCCTGCACCCGCGTGGGAGACCTGGAGGAGCTCCAGCTCTTGGCTTCGGATTGGCTCAGCTCCAGCTGTTGCGGCCGCTTGGGGAGCAAACCATTGGACGGAAGATCTTTCTCTGTTTCTCCTCCTCTCCGTATATCCGCCTTTCCAATAAAAATAAATAAATCTTTTAAAAAAGAAACAATATTAATCAAACCATTATTTAAAGGTACTGGAGGAATTGGAGATGTATTACTACATGTGGAAAGACTTAAGGCTATTAATACAAGTTTTTCTGCATATTGAAATTAGAGCATAAACAAACACAAAAGCTTCTGAGTTTGATGTAGTCCCATTTGTTCATTTTGTCTTTGGCAGCCTGGGCTTTGGCCACAAGTAGGAAGCTGGAAGGGAAGCTAGGCCACCAGGATTAGAACCGCTTGCCACGTGGGATCCCGGCGTGTTCAAGACAAGGACTTCAGCTGCTAGGTTACTGTGTCGGGGCTACAAATAGTCTCTTGAGTCTTTTCCTTTTCCTATATATATATATAGTACCATGTCATCTGCAAATAGGGATCATTTTAATTCTTTATGTCCATCAAAATAACAAGTTTCTGTACAGAAAATGCACAAAATTAACAAGGCAAACGGGCAACCGACCAACAGATTAAGAAGACACAAATTAACAAGACAAATGGGCAACCAACACATTGGGAAAATTAAGCAAAATAAAGAAAAATAGCCCTTTAAATACTGTTCTTGCTGCATCTCAGGGGTTTTGAAACTTTTGCTTTTGTTTTCGTTTCTTCAATTTTTTTCTTATTAGTTTCCTCACAACTAGTTGGCTCATAGGTCAGAATGCAGCATCATTTGCTTCAAGAATGTTCTTCATTTTCTTTTTTGTTTCTACAGAGACACGTTTGCCATTCAGTAACAAGTTGTTTAACTTATGGTGTTGTAAATCCCCTTTTTTTTCTTCCTGTTGCTGATTTTGTTTTTGGCTTCTCATTTAAGGCGAGGCATTAGAACTGTGTACTGGAGACTATCGTATCAGGATGTGAAGATAGTGCAGTGTGCATCACCACTTCCAAATCAAACATGGATTCCCAGTGCAACTGCTAAATATATCTTGACAATAGCATGCTGGAAAATATGCTAATTTCTATACCAACAATGTCAGAATACAATTAAAAAGCAGAATAATACACTTCTGACTGTTTATGAAGGACTATGTATTGTAATGGTACAAGGGAAATCAGTGAGGTGGGGAGTGGAGAAAGAAAAACCCAGAGCCTATGGATCGAGATAATAAAATAATAATAAAATAATAAAATAAATACATTTTAAAAAGAATCACTAAACCAAAATGTTGACTTTTTGATAATATCAGTAACGTTAGTAGGTGCATATATAACCAAATTTTTTTTAAAGATTTATTTATTTTTATTACAAAGTCAGATATACAGAGAGGAGAAGAGGCAGAGAGGAAGATCTTCCATCCCATGATTCACTCCCCAAGTGAGCCGCAATGGCTGCTTCTGTGCCGATCCGAAGGCAGGAACCAGGCACCTCTTCTGGTTCTCCCTTGCGGGTACAGGGTCCCAAAGAATTGGACCGTCCTCGACTGCTTTCCCAGGCCACAAGCAGGGAGCTGGATGGGAAGTGGAGCTGCCAGGATTAGAACCAACGCTCATATGGAATCCTGGCGCATTCAAGGCGAGGACTTTAGCTGCTAGGCCATGCCGCCAGGCCCTAACCAAATTTTTAAAAAGTGGAATATGGGTTATTAACATGAAAACTGGAAATAAGAGACATCATTAACATTCTCAGAGACCTTAAAAGTATGATCAGAAATTTGACAAAGATATGTATGGCCACATACAGTATTAATTAAGGAAAATGGGTAAATTTTTGAAAGATGATATATGAAAAAAGGCAATCTGAATGGTTCTTTATGCTTAATAAATTGCTCCTTAAAATGTTTACAACTGGGCCTGGCATAGTAGTCTAGTGACTAAAGTCCTTGCCTTGAATGCACCGGGATCCCATATGGGCGCCAGTTCATATCCCAGCGGTCCCACTTTGCATTCAGCTCTCTGCTTGTAGTCTGGAAAGGCTTTGATGACAGCCCGAAGACTTGGGACTCTGCACCTGTGTGGGAGACCTGGAAGAGGTTCCAGGTTCCTGGCTTTGGCTAAGCTCAGTTCTAGCCATTGTGGCCACTTGAGGAGTAAATTATCGGATGGAAAAATCTTTCTCGCTCTCTCCTCCTGTCTGTATGTCTTACTTTGCAATTCAAATAAATAAATCTTTTTAAAAAATGCTTACAACTTCAGATTCAAATGCTCACACTGGCCAATTTTGTTAACCTTTTAAAGACACAGCATCTGCTTCCTCATTCAAGAAAAATAAAAGATAATATTTAAGATTATTTAATGATATGCAATCACTCTAATACCAAAAATGTGAAAGCAAAGTTAGAGACCAAAGGCAGCATTTATGAAGAGAAATGCAAAAATCTGTATCTCAAAATTTACAATTCAAGTCAACAACATAATAAAATGCTAACATATCATGAAAAGAGGATCATTCAATGAATACAAAGTTGATTCCATCATTGGAAAATAAATTTATCTTTCCACATTAACATGTTAAGTAATAAACTGATTTATATCAGTACATATGAAAATGGCATACCATTAAATTTGAGAATAATTCACAAAAAGCAGAAAATTAGCAATAGTAATGAATCCATTAACTTCATAAAATAAATCCACAGCAAAGATTAAAATGTCATTATCATTAATAGTGTTTGAATGCTTTCCTTCTAAGACAGACAGCGTTTTATGGTGGTTCTCATTCATCATTTCATTTTTCCGGATGTTCCATAAATTTCTATAAAGCAAGGAGAAATACATTGTCAATGTTGAAATGAAAATAAACATCTCTTTCATCACCAAGCACAACGTCTATATAGGGAATGTGAAAGAATTAGCAAGCTATAAAATAATATATATTTATATGGCGTATATTTTTTTAAATTTTACTTCTTTTTATTATTATCATTATATGATACAGTTCCATAGTCTCCTGGGATTTCCCTTATTCCCTGTCCAGTTCCTCCAGTTCCCTCTCCCCTCACTGAGTTCCCCTATATAATTACTATAGTATAGTTCTTAATACACAGATGTATGTCCATTATTGCAGGCATGGACAATGGCAGAAAGTCCAGCATCCTATTGTAAAAATATAGTTAACAGTTTCAGTGGGAGTCCATCTTTGGAAGTAGAGATACATACTGCATTATATCCTCACATCTGCATATGATAGTCTCCATTACACAGTTACCACACATCCTCTTAAATTAAAAGCCACAAAATATAATCAACAACAAGAAGAAAAAAAATTGACAATATCATGAAGTTAAATAACATGCTACTGAATGACTAATGTGTTGCTGAAGAAATAAAATAGAAAATCAAGAAGCTTCTTGAAGAAAATCGTGTTACTGTATGATCTGTGAGTCACTGAAGAATTTAATCAGAAGAAAGTGTTTTGAAGAGATGAAACTAACAAAAAAACATTAAAAACCATGATATATAGTTCCTGCTGATCTTTATTGGTGAAATGTGTCTCCTGTAGGCAACAAACAGATGACAGAGAAAAGGAATAGCGCCCACCAAAACCAAAGGCAAATGCGAAGAACATCCCAGTAAAATAACAACAGAACACTAAATCAATGAACAACCCATTGCTAAAATGACAGAACCAAATTACCACCTATTTGTATTAATGTAAATGGCTTAAACTCATAAATCAAAAATCACAGATTAGTAGATTGAATTAAAAACAAAACACATATATATGGCATATTTTAATGACAGCATATACCTCTGTATGTGGAATATATTTATTCTCTAGCTTATAATGTGTTAAATAGCAAAAGTAAAAACCAAACCAAAACAGAAAACCAAAGCCCAGTAGCTTTGTAGTAGAGAACCCTGTGTGACATAACCTTCAAGAACAGTTTTATGTTAATATTAATATCATCAATAATAAGTTGTACTGAGAACATGTACCTTCTGATGTGATAATATGAGAAAAGAAGAGCTCATGCAATATTACTGAGAAAACTTGAAGGAAAGTCTACAAAAATGTCTGGCACTCCAGAAAAGCTAAGATCATGAAAACAAAGGCAAATTAATCATCATTAGGCATCAGTAAAGTCTGAGGATATGGATAGATTAAATGAAATGTTATCTTAGGTTGAATCTATGTTAATCCATGTGTTTGCTATTATAAAACACAATGGAATATGTGATATAAAATGGTGGGAAATTTGTTTCCCATAGTTCTGGAAACTGAGAGTCTAGGAGTGATTGGTGTTTTTTCCTATGGCAGCCAGCAAGAAAAGCAAAGGACTGAATTTCTGGTCTCAGCCCTGTTTGAAATGGGCACTACCACATTCTAGAGACTGAAGTCAAAGCTACCTCAGTATTTATCATTAGGCCTTATATTCTAGGATTTGTGCACTTTTAGATGAATCTATCTAAGACAGCAGGTCTTCAAAATTTAAAGAGGAATAGGTAGGAGATATAATATAATACAAATAAAGTCTGCAGTTTAGTTAATGATACCGGACCAGTAAAAACCAGTTATCTCAGTAAAATGAGAAGCAGATTTGTAAGATGTGAACATCAGGGGAAAAAGAACAACTCAAAGGAATGTGGCATTAACTTGTAAATCCAAAAGTATTTCATAATATCACATTAAAAAACACAGAGAATGCACTATGGATCATTAGTAATTATGCTTGAATTGTTTAACTCCTCTTGTCTGGTATCACATAAGAAGCATTTCTCGTTTACTGCAAATATGTTCTCATATTCAGGTGCAACTGAAACAACATACATAGCTATTATTTTAAAGTCAGGAAATAGAAAACAAAGTGTCTTTTAGAAATACAATGAATATTTAGTTCCATAGAAAGAATAATACAACTATGTATTAGATCAACAGACTTTTAATTAGCCCTGAAAGATTTTCAGCTTTTAAAAATCTTTCTAATGAAATATTTTTGGTGCTAATAAAAATAATCAACAGCTATATTGTAATTTTTTATATTGGAGTCTTTCAAAATCATTCAAATACTGTAATTGTAATGGCAATTTCTGAGATCCTCCTTGCCCTATGCAATTTTAATCCGTTGATTATTGTGCAAACTATATTTTTTATTTTTCCTTGTCTTCCTAAGAGAAAATGTAAAATAATGATTCAAATCAAAGCTTGCTTCAGCTATAAGGATTAGTTTAAAATATATATAGTCATGTGAAGGCTGCATGAACACATTGCTGAGTCTCTATTGACCATATTTTTTTTCTCATTTTTAAATGAGATAATGGTGGTATTTATAGCACAGTTGGAAAATTGGGTAATATTACATAAAGGCAAGTTATTATCATTAACTTATGGTCCCAAATGCTTCAGGTTGAGTTGTATCAACATTCAGATATTGAAGACTTAGCCTCCCATAACTGTATTTTGAGGGATCCACCAAAGGTTGTAATTAAGGTTAAATAATATTAGACCTGTAGAGCAATGGCCAAGTAGAATTACTATCCCTGTAAGAAAATATAATGGAGAATCTGCTTCTTTCCATAACTCCACACACATGTAAAAAGGTATGAAAGCACACAGGCAGGCATAGGCAACACAGCTGTCTGCAATGTGTTCAAAGCAAGGACTTCAGCCTCTAGGCCACTGCGCTGGCCCTATACCTATTTCAATCTACCTTTCTGATTGCCTCTTCTGTTATTACTGGCATCACTATGATATTAGGTGTCAGGCTGAGCAGACTAAGAGCTTCCTAGATAACTGGTAAATTTGTGATGGCATTTCCCAATGTTATCAAAATCTAATCAGTAAGAAGATTCTTGGTGAGGCCGACATCATGATAATGGGAGTCTAAGCCCCACCTCTGAACCAATATTCTGTGTGAGCGCCGGTTTGTGTTCTAGCTGCTCCACTTCCTATCCAGGTCTCTGCTGATTGCTTGAGACAACAGGGAGCATGGCTCAAGTCTCAGAGCTCCCTGCACCAACATGGAAGACCCATAAAAAGCTTTCAGTTCCTAGCTTTGGACAAGCTTGACTGTTGCAGGCATTTGTTTAATGAAGCAGTGGATGAATGATTTCTCTGTGTCTCTAGTATCTTTCTGCAACTCTGCCTTTCAAATGCATGCTTGCATTCATACATACATACACACATACATACATAAATCTTTACAAAAAGCCTTTTCCTTAATATGAGAATTATCATATAACTCAGTAAGACTCAGTGTTTGTATTCTTTACTGCCTCACAGAAAGGTACTCACTGTTCAGGATATCATGCTACTGCTGAGATGACTCTAATCCATGTATTTAAACCAATTACAGTATCATTGGAGAAGATAGTTAATCTAGAGGACATACATTGAGACATGGGAAAAAAGATATGGCAGAAAAAATAAAAATTTGCTACAGGGTATAATCCAATAAAAGTCATGTAACATTTCTTCAAGCTCTTAAGGAGAACATTTGACAAAATGCTTCAAGTGTGGCTTGGGCTGCCCAGAGGAGCCTGGGGTCAAGTCCAAGCTCCTCTCCTGACTAGCATCTAACTCACTTGTGTCATGAGTGGCTGCAGAGAATGACTCAAAAATATATGTTGTTCAAGTCTGTGTGAGAAACCCAGATTGAACCTGAGAATATGGTTTTGGCCTAACCCAGTCCCAGCTGCTCTAGGCATTTGAGGAATCAATCAATAAATAAAAGATCTTTATCCATCCCTCTCCTTTTCAAATAAATGAAAATAACAAACAGATGGATAAATTTTTTTTAGAAAAAGATATTTAAGATTGTCTGGATCTACAATGTCAGAATACACCAGAAAACAGCAGAATCGTGGACTTGTGACTATAGTTGAAGAGCTATACTATTTTAATAATACTGGGGAAACCAATGGGTGGGAGGGGAGTGGGGAAGTATGAGGGAAAATCCCTTAGCCTAAGGAACTGTATCATAAAAACTAACTAAATAAAAAAGATTTGAAAAACTGCAAGAGGAACTGGATGTGGAAGTCATTTCAGTTGTATGAGGAGGACAAGTTCACACATCTCACCCTATCAGTCTTTAGAATTCTTTCATAATGTACTTGACAGATGAATTTGCTGATGTTGAATAGAGATGTAAAAGAGCGGTCTTGGTTATGACAGTGCCGGAATATTTTATAGTACAATAGTTTTCTACTAACAGCGAAAATTATAATCACCTGAGAAGTGTTATAAATATTGTCCCATGTTAACTCACTGAAAGATTGAGATTTAATTGACATCAGAATCTTAAGAGTTCCCTGGGTCTTTCTATTGTTCAGACAAGGCAAACACTGTGTACATGTAAATGAGAATACTCAGTGAAGGCCAGGGCTGCATCCAGACATATAATCACTTTATTGCAAATGCCTGGATTTACTAAATTAGCCCTTGCTTTAAATTTTGCTTTGTTGTGGAAAAGATACTTCAATAGAAGCATTATACTGTCTTTAGTCTAATTTCTAAATATGAGAAATATATAAATAGTATATTTCATTATATATACAATGATTTGGGATTGCAAAAAGCTGATGGATATCTTCCCACTGCTATACAATGTAAATTAATGTAGTCTTACGTAACTCAATAATATTTCCAGGCTTTCAAAACAAGATTTGACTTCATTACAACATTCTCAGAATCAGTAGTTTCTGTAATTTTCTCTAAGCTGAAGGTTTTCTATACTGCTGTCATGAGAACATAATTTGATTTCACAGAATAGAAGGGACACCAATGTGTAAGTACGGGAAACTAAGAATGTGATATGTTAAAATGCACAAGTCATAGAGAATGCTACTAAATGCCATGAGTTTATGTAAAATGAATGCCAACAGTTTTTCAGTTACCATTATTTTCTGAAAATTATTACTTTCTTATAAATCCATATAGACAGATAAATATGATGTTATTTAATTTTTTCCAGGATTGTATTTTAATAATTGTAAGCTAATAGAATGATTTTCTCTCTGCCCAATGACTTTAAATGTTATAAAAGGGAGTTTAAATGGCTGCTTTCTCAAATGTACTAAAAGTTTTATCAAAGTAATCAAAAAGTTCTGAAGGAATTTCATTAAATATCTGTATCTACTTATTACAACTGAATATCTGAATTTTTTCAGTATTTTTATATGGTTGACCAGTTCCAAATTAGTATATACACTTATGTTTCTATTGTCCAATAAAATTTAAGAATGACAGATTTCTTACATTTATGGTTTGCTTCAGAAATGTTTTTCATCTTTATTTTTATATATTTGCCTTCCTATTATACTGCACATCTTCATTATTATGCAAGTTCTTTCACTATTCCTCAGCTAAGCAATCTGCAAAGTCAGTGAATGGTTTTGTATTGAAGGAGAATTACAATTGAGTGTGTAATCGAAAGCCATGAGAAATTTCATTCAGAATTAAAACCAAAATGAGACAGGGCAACAGCATGAGAAATTTCAGTGCTTTTAGAAACATAGGTTTGCTGTTGATTTTTCAATTTAACTTTCTGTGACTTACTTTTAAGCATCAGACTTTCACATTTAACATCTTTATTGAAAAAAAGCAAAAATGAAAATATGCTTAGAATTATCAGCTAAAACTTGAACTCAAACAGTAGCAGTAAGAAATAGCAATGGGTAGAGTGAGAAATACAGAAAAAAGAGATAGCACTGCAGATTTGGGTTGCCTAGTTATCAGGAATATAGAATACTTCTTTACTGTATAAAAAAGAACACTATATGCACATGTTGCGATTAACTCAGCAGGTGCAGAAAACAGTTAACGTTTTCTAACTGTTGCTCTGTTCATGTCATTTGGAATTGATGATTGTTTCACAAACACATCTCAGACAAGGACTGAGCCAAGCAAATGAATATTCATCCTTATTCATTCAGTGGCTATTTTCCCCATTGCCTCTTTTTAAGTAGCAGGCAAACTACTTAGGGCAGCATTCCATGCTGCTTTATTTGATTCCCTTTTAGTCAGCTGAAACCTCACCAGGTGCTTGACTTACTTTTGAAATAGCTATGGTATACTAATTTGAACATTATTTTTTTTAAAGAGTCTGACATTGCTTTCTGACTTGGCTTTAATTTTCCAACTAAGAAAAAATCAAATGTGGTTTGCTATTACACTCAATTCTTCTTGAGATAATAAAAACTTAATGTTTTTGTAAGAAATCATAAGCACAACATGAAATCAAAATTAGTATGTTTTACTCAAAAATGTTTTCCCTGTTTCTTAGTTGCTATTATTTTCTTATTGCTCTTTTCTTTCTTCATGAATATCTGGTCTCCCAATATTTCAGATCACCCATTTTGACACAGTGAGGTGGGTGGTTGTGGTTACAATGGTCACAGCTGGGCTAGGAGTTGTCTGGGAAATGAGACAGAGTATGGTGTTTCCCTAAGCCAGTTCTGTGCATTGTCCTTCTACTCCAAAAGGCATTAGACATGTTGAAAGTGCTCACTGGTTTTGTGACCTTTCTACAAGTGAGTTTAGTTTTTTGTTTGATAACCTTCTGATAGAGCTAGAGATAACAAAACATATATAAAGATAATAAAAGTTTAACAACAAAATAAACACATTTTATTTAAAAATCTAAGTACATATAATTGAGCACACATATGCCATATGTATGCAATCATAGATGTGGAAAATAAAATAGGAAAATAGATATTATTATAGTGATTTAAATAATTATACTCTATTGTAGGAGAAAACACATCACTTCCATAGTATTTTCTTGGTAACAACATTAAACTCAAATATTAAAGGCTAAATTTAACATTTCCTTATAATAAAAATAAATGCAATTATTTTCCTAAAATTACTATTGATTACATAAAATCATTTTATAAAAGGTCATTTCAAATTGGTCATGCTCATTATTCAAGGGCTTATTATTCTGATTTGAATTGAAGTGAACATTTCTCATTATGGCATATAAAGAATGTTAAATTGTATATCATTAAAATCTGAACATTTTCCATTCAAGAAATGTTCAGGAAATAGTGTCAGTAAATTTGAAAAGAATTATGAAAGTTCATTATTGAATTAGGGTCTTGCTTTCCAAATTTTTCAGCTAAACTTTATCTGCAGACATTTGGAGATTTGTTGCGAAAAATGTGGCAGATTGCTAACTACATATTAAAACATCATTATCCTTTTCCTTGGGTACAAGCATTTTGGTAGAAGGAGGCCTTATGAGGATGTTTAACTATTGGCAAACAAGCACATTTGTCAAACAAAACATCAACAAGAACTCCTCCTTTGGTTTCCCTATTCCAGGGAGTTAAAGTCATATTGCAATCTTTGTGTCTTTGAAGAAGAGTTACAATTAGCTGTTATATTCTTTTTATGCCACTTGTTTTACCTTGGTGGCACACATAATTAGTTGTTCTCAGTCTACCATTCATGTTCTGGTACAGGAGGCAAATTGAGTTACTAAAGATGGGAAGATCCCGATACATATCAGTGACACTTTTCAGACAGAACCAATCTGGTCACTTGCTTAAAAATTTAGCCATATTTTAGGATACTTTTATTTCCAGATCTCCAAAGAAATCAATAATATTACTCGTTGATACATTACAAACATTTCAATTCCAGGTCTAAGGAGGCAAATTCCTACACAGACTCTGAGGGACAGAAGTTTACTAAATTTCATCATTTATGATGTGCTAACAGTTTTCTTATTTTCACCCTTACCAACATATATTTTAATCATGGTTCTTGTAACATGGTTTTTTGTTTGTTTGTTTTTAATGACTTGTAACATGAGTTTAAAAAGTGACTTATACAGGTAAATGATCATGTTCAACAAACATTTTAGAAAATTTCATTGTCTATGTTGTATTTTGGCTGTATACATTTGACGTGCATGTATTTTTTTTTTCTCTAAAGCTTTATTTTTTTGGAGAAGGTAGATTTACAGAGAGAAGCAAAGACAAAGAGAAATATCTTGCATCTCCAAAAAGCCAAAATGGCTTCAGATGAGTAATTTTAAGTTTTGGGATGAAGGTATAGAATGATGAGACAGACATACATGTTCACATGCTGTACATACAGAAAAAAAACTAAGACGTGAATACATGAGGACCATTCATATGTGCAAACAGTGATATATCTGGGGATATCTTCCTGGAACCTTTCCAGCATTAAGATTGTTTTAATCATTTCCAAAAATACAGAGGAAAATTACTCTATTTTAATATGAATTTATATAGTATGTATTTATGTATTGCATTTCTACATTAAAATTAGCAACATGTCAAATCAAGCAGAATATTACAAAAATAGCATGGTTAAATGACATAGCTTTCTAGGTTAGCACATCCTTATTCAATGCTCCTCTGGAAATCTGTGAGGTACCCAGTCAAGTGGCAAATTTTATTTTATTACATATTTTAAAAGAAAAAAGTCCATTATTCCCATGAAATTGACAGGTACTCTTTCATAACTCCACATTTATTATTGTTACATTTTAATTACAATAATAAAATATCATTCTCAGAGTTATGTAAGGAATGTAAGAAAAAAGGATAAAAGTGCCTGGAGAATAAGTTGCCTGTAATTATTCATGCAGATATTGAGTAAATAATTAGGAAAAATTATTCTTTTTTAAGTTTTATATTTCATGATTGAGTTCCATAAGCTCAGGAATTTCCCCTTCCACCCTCCCCCACACTGTTGTCTCTTGTATATAACGATAGTATAGTCTTTCAGAAACTGTCATAAGCACAACATTCTGCTATTTAAGTAAATCCTGACATTGTAGGTATAAATAGTGGTAGAAAGTTCAGCATCCTATTGTCAAAATGTATTTAGCAATTTCCCTTAGAGCCCTTCATTTGTTCAGAAGTAGTTAAGCATATTGCATTGTATCTTCACTTTTTGATATGTTAGTCTCCAGTATACAATTCATCTGTGAGAATATGTTTATATTTATATTTATCTGTATTTCTGTTGATCATGCTTTTTTTTACAATCGTATTGTTCTTTATTAGAACACATATTTGTCCTTTTGGGATTAACAACTGAATATGAGAGTTTCTAGTTGGGGCCATTTTATTTCAAATGGTAGAATTTAATTCTTTTGAATGGCTCAGTAAAATTCCATTGAGTAGATTACTAGTTTCTTTATCCATCCTTCTTTTGACAGACATCTGGGTTGTTTCTATGGTGTAGTCAGAGTAAATTGTATTGCTATAAATACAGGATTATAAGTCACTGTCAATTATGCAAATTTCAATTGCTTTTAATAAAGACCCATGAGTAGGATAGCTGGTTTTACGCTAAATCATTTTTTAGTTATCTTAGCACTTTCCATACTGACCTCTGTAGTGACTGCACTGGCCTATATTCCCACCAATAGTGGAGTAAGGCATCTTTCTCCCCCGATCCACACCAGCAGGTGTTGTTAGTACATTTCCAAATGTAGGCTAAACTCATTGGAGTTAGGTAGAACTTCAATGTGTTTCTTTTTTTTTTTACAGCAGTACCCCAAATCTTCTTTATTTTTTTTAAGGTTTATTTTATTTTCATTGCATAGTCAGATGTACAGAGAGAAAGAAAGAAAGAAAGATCTTCCATCCCATGATTCACTCCCCAAGTGACCACAATGGCTGGTGCTGTGCCAATCCGAAGCCAGGAGTCAGGCACTTCCTCCAGGTCTCCATGCGGGTGCAGGGTCCCAACGCTTTGGGCCATCCTCAACTGCTTTCTGAGGCCACAAACAGGGAGCTGAATGGAAAGTGCAGCTGCTGGGATTAGAACCGGCAGCCATATGGGATCTCGGCACATTCAAGGCAAGGATTTTAGAAGCTAGGCCATTGTGCCGGATCCCCATGTGGTTTTTATTTGTGTTTCTTTGATAGCTAGAGAGCCTGAGCATTTTTTTTTTTTTCAGATGTCTACTAGCAATTTTAGTTTGCTCCATTGAAAAATGCCCGAGAATTTCCTTTACTCATTTATTCATAAGGGTTTTTGGTTTGCTGCCATTGAGTTTCTGAAGCTGTTTACAAATCCTGGGTATTAGTCCCCTATCTGTTGTGTAGTGTGCAAAGATTTGCACTCATTCTGTTGGTTGCTTTTTCCATTTGTTGATCAATTTGTTTTCTGCACACAAGTTTCTTATTTTAATGCTGTTCCCTTTTTAAATTTTGGTTTTGATTGCTTGTGCTTTTTGTGACTTTTTAAATAAGTCCTTATCCTTATCGAAGCTTTCATCTTCTTATGTTTTCCTGTAACAGTTTGAAAGGTTCTGGGTGCAGATTTAGGACATTGATCCATTTAGAGCTGATTATTTGTATAAGGTGGTAGTTAGAGATCTCACTTTTTACATCTACAGGCTGCTATCTTGTTATTCCAAGAGCATTTATTGAAGAGACCAACATTTTTCCTAGGAGTATTTTCAGTTTTCTTTTCAAATATGAGTTGTCCGTACTTGTGTGGGCTGTCTTCTGGGGGGTTTCTATTCTGTTTCATTGATCATTATCTCAGTTTTACTTTGTTTTTGTTTTACCAGCAACACACATTTTTGATGACCACTATCATGTGGAACGTCTTGAGGTTTGAAATCGTGATTTTTTCCAGCTTTATTTTTATTCTCCAGGATAGATTTGACTATTCATGGTCTCTGTGTTTCTGGATGAATTTTTCTATCACCTTTCCTATTTCTGAGAAGAATGCCCTGTATGTGACTCTCAGTAATATGGACATTTTGTTGATGTTGATTCTACCTTTCTAGGAACATGATACATTCCTCCATGTTTGAATATCTTCCATTTCTATGTCTAACGTTCTGCAATTTTTATCATAGAGGTCTTCTACATCTTTGATAAGGCTAATTCCAAAATATTTAAGATTCTCTCTGCTAATTTAAAAGGGGATGTACTTACAATTTCTTTCTCAGCAGTGGAGTTAATTGTGTATAGCAGGTCCATTGATTTATGTTAATTGATTTTGTATGCTGCTACCCTGCAAAACTCTTGTATGAGTTCCAACTTTCTCTTGAATGAGCTATTTGGTTTTCCTATGTTTAAAATCAGGTCATCTGAAAACAGGAATCAATTTAATTTCTCATTTCCAATTTTAACTATTTCAATTTATTTTACTTGCCTATTAGCTCAAGCAAGGACTTCCAATACTATGTTGAATAGCAATTGTGATCCTTTCAAGGTCTAGATCTTAGTGGGAAAGCTTCCAGTCTTTCACCATTCAGTATGAAGCTGATGTTGAGATTTCATAATTTGTTTTTCTTGTGCTCTAGAATGTTCCTTCCATGTCCATCTTGCTTAGGGTTTTTATCATGACTTGATGTAAGATTTTATCAAATGCCTTCTCTGCATTTACTGAAATGATCATGGTGTTTTATTTCTCAATTTGTTTATTTGGTATATTGTATTTTTTGATTTGCAAATGTTAAATCATTCCTGCCTGTTATGGATAAACATCATCCAGTCTAGGTGAATGATTTGTCTGATTTATTATTTTTTCTGTTGACTACCTTTGTTGAGGGTATTTTGCATCTATGTTCATTTGGGATATCAATCGATGCTTCTCTTTCCCTGTTATGGCTTGACTGGCTTTGTTGTTAAGGGGACTCTGCCTTCACAGAATGAGTACAGAGGGAGTGCCTGCCTTTATGCTGTTTTTAGTATCTTGTGGATGATTGATGTAAGGTCTTGAATCTTTTGCTCGAATTTAGCAGTGAAGCCATCTGGTCCAGGGTTTTCTTGGTTGGGAGGGACTTAATTACTGATACAATCTCTGTCCTTGTTTTAGGTCCATTTTAATTTTTTAACTGCCTCGTGACTCAATTTTTATAGAGTGTATGTGCCTGAATCTCTGCTTTTCTAATGGGATTGCTTTTGTTTTTCTAGCTCCTTCAAATGTATGGTAATTTATTTACTTGGCGTTTTTCTGATTTCTTGACACAAACATTGGTGAAAACAAACTTTTCACAAGTATTGTCTCAATTGCATCCCATAATTTTGCTACGTTGTGCTGATGTCTTCATTCATTTCAAGCATTTTTTAGATTTGATCTTTGATTTCTTCTGTAACCCATTGTTCATTTAGGAATGTATTGTTCATTCTCTTATTATCCGCATATCTTCTGGGTATTTTGATTGGTGAGCCTCCAGTTTCACTCCATGAGGGCCAGAGAAGATGCACAGTGTGATTTTGATTTTTATTAAATTTACTGAGGCTTACTTATGGCCTATAATACAATCAATCTGGGAGAAGGTTCGATGTACTGATGAAAAACACAAAGTATATTCTGTGTCTGTGGAATGAAAAGCCTGTGTATATCAATTAAATCCATTTTCTCTAGAATTTATGTGAACTTTGTTGTTTTCCTGCTTAGTTTCTGTCTCATTAGTGTGAGCATTATGATGAATGCAGTTTTATAGCCCTTCACTTACATTGTATTGGAGTCTATTCCTTCCCCAAAATATTTGTTGCATATAGCTTTGTGTCCTGCTATTTTGTGCATACACATTTATTATCACTATTTCTTCTTACTGAATGGATCCCTTAATCATTATACGATGCCCTTCTTCATCTCTTAATGCTTTCCACATCAAAGTCCATATTATCTGATATTAGAATGAGTAGAGAAACCTGGAATATCCTTTTCTATCCTTTCACTTTTAGTTTCTTCATATCCTTGTTGGTGAGATGTGTACTTATGGACAACTAATAGTTTGGTTCCTATTTTTTAACCCAGTCCTCTAATCTATTATGTTTGATGGATCACTTTAAGTCATTTACTTTCAGGGTTAATATTGATAGGTAGTGATTTGGTCCTGTCATTTTAGCAATGAATTTCTCATGTTTGTTTTAGTCTTCTTTCATGATTTTATTGGGGCTTTCTTCACATTTGCCTTTGCTTTCATTTTTTTCTGTCTTTAGTGCACCTTCAAGTATCATTTGTAGGGAAGATCTAACAGAGGCAATATCATTCCGTTTCTGTTTGCTGTGGAAATATTTCCTTTCATTTTCAAAGACAAAGGAAGCCTTTGCTGAGTATGTTATTCTAGGCTGATTTTTTTTTCTCTTTTAGGATTTGGAATAACTCACTGCATTCTCCTCCTGTCTATGAGTCTGATTCTGATCCCGCTGTAAGCTAATTGACTTTTCTCACATGCACATATAAACATCTTTTCTTTGTGTTAAAACTAAGAGAATTTGAATGTGGTGTGTTCTGGCAAGGTTCACTTTTTGGTGACTCTATTGGGAGTTCTGTGACCATCCTGTATTTTGTGGTTATTATTTTATTGAATGCATCTTTTAACCTCTTAGGGGTTTTCTGACCAGCTGACCCTGAGACCATGAAGGAGTGAGGCCATGGTGTTCTTTGACTGCAGAACCACTGGAAAAAACCTGATGAGGGATATTTGTTCATTGGGAAAAACTTACAAGTCTATGTAGATTTTTAAAAAAAGAAGAAGGGGTTTCATGGCATAGTAAATTTCTATTTGCCTTCCTGTTTAAAAAAAAGAAAGGGGTAGGGCAGAAGGGTGGTCCCACCCAACAATGATACTGTAATTGGCCAATAGGCATTCCCATCTCGCTGGACCATCCAATCACAGATCATGTTCCACCTGCAGGGCTGAAAGCTGTGTATCAAGCCACGGACAGAAAAGCTAAGATTTACATGAGCACAAAACCTGAAAGCTAGCACATGGCCTGAAACCTATGCTTTGGACATATGCATTACACATGTCACAGTTGACTTTTAAAGCTGTTTATCAGGGGACTTTTAGTACAGCTCATCCAAGGACAGAGAAGAGAGATTGGGTGCAATCCACTACTCTTGCTGCATTCCCAGTAAACAGGCCAGGTTGAGGTCTCAGCTTACACCATGGTCAGGGGATTCTCCTTGGGACTTGGTGTGTGGTGTGCTTAGAACCTCTCACATGGGCTAAGCATGCAAAGATCCAGGGTGATCTCCCACATTAACTCAGTTTCTTTCTATACCTTCTGGAAATCCTTTCAACTCTTACATTTGGGCTTTTGATGGTGTCCCTCAATTCCTAAACGTTTTTCTTAGCTTAATGCAGTTCCTCTTCCAGTTTTTGACTGTTACAATGTTATTACAGGACATGCCTTCCAGTTTTGCGAGTATTTCTTCTGCCCTGTTTTTTCATCATTGAAGTTTTCCACTTAACTTTTAATTTACTATACTGCATTCTTTGGTTGTATTAATTCAACATAATTTTGGTTCAGTGTCACTATTTTCTTTGTAACACATTCCTTAAATTCCTTGACCTCCTATATGTTCTTCTCAAAATTTTAAGGAGCTTTATAATTTTAATTTTTTCCAGCAGTTCTGGGCTACTACCTATAGTGTGCCTTAGCAAAAACGTGAAACAGTAGCCAAACTGGGACATGTATCAAAGTGCTCCTGGTTCTCCAAGATTGTAACCTAACCATAGTGCCAATTGCAAAACTCCCTAGCAATTTTTCTGGTGTTGATCTTCTAGGAAACCTTGCTAAGTGATATACAGAGGGCCAGAGTTGTGACATTGCAGGTGGAGTTCCCACCTGTGAATCTGGCATCCCATATGGGTGTCCATTTATGTTCCAGCTGCTCTAATCCTGACCCAGCTTTTTGGGAAAGGCAATAAAAGATGTTGCAATGTCTGGGAACCTACCATCATGTAGGAGACTCTGATGAAGTTCCTGACTCCTGGCTTTACCCTGACCAGCCTGATTACTATTACCACCCATCTCTCTCTTTTGCCTTTTCTCTCTCCTCGCTTCCCACAATATAGATTTTCAAAGTAAACATATCTTTGAAATCTATTTCCTTCAATTTTATGTATAGATACATTGAAGAGATATAGTCTACTGCCACACTTAATCTCCTTATTCCAAGGAGTTACTCACTCTGCTTCCTTTGTGCAGTTGTTGTTTATCTCTAGATTCTCTATTTTTTTCTTTCTTTTTTTGCTTCAGAGAACTCCTTAAGCTTTTTAATATCCCAACACTTATACCAAGGTAAATTGCTGCAATTCCCAGCTTCATTGGAACTCAAAATCTGGTTAAAAGATTTCTGTTGCCCCATCTAATTTTGAATGTAATAGTAGAAAATGTGCTACCTTCCACTGGATCTAAAACATTTAAAGATTTTTTTTTTTATTTTTATTAGAAAGATAGAGTTACAGAGAGAAGAAGAGAAAGAAAGAGAGAGAGAGAGAGCTCTTCCATTTGCTGATTCATTCCCTCAAAGGCCTCAAGGGCAGGAACTGTGCTGATTCAAAGCCAGGAGCCAAGAGCCAGGAGCGAGGAACTTCCCCTAGGCCTTCCACATTGGTGCAAGTTCCCAAAGGTTCAAAACATCCTCCACTGCTTTCCTACAAAACAAACAGGGTGCTGGATCAGAAGTATAAGAGCTGAAATCCAAAATGGCACCCTTACAAAAACACAGTGCTCAGAAGATTAGCCAGTTGAACTATCACACCTGTCTTACTCTTACCTAATTTGAATACACCAGCATTTGTTACAGCCTCAATTCAAGAAGTAACTAAGAATAGCAATATTATGGGAATAAAACCTGTCCAGCAAAATATCTATTGAAATTGTTTAAAAATAGCTTTTAAAATTCTGCGAAGTATATAAGGCATAAATAGATACAAATAATATTTAAAACATTCAAGCCTTTACTCAAACATGGTTTTCCACTCAACTATTTTGTTTGTGTTTCCAAATTCTACCACCTTTCATTTCTGTAATTCCCATGAATTTATTTGTATCATACATGAGTGCATCCCTAAAGTTTGAATACTTTGTATATGTGGAGGCATCCCATGCGTCCCCCCTGCCTCCTGTTCTGCAGTAATCTTATGATGGCCCTGGAGATCAAGCTAATGCTATCAATGCTATTCTTTTCTTCCCAGAGCAGAAATGCTGTCTGCCTCCAAAGTATTCTCTTTGCTGCCTACTGCAGAGTTCCTTCTGCATCATGCTTTAGATTTCAACTTGTTTCCGAGTTTTCTTCTGTTCTAATTGTACAACTGTTGGTTAAACCACTTATTACAGAATTGTATCTCAAGTGGGTTTCAGTTCTAACCCTTGGTTATTCTGTTTCCCATCCAGCTGCATGCTAATGAACCTTGGAAAGCAGTGGAAAATAGCCCACACACTTGGGACCCTGAGCCATGTGGGAGATCCAGAAGAAGCTCCAGACTCTTGCTTTGGCCTGGCCAAACCCTCACATTTGCAGCTTTTGGAAACGAAACAGTGGTTGGAGAGATCACTTTCTGTGTCTCCCTCTATATTTCTGTCACTCTACCGTTCAAATAAATAAAATTAATGGTAAAAAAGAATTAAAGATTATAATTGTTCAAATTTATTCCAAGATGCTCCTGGTAAATTGTCAAATGTATAGTAAAAAAGTACATACGTATTTATATAAATGTCTTTGTAAAAATGTGTGAAATATTTATACAATAGGCTAATAAGTATAAGGAGGAAAAAATGGTATATTAATGAAGGGAATCACTAAACTCACATAATATTTGACTCCTTTAATAAAATTTAGGACAGGAAATTTTGAGTAAACTGAACTAGATCAGTGGTTGATAAAGGATAATGATGAATGATTATGAGATATTGAATTGGTGACTAAGGAGTGCAGAGCTTCTTTTTGAGGTATATTGATTAAAATTGATATTGATGATGTTTGTGTTTATATTTGGGTTAAAAACGAATGGTTTCTATTTTCAATGGAATTGATTTTATAGTATTTGAGTTTACCTCAACAAAGCTGTGTTAAAATGGCAGCTAGTGTTCCCAGAGAATGCCTGCTATTCATGGCTAACAAAAGCAGATACACTATTATTTATTGAGATGTAAGTTGTTTGGGAAAATTGATTGCATTTTTAATCAAAGAATTAGTTACATTTTTCTTCAATAACAATAATTTGATGTATTTTTGACTATTTGTAGAAATCATGATTAAAATGTGAAGCTAAGAAATAAAGAATAAAGTAGAATATATTTAAGTGGAAGAAATGATGCAGATATCTCAATGATGGAGCATCAAATTTTGCTAACAAAATGTGATACTGTTATAATTTAAACCCTAGAAAATCAGAAATTATCTCTTTGATAGTTTTATGAAAACAAGTCAAAATAAGTAATTTTTATTCAAGGGATTAACTTTTGAAAGCTCAAAAATATTCAATTAAACAAATTCTGCAAAAATAAAATTCATTTTCTTTCTTAAAATGTGTAATAATAGGGCCTGGAATGGTAGCTTTGTTAAAATGGCTCGCCTTGCATATGCCAAGATCTCATGTGAGCACTGGTTCTTGTCCCAGAAGCCCTACTTCCCATCCAACTCTTTGCCTGTGGCCTGGAAACCAGTTGAGGATGGTCCAAACCTTGGCATCCTGTACCCTCATGGGAGACCCAGAAGCAGCTCCTGGCTCCTGGCTTCTAATTGGCTAAGCTCTGTCCGTTACAGCCACTTGGAGAGTGAATCAGTGGATGGTAGAACTTTCTCTCTGTCTCTTCTCCTCTCTGTATATCCAATTTCCCAATAAAAACAAATAAATCTTTAAAAATGTGTAATGACAACAATGAAAATAATAATTTCATTAATGATGTTTTACCCCTGGACACAAAGAAAGTGATGTTTTTCTTCAGGGAACAGTAGTGAGCAAACTAAGTTTTAGTTTAGCCTACCTAGAAGCTGATTTTCATTTGAATTTAGAACTTGATTGTATTCAGTTGAATTGTTAAGTCCCTGCTCAAATGGAGGTGAGAGTTCCAGAGAAATGATACTTCACAACACTAGATAACTAAAGAGCCTGTGATTTCTTAGAAAATACTAAGATGCTTATACCAGCACTTTTGACTACTTCTTAGAATCGATGAGCAGAAAAGCAATCTGCAAAGGTGACAGAAAAAGAAAATTTTGAGACACATTTAAATTGAATTTCAAGAGTTTGATGAAACATGCAGTCTCATGTTATAATGATTTAAATACTAAAAGTTGGGACTGATTGTAGCATATTGAATTAAGCCACCACCCGTAATTTTCATCCCATGTGTGTTGGTTCTAGGACCGGCTCATTTCCAATTCAGTTCACTGATAATGCACCGAAAAAATAAAGAAGAATGGCCTAAGTCCTTTGGTTCTTGAACCCACAAAGAAGACACACTCAAATAAAAAGACAAATACTAAAATACCATTGAATATTTGCATTTCCTTCTGACTGACAATATGCATAAAGGACAAAAGTTAAATTTATTTCTCTATGAATATAACTAAAAATGTGACTCATTGTTCACAGATAAAATAATAAATTATAATCAAATGCATTTATATATTAAAATAACTAAAATTTTCATTTATTTGGCATTATCTACAATTTGGTATCATTCTACTTCATTATGACTATTATACATGCTGTTTATGGAGGTACAAATGAGATCACGCTAGACAAGTCTACAGCGTATTAAGGAGTCTTTATTAACTAAGCTTTGTGACAACAGGGCTTACTAGAAACTAGCAAATCATCAGTTCATGTAACTAAAACTCCAAGAGGAACAAATGGTCATTACCTTGAAGTCCATCCATTAAACTGAAGATCTATGTCTCAGCTTCCCCAGCAATATAAGTTATCCCAAGAGACATACTAGTGAACAAACTGGGCATATTTACAAAGCTGCACACATATACCTTTCCCTGGCTTCTCTGCCCACATTCCATTACTGTTAGGCCTCACCTCTCCTGGAACTCCTGAAAGTACACAAATTAGAAACACAAAGCATTGTAACATTATCATTTTCACTGTCCCACCTAAGCAGGGAACAGAGGATGAGAAATACTGACAGGGGCAATGATCAGGGCTTACCTGTCCTAAGGGTCGGTCTGTGGGAAGTCAGAGAGCAAGCAGGTTCTGGGGAGGCCAAGAGGCGGAATGCCAGAGTGACTGAAGCATGCTACCAAGAAAGAAAGCCCCGTCCCTACTATGGGTTTTTATGAGGACTTGAGTGGTTACACAACAATGCAATACTGCCCCCACTCAAGTTCCAGCTGATGATAAGTGGGCAGAGAGAAGCTGCCTGCTCTACAACAATGCATTTCAATTTGTTGCTGTTTCTATTTCTCCAATGAATAATAAACTTGGTAATATTTTTTCATGAATCTATTGATCACTCTACGTATTTTTGGTATTATTTTGCCTATTAATTCAAATGATGATATTTTTCTTTTTCAGATTTATTTATTACTTTTATTAGAAAGACAGATTGCAGAGAGGAGGAGAGACAAAGATATTTTGGCTGCTGTTTCACTCTTCAAGTGGCCTCAACATCCTCAGCTGTGCTGATCCAAAGCTAGGAGTCAGGAGCTTCCTCTGGGTCTCCTATCCAGGTGGAGTGTACCTAAGCTTTGGACCATTCTCTACTGCTTACCCATGCCACAAACAGGGAGCTGGACGGGAAGTGGAGCGGCCAGGACATGAAACTGCTGTCATATGGGATCCTAATTCCTACAAGACAAGGATTAGGCTATCGTTCAGTGCCTGGTATTTATTTTCTTACTATTGTATGGCAGTAGCATGGGGAAGATTGCACAGCAAAAGGACATGAAAACATTTTTGTAGGGATGTATCTGTCTTGTATTTCCACTTGGACATTTTAACAAGTTCGAATTAAGTAAACTCTATAAAAATGGAGCAAATAAAATTCAAAAAAGAGTAAAACCTTAATCTTTAAAATTGCAGTATTTTAGGCAATTGATGCAGTAATTAATAGTAATTATTGAATTACTGTTTAAAGTTGGGCAAAAAGTTAATTTTTAAAGACTTATTTATTTGTGTTTGGAAAGGGAGATTTATAGAGAGAAGGAGGCAGAGAGAATGATCTTATATCTGCTGTTTCACTTCCCAAGTGGCTTCAGTGGGCAGAGCTGATCTGATCTGAAGCCAAGAATCAGGAGCTTCTTTCCAGGTCTCCCACTCAGGCATATGGTTCCAAGACTTTGGACTGTCCTCCACTGTTTCCCAGGGCACAAACAGGGAGCTGGATGGGAAGAGGAGCAGCTTAGATATGAACCAGTGCCAACATGGAATCCCAGCGCTTCCAAGCCACTGTGCTGGGCCCAATAAAATTAGTTTAACAAAAACTTGGATTGTATAATTCCAGGAATGTGTGCCATGTTGTGCTGATATTCCTGGCACATTATTAGGGTGCTGGAATAAAAGCCCCGTAGCTAGGGCTCAGTGCATTGGTTCAGTGGCCTTAAAATTGCCAGGAACCCACATTGGCACAGATTCATGTCCCGGCTGCTCCTCTACTCATCCAGCTCCCTGCTTGTGGTGTGGGAAAGCAGTTGAGGATGGTTCAATGTCTTGGAATCACGTACCTGCATGGGAGACCTGGAATAGGCTCCTAGCTCCTGGCTTCAGATAGACTCAGTGCTGGCTATTGAGGCTACTGGCAGAGAGAACCAGCAGTGGATCTTCCGCTCTGTCTCTCCTTTCTTCTTCTCTTTATAAATCTGCCTTTCTGATAACCATAAATAAATATATATTTTTTAAAGTGCAGTAGCCGAAACTCACAGCACTACTGTAGCAAACAGTGGCTTTACTGAGGCCCTGTACAACATGTTAGGTCTGATTTACCAGAATTACAATAATGTCAGAAAATTTCATTAAATACCTTAGTACACTATTCCTTTAATTTTATTTTATTCCCCCAGTTTTACCTAGAAAATGATTTGGTAGTATCATTGAATATTTTACCCCCCCACCCACTCTCGTATTAAATGTAGAACAGTATAGAAAACAGTATTCTGACACTTGCTTTATCAACCAAGTTCATTAATAGGAATGCATATTTGGAGAGAGGAAAAAGCAATGCTTTCTAAATTAAGGTTTTATTATACTCTGATTTCTGAGTATACATTAGTTAGACACCTGAACTGTATTGCATAACTGCACACCAAGGAAAGGCCCAGAAACTCCAGGTTTCACTAGCATATTATATTGGCATTTTCATAGGATTCAATTAAAAATGAAATTAAAATACTATATAAAATTTTTATTCAACTGGGATCTTAGGAATTAGTAGTCTAAACAAACCTGGACGAATCTTAGAAAAGCAGGAAAAATTTTGTTCTGGAAAGAAATTATACTTTCAATAAAACCTTCAAAACATTCTGAAGCTGTGTCAAATCTTCTGATACGTGCATGATGAATGAAATGGCAGCTGTTGACAAATCAATCTCTTGAAAAGCCTCACTATGCAGTGAATAACTAACAATACAGAAACAAAGCAAGTCTTGGTTGGTAAGATTTTTACGAAACTATGATGTGTACAAAGTATCTTAGGCATAATATGAAAAGGCATTATGCAAGTATGTGTATTTGCATGCAAACCTCTTCTTATTTATACAGAGAACTTACTAGAATAATGTGACTTTTACAAGATTTCAAAGGCAGTTCAGAGCTGGAATATTTATCTGAACTGAATTTCTGTACCTCTTGAGATTAACCTAGAATCAATTAAAGATCACATGATTTTACAGATTAAATCCTAGAGACTATAAATATAATTTTAAGTAATATAATCAAGTACACCTTATGGGTTTCTGTGGAAGGTTAATAAAGATGTGTTGAATTTAACAGTTTCTAAGAGAAAAAAACTGAAGAGGTTATAGCTTGTGTAGGATATAGACCATTGCACACTTGCAAGAGAAATAAATAACAGCCTATTAAATTCTTTCTCTCGCCTACATTTTATTACCTTTAAAATCAGCATTCATGTAGACAAAATACTGCAATTCTTTTTAAAAGTGAGCAATGAAAAAATAGGCTTGGGCCTGGTGTCGAACTTCAGTGGCTAAAGCCCTTGCCTTGCACGCACTGGGATCCCATATAGGTGCAATCCCGGAAGCCCCGCTTCCCATCCTGCTCTCTGCTGGTGGCCTGGGAAAGCAATCAAGGACCACCCAAAGCCTTGGGACCCTGCACCCAAGTGTGAGGCCTCGAAGACACTCCTGGCTCCTGGCTTCGGATTGGCCCAGCTTCAACCATTGTGGCCACTTGGAGAGTGAATCATCAGATGGAAAATTCTTCCTGTCTTTCCTCCTCTCTGTATATCTGACTTTGCAATACATTTAAATATTTTTCTAAAAAAAAATAGAATTTTTATTTTAGCAACTCCTATGGGTCTTTGTTTTGCAAGTAATAATTAAGAAATTACTGCAGTATACTTACACTTTTCATTGTTTGGAATAGCTGCAGTTTTACACAGAAAAATAAAACAGAATCTGTATCTCTTTACAGATTTTTTTCTATTTCATGAGAATTTTTTTATTCTTCAAATAATTTTTGCATATATTGTACAGACTGAGAAGATAATCTGATGTTTCTCTGTAATTTAGTCTAGCAATCCCAGTATATGAGAAAGGAGTTTAAGGGCATCTTTTGAAAAACTCTTGGATGTGAAAACTTCATTTTGAATTTATGTTGTTAGTAGATCTTATGTTCACAAGTGCTAAGAAATTGCCTTGAGCACGTACTGTGTGTGTGTTATTTAAGTTAATTGAAGCCATATAACAAAGTAAGCATAGGAAATTATAGAGAATGAGTTATAATAAGAGATAGAAATATAATTTCCAGTTGCCTGCACAATCATACAACTACTAAATGACTCACTAAGAGTTGAAACTCAACCATTTTGATGCTGGAACTTGAGCAGCTATTGCCCAAGAGAAAAAAATGAATGAAAGGCAGCAATATATTATGAATAATATTGATGATACAGACTTGGAAATCTGTGCACAATGTGACAGTGGGTATAATTTTCAAACAAAGCAACTGGAAGATTCTAATTCACTATGAAATAGCAACTCAGATGACATCAGAAAGATAATTTCATGAGAGCAGATATGATAGTTTTCCTTGCCATAGGGAATGTTAGAAAATTGTCTAAATGATTTTAACAGGCTCAGAAATATTTACAAATTTGAAAAAAATTATCACAGCAGTAGAATTATTTCAACAGCGCAATGTTTAAATTCAAAAGAATATATTTCTTCCCAGTGTAACACACAGCCATAAAAATACTGTGTTGTCTACACTATTTTAATCCACATTTTCAATGCTACTCTCATGCATTTAGAAATCCCAATATAGAATGATCTTACATACTTATTATAAAGACATTTTGAAGCTGAGTCTTTTGGTGCCACCTTCTGGCATGAATTATTGTATGATGTATCACAAATTCCAACAAAAATTCTAATGGTTAAATAAATTAAATCATATATGTTTTTAATGTCTGCTAAATAAAAAACTATCATTTAAAGTAGAAAAACAGAAATACAACATTCAAAATCCAATATGTTTTTCAGTATGTAATAATTGTATGCCAAACATAGGGAAAAAGCAGGAAATACATGGCATTAAAAAATCTCAGCAATTTATGCTAATTTTTTTTAATTTGGCATGGTCAATGGACCAAATATTTTTTAGAACAGTCATGGAACTCAATATCTTAGTTGTTCTTTGATTTAAGGGCATTTGATTAACTATTTAAAACCATTTAAAATATTTTAAAATACTAATAATGTATTCTTGGGACCAGTATGAGGGCTCAGTTAGCTAACCTCCAGCTTCAAGTGCTGGGATCTGACTTGGACACTGGTTCATATTCCAGTTGTCCTATTTCCCATGTGACTCTGCTTATGGTTTGGGAAAGCAGTAAAAGATACCACAATGCCTTGGGATCCTGCACTCACTTGAGAGAACTGGAAGATGTTCCTGGCTCCTGGCTTCAGATCAGCTTAACTCCAGCGATTAAGGAGTGAACCAGCAGAGAGAAAATCATTCTTTCTGTTTCTCCTTCCCTCTGAAAATCTACCTTTCCAATAAAAATAAATAAATCTTAAAACAAGTAAGAAACTCCTCTAAACTCAGTAGAGTCATGTGATTATTGGGAGCGAATGGAGTGTTAGTTGCAGCTGATCTACAAAAATATATTAAAAATAAATGATTTTGGATAGGCCCAATAGGCTAGAGGTTATAGTCCTTGCTTGCAAGCGCTGGGATCTGATATGGGTGCCAATTCTAATCCCAGTGGCCCAGCTTCCCATCCAGCTCCCTGTTTGTGCCCTGAAAGAGCAGTCAAGGATAACCCAAAGTCTTCAGATCCTGCACCCACATGGGAGACCTGGAAGAAGTTCTTAGGTCCTGGAGAGAATAAGATGGTGGAATAAGGTAAGGACACTTTTAAAGAGGTGGAGAAACAATAGCCAGCGTGAAGCAGAGAGGGCATATTCTAGGAAATAGGAGAGGACAGAACAATAGTGGAGAGGTACCTGGAGAGTGACAGATACAGGAAAGCAGCTGACACATCTGTGTGGTGTTGCTGTGAATGATATCCTATCTGCATTCAGCAAGCAACAATCTGAATTGCACCAGCCACTGGAACTCCACCAGCAACAAGGTGGGAAGGGGTGTTCGCCGGGAGCTCACGAGGTGAAATCAGAAAAAGAATTGCTCATTCTGCTGATCTGTTTGATTTGACCAGGAGCAGAGAAAGAGCAGCAGGTCCAACACCAGTGGTGCAGGAACAGAGTGAATTTCCCAGCGCAGTCCTCCTCCTAGAGCCAAATTTGGCAGTTTTGTTCAAGAAGGCAAAGGTTATGGGGCAGGACTCTGCATGCACTGAGCTGGGAGTGAACTCATTTCTGGCTCAGTGAACTGCAGCAGTGCGGCATCCTACAGGTTCCACCCATGAAAGATAGGTCCAGGTAGTCCTTAGAGTTGACAGCCAACAGATCAAGAACCCTAGTAATGGCACAGCAGGTGCCATTTTGTACAGTGTAACAAAGGCTTTAAGACTGCAGGGGACAACAGTGAGCTGCTCATGCACTGAGCTTGAAGTGAATTCACTGAGCTCAGTGCAATGCATTAGTCCCATAGGAAAAATAATACTGACTTTGGCATCGTCCAGGTAAAAATAAGTCCATGTGGCCCTCAGACCTAACAGCCAACAGGTTCCAGCAAGATCAGCACTACCAACAATCTACTTATATAGGGTAACTGATGTCTCCCTAATCCTGGGAACTGCTCCAACCTGAAGTGGAAAAAAGGTTGTACAGACAACTGTGCACTGTCAGTATGGTATCACAGGAGGTGGAGAGTGGTGAGCCAGGATCTGGAGTTACAGAGACCATGGTGGAAAACTAACATAAGAACCCAGACCTGGAACTAACAGGAGGGAGGGTTACAAGTTACTGCAAACAAAGAACCAAGTACCAAATGCAATTAGTAATACCGAACTGTGGACCTGTGGATGACACATCTAAGAAGAATGCTCTAAGAAGAATCTGCTCACCGGAAGTACAACGACCAAGAGCAAAAGAAGAGACAAAGGCACAATGAATATTACTGTAGACTCCCCTGCATGGCATTGTTAATTTTTTTTTACTTGTTGTTGATTTTGTTTTGTGGCTTTTCATTTGAGGGAATGTGTAATGGAGATTATCACATCCAGATATGAGGATACAATGCATTATGCATCTCTACTTCTAGACCAAAGATGGCGTCGCACTGAAACTATTAACTTTATCTTAACAATAGGATGCTGAACTCTTTGCCATTGTCCATGCCCACAATAACGGACATATGACTGCTTATGAAGAACTATATTGTAGTAATAACACAGGGGAACCCAGTAAGGAGGAAGGGCATTCCAGAGTGGTAAGGAAAATACCAGGGCCTGAGGAACTGTATCACAAAATGATGATTATGATGATGATGATAACAATAATAATAATAAAGAAGTTCCTTCTTCCTGGCTTCAGATCAGTGCAACTCTGGACGTTGTGGTCACTGGTGGAGTGAATCAAAGAACCAAAGATCTTCCTCTCTGTCTCTCCTCCTCTCTGTATATCTGACTTTCCAATAAAAAATTCTAAAAATCTTAAAAATGGGTTTCAACATGGAAGATGAAATCTGTAAACTTTAATCATTGTGCCCGTTTCCTGTTTTCCCCAAATTAACAACTAGCACTCTTACAGCTAGAATTCAAACATTTAATTTTTCAGTAAGTATATGCTGATTGATTATTCAGTACATTTTGCCATGAACTTAATCATTTACCCATTAAAAAAGGGAGGAACTAATGATCATAATCAAGTTTTAACTTATAAATATTATTTTGTTCATTAAATGCCATGAAGGAAGTTGTACTGAATGCAGAATGAATAGGACTTTGAAGGAACCACAAAGTGCCAAGAAGCCAATGCTCAGTATCTGTTGGAAATACTATTCCAAGTGTAATCTGTGACTTCAAATCCTAGAAAAGGGAGTGCTGCCAGCTTACAGCTGAGCTGCAGATGATAAGTCATGGAGGTAAGTTTTGTGGGTGGAGTATATGGTTACAACATAAAACTACCTAAAAAAAACAAAATGCAGTTCTTTGTGGCCAAATGGGCCAAACTGGAAACCATTATGCTAAGGGAAATGAGCCAATCCCAAAAGGTTAAATACCACGTGTTCGACTTAATTTAAGATGATATGATGTTATGTATAACATGTTATGTTATGTATGTTATATGTTGTGCATAAACTAAAATTGAAATGTCAATGAGGTGGTCACAGAAGGCGGTGAAGAACTCGCATTTATTTTTAACATATTGGCTACTCATTACTATGTCAATTAATTCCATAATGATGTAAATCTTTGCTGATGGTGTGTTGGAGCTTTTAATAGACTGGGATGATACTCTGCTGGCTCTGTCTTCAGACCAGAGAGGGTATACCTAAGAAGCCGTTAAACTTGACTGGACAATAAGATGCTGGACTCTATGTTTGGTATATGCTTGCAATGGGGGAATCTCAACTGAACTTGAACTGTGGTTATGCAACAAGGTGGAGGAATCCACCATGGTGGGAGGGTTTGGGGAGGGGTGGGGAGAACCCAAGTACCTATGAAACTGTGTCACATAATACAATGTAATTAATGAATAAAAACAAATTAAAAAAAGAATCACTCTCATGACCTGCACTGCAGGTAGAATGGGAGGAGTTAATCTCCCAGCTGCGCCCCTAGTGGAGAATGGCATCCCAGCAAGAATCCCAGACATCATGACAAGTTATCCAAGTCCAAGTGCTCATAGATTGTAAGTGTGGGAGTCACATAAAGGCTCCTCAAAGATCTAGGAAAAGCCACAAGGAGAGCGAGAGAGGGAATAAGTAATGATTCAATTTGGTTTTAGTCTAAATGGCCTCCAGTTGCCATGAGGGCATCTGTGTATATGGAAGGATTGAAATCTGCTCCCTTGGTACATGAAAGAAAATTTTCATCATAAAAAATTTCTTTACTTTCTTTTTTGATGAAAGAGGTTCTGAGTGCTATGCTCTTTTGAATCATCTTTGAGGGATGATAATGTTTCTTAAGGTAAGGTTTCACACAGCCAACTATGATTGTATTCATTTTTAGAACAGTAGCAAGTATCTAGAGCTAGGGGATAAGAAAGATAAAGAAAGAAGAGGGCCACTTTGTGAACTATGCTTTCATGTTACTTAGCCAGGAATACTCACTTTGCTACTGTTTATTTTTTTGGAGCTATCACTAGAAATGCTTTGAGAATTATTCCAAGAGTAAATCCTTAAAACAGAGCACCTATTTTTTTCTAACAGTATCAAATTGTGAGGAAGATACAACTTGATGCAGTAGTTCTTCGAAAATGTGTCAAAAATTAAATTAAAAAAATATATATGTATATATATATATATATATATATATATATATATGCCCAGCAATAATACTAAAAAAAGAAGAACCGAATACAAGCATGGTATTCTTATGACTCAATTATCTGGATTCAGTGAAGAGCCTAACAGATATTCGTAGCACTTACTAGCCTTCACACAGCACATGTCTTCGTGTCATTCTTTCTTCCCTACAAGCCAGGTTGAGGAGCACAGCCTTTATATCACAAACACTAATATTATGCAATCCTAGTCAATTACAGGAGCATAAAATGATTGAAAAAAACTGCTGGGAAATAATTAATACTACTAATTAATTTTACCTGACAACAATGCTATTTCTAATGGAGAAAGTACAACAAGATGTGACAGCTTTCGCAGGGTCAGAAAAAGAGAGCTCTTGTAGTGAAAATAGTCTATTTAGTTTAATTTGTTATACTTTGAGACCTGTGGTGCTTAGACGGAAGTGACTGAGTGTCATCTGGCAACCTTAGTCTGCTGCCTTACAGGATGTAGCATTTTGAGAAGTGTGTCTGGTCATTTTGCTGCTTCTACTGAACAGAAGGAATTTTGCAGCAATTTAAAAGCAGTTTTCATTTATTAGCATGTTTGTATGCTTCATATGGTATTGTGAGTTAACGAACAGCTGTCTAAAAGAAAAAATATATTTTTCACTATTATCATTACTAGTATTAGTATTTGGAACAAGTAGTACTACTGCCAGCATCATTAATAACACTATTACATTCTTTCAAATATACAAATTTTATAAATTAATGCATTTTATGAATGCTCCAGAATTTCCTTTGTATGATTTGGAGCACTATTCATTCCTAGTTCCTTACACAGATTTTTTTTCAGTTTATTTTGACTTTTTCAGCTTTAGATTTATTTTGATTTTCAGCCACCTTTTCATCTCCACCATAGAGCTTACTCATTATCTGCGTAGTTTGCTTTCAAGCAATTTCAGGCTCTTTGACTAAAATGTGCCGTAAGAATCTGCATGGCATATTGTGCACAATAAGCATAAAAAGTTCCCTAACCCTTTTTTTAATATAGCAAAAGTAAGGAAATAGGAAGAACATTAGAATTTGATAATATTTAGAGAATAGATATTGCATTTTCAATACTAAACCTGTGTCAGTCTCCTCCAGGATAGCATTTCTGTATGTCCCCACTCCTACCTTCTATCTCCTTTCCTCTTTTGGCTTGACGTTTTCACTTCTGTATGTGTGCATGCCATTTTCACGCATTACCGCGGTAGGAGTTATCCAAGATATTAATTATTTATATGAAAACTACATATGGACACATATTAGCATTCAGTAATATAGTTGTTGATTCCTTAATCCTATGATATTTCCACACTTATGAAAGGAATTAATGTTATGTGATCTGTAGCACAGCATTTAAACAGTGGGGTTTTGGAATGAGACAGCTAAGTTTTCATTCTTGGCAATCCTTGTTGTTAATTTTCAGCTCCAAAAATTGATAAATTATTCAATCTCCTAAATTAGGTTTTTTGTATTTTCTTTTGGAAAAATAAAATCCAAATTATAAAGTTATGTATTATATTATTTAGCTTACTGCTTGAATCATAGTGTCTAATAATTGAATTAACATTATTCTATTAACTTTTGGTGTATAAAGGGAATCTTGAATATTTTCCATATACTATCACAAATCAATTTAACAAAATAACACATATGCTATATTTTATTGTATGAAAATTTAATATTAAACTAGCTTCTACTCGTATTAGCAAATACTTTGTACTTTAATATCATGTATAGTTCTATTTCCTTTATATTTATTATTGTTTTTGAATTTTAGTGAATATGAAATTGATTTTCCAGCTCAAGAATATGAAATATGTTGTATAGAATTTATTAATTATGCAAATAAACATATTGCCATGGCAGATAAAGGAATGTTTATTAATTGGCTACAAGTTTAACTGCATTATTAAATTTGCAAATTGCCTAGATAAAACATGCTGTCTAAAAGTTTGATATTTGTTTTAAAGATTTGTTTATTTGTTTTGGAAAGTCAGATATGCAGAGAAGGAGAGATAGAGAGAAAACTTCCATCCTTTGGTTCACCCCCCAAGTGACTGCTTAATCTGAAGCCAGGAGCCAGGAGTCTCTTCTTGGTCTCCCATGTGGGTGTGGGGTCCCAAGGCTTTGGATCATCCTTGACTGCTTTCCCAGGCCACAGGCAGAAAGCTGAAAGGGAAGTGGAGCAGCTGGGATTAGAACTGGTACAGACGGTTCGCAGCACGTGCAAGGTGAGGACTTTAGCGACAAGGCTACAATACTGGGCTCCCAAATTGCTATTTATAATGGTTCTATGTAAAAGCAACAAAGAATTAACATTGCCCATTCTTTTCGTCCTTTTTAGTATTAACAGATTTATTCTGCATTTATTATCTGTACTTCTCCTAAAATGATGAATTACAATAGTCCTCTATTATGGCCAATTGTGCTTTTCCCCAGTTTCAGTTACTTAAAGTTAATGGTGGCCCAAATACATTAAACAGAAAATTAAACAGAAACTACTAATTTATAATTTTAGGTATCTATATTACCTACATTTTTTAAGTTATTTTACTATTTATACTATATTTACTATATTTTATATACTATATTTTGCTATGTGTATTTTACTATATATAATTTATACTATATTTTACTATTAGTAATTGCTAATGTCTCACTCTGACTATTCTATAAATTAAGCCTTAACGTAGGTTTAAATGTATTGAAGAAAATTTAGTACACACTGAGTTTTGGCCTGTTCTGTAATTTCTTGTACCCATTGGAGGACTTGGAATGCATCCTTCAAAATAAGGGGATGTTTCCCTGTGTTGAGCTCATATTTGTGACCACGTAATATCTGTGGTTTGCTAACATCATCAAATGTGACAAATGCGAGTATCATTGATACAGATGGAACAGAATTGAAATGCTAGTTTAAAAGCTGATCTTACTTTATCTCATTTAAGTAAAGTACAGCAAATAATGATATTCAAAACTCACCATTTCTTCTTTTAGCTGTTGGTAAAGTCAACATATGTTAAAATTGAATTTTGATAAGGCACAAGGTAGAGTATTTCTTGTAATATACTGTTTAACTGTTAAAACATCACTTTATTCTGCTTCAATAGCACATAATAACCTTATAACCTAATCTTATGAAATATAGACAAACTATCTTGAATCATTTACAAAGAAAAATCTTTAAATGCAAAGTTACAAAGGTATTTATCCAAGAGAAGATTTCTGGGATTAAGTTTCTATGTGACCTTGAGAAGTCCTTTAACTTCTTTGAGGCTTTGATTCTTCATGTGTGAAATAAGGGGTCTGGCGTCAATAACCCTTTCCATTTTATCAGCTCTGCAATTTTTAGGCATATGCTTTTCTGGTAGCCAGAGGAATATGAATGAAATGGGACTTCACGGTATTAACTTCTTTTGTTTTAGCAACTGGAAGAAGCACTCAGAACTAACTAAATACATAAATAAATTCAATTAACAAGCCTCATGTATTGTATGAGCTGAATATTTTTAGCATATTTAATATTTCAGCACATCAAAGAGAAATTAATAGCACTCTGAAGTTTATCTTTACCCCAGGTAGTATGTGGTAATCTTGACCCATTGAGAGTAATTCATCAAGGGAATACATTTTCATGATTTGAGTTTAACAATGCTCCACTCAAGCTCAAGAGAGATGAGACCTGAGATTGAGGGAGTCATCTTGCTTACCGTGTGTGTGTGTGCGTGTGTGTGTGTGAGATGAGTGTACACACATGCTAATGGACTGAACAAAGAGTAGACCTGGGAAATACTCACTAACAAGAATACAAGAAAAGCAAAACCTAAAGTCTCTTGGCTGAATACTGGTTTAGAAGAACAGTTTTTCACTTTAAAATAAATAATAAATCATGGGCAGTGGCATGACCAGGTGCAGCAATCATAATGGATTAAAAGGAGACAAACAAAAGGACTATTTCTAAAATCTTGTGTGCTGAGAAATGTAGCTAGTGTTATAATACTGTTATTGCATTTTATTTGTCCTATTTTTTTCAAATTTCATCAGGTTAGTAATTGCAGGCTAAGAATCAAATGTAAACTTTTAAGATGTTATCATGAGGAATTGAGCAAAATTATTCCAAATGTTTTATTATTTTATATGAACAGTGCTTCAACTTTCAACAGTCATTTACAGAACAATAAACTTTGAATTTATTTATCACAGAGAATGGGCTGGATTGCTAGAGTGGAAGGCATTCCAGTGATGTTTTGCTCAACAGCAAGCCTTTCAGTACAGCATGAGGAAAGCTCTGTAGTTTCAACTTGCAAACTTTTAAGACTTCGTTGCCTTGTTTCACGTGTATGACTTCAATGATGTTACACATGATTTGTACATGTTTATTATTTTTCTATTTAGCTACAAACCAAAAGGGTTACATTGTAATAAAATTTTAGTTGTGGGCCCTGGCAAGATAGCCTAGAAGCTTGCACTTGCCTAAATTCATAGAGGCATTGGTTCATGTCTCAGAGACCCTGTTTCCCAACCAGCTCCCTGCTTGTGGCCTGGCAAAGCAATCCAGGATGGCTCAAGGCCTTGGGACCCTTCACTGGCATGGGAGACCCGGGAAGAAATGCTTGGCTCCTGGCTTCAGATCAGCACAGCTCCTGCTATTGTGGTCTCTTGGGGAGTGAATCAACAGAGGTAAGATCTTCCTCTCTGCCTGTCCTCTTCTCTATATATCTGAGTTTCCAATAAAAATAAATAAATGTTTAAAACATTTAGTTGTAAATACAGCTGCTTCCTTCTCTCGCTCTCTCCCCCCAAAAAAGAAGTAAAGTAAACTTTATTTCTTTGCCTCATTTCAAAATGTTTTTCTTTGGTTCTGGAGAATAGCATTCTGCATAAACGTAGAAGTTTTTGCATTGATGTTTTAGTGTTCCCTAATCTGTAGAAGCTTTTTCACAAAAATGTACAATTGTGTGTGTGTGCGTGTGTGTGTGTTTCTTTTCTTTCTCTTTCTTTCTTTCTTTCTTTCTTTCTTTCTTTCTTTTTTTTTTTTTTTTGGTCTTTATCTCCTTTTCTCCATATCTTTATTTTATTCTCTTTCTCGCATTCTCTGTTCCTCTTCTCTTTCTCTTTTTCTTTCTTTTTTTTCCTTTTTTTTTTAAGAGGAGAGAAAAGCAGAGGGAGTTGAAAAGGAGAGAGAGGGAGAGAAATAGAGAGAGAGAGATCGTATTCACTGTTTCACTCCTCAAATGCCCTGGAACACTTGCTGCCCCTCAGAGAATGAATTAGCAAAAGGCTATACCTAGGAATTGAGCCAAAGTTTAAAACCGGAGACTTTAATAAGAGATGGCAGGTTGGTACAACCTCTATGGAAATCAGTATGGAGAACACTCAAACAACTGAAAATTTGCAAACCATATGATCCAGCAATAGCACTTCTAGGAATATATACAAAGCACCTGTTACATGAGAAACCAACATGCATTCCTATGTTCATAGCAACAGAATCAATAATTGCAAAAACTTGGAAGCAACCGAAATGCCCATCAACAGAAGATTGGATAAGAAAGCTATTGTTCATTTACCCCATGAAATACTACTCAGCTATTTAAAAAAGAAAGAAAGAAATGCAATTCTTCGTGGCGCAAATGGGCCCAATTGGAAACCACTATTCCAAGAGAAATGAGCCAATTTTTATATGCAAATAAAACTATTACCTTTATTGACACATAGGGACACAATGGACAGCAACGCAGGACAGAACAGTCTCAACAGAGCAGCCAGTGGTTGCAGGCAGGCTAATACTCCTGTTTTAATACTCATGTTTGCCTTAATTTAAGATGAAATCATGTAGATTCCAAAAATAGTACCTGTAAATTATAGCATTATTATATCCTCAAACAGCCTGTATCACATGCAATAAGATATTGTGATGTAACCAATGAAACAATAATGAGAGACAGACTGCTTAGGATCTACATCAAAGAACTGAAAAGCCTGACATGCTTTTAATACCCTATGTTATTCTGTAATGGGTTGGGAGAGCAGAGAAATCTTCCACCTTCTTAGAGTTTGTGAGGAAGATGTTAAATATAATCTATCAAGATTGTAACAGGTAACTTACAGACTGAAAACTCAAATCTACATTACAATTTACCAAAAACCATAAAGACATACAATGGGATCCAAGGGCAAACCTGATAGCGTCTTAACAGGATGTCAAATACACAGAGCAGGAGGGGACTCCAGAGTGAAACAGGAGGACAGGAGGAGGCTTGTATCCTAACACCAGAGACTCCCGGTACCTCACCAAGGACTGTCAATACGGGCACCAAGGACTACATCCCAACTGCCAAGCAGATCACAAGGAATTGGAGTGCCCCTGTATGCTGAGAATTCTGAGGTCAACCATTCCCTATCAGATCTCCAACATGGGGTGGAAGAAGCCCAGATCCTTCCTCACAGGATCTAATGTCATTGGAACAACAGCCAGAAGCCCTGAGCAATCCTCAGAAACAGAAGAGTAAATTTCCTTCAGGACTTGGGGGAGGAGCTTTCCCTGGTCCTTATTTAGTTCCAACTTTGGCTCCCACCCTCTCTTGCAATGATCATCAGGGTGGCTCTGAAGCCCCCCAAATTAGATCAGATTGACAGTCAGAGACCAATAAGAAAAGCTTAGAACAGACAGGAAATGGTCAGCTTAAACTCTCATATACTTCACTAGGCAGGACACAAAGACCAGTTACTCCTCACTAAGGTATTGAAGATTTCTCTGCACACCCCTCCTAAAACTGTTGTGTTCCTCAATCATTTAACATATGACTTGTTAGAGTTATAAACCTGTTTGGACTATCTTAAAATTTGCGAAGTTCAGTAACAATCACACTTGAATACTATAAGCTGCTAAATATAAAAATGGAAATAGACATGGGACAGCTGAATAGTACCCTATAACCATTTTAAGGTTCATAGTAGCCGGTTGTGTATATACTAAAATTGAGATGTCAATGAAGAAGTTACAGGATGTGGTTAAGAATTTGCATTTTCTAACACATTGGTCACTCAGTACCATGTCAATTAACTTCATGATGTTGTAAATTTCAATGTTTCTTCCTGTTGTTTAAGTTGTGCAGTGGCTTTTCATTGGAGGGGATGATATTCTGTCAGCTCTACTTTCAGACCAAGAATGGTCTCCCAATGAAACTATTGAATTTATCTGGGCAGTAAGATGCTGGATTCTCTGCAAGGCCCATGCTTGCAATGAAGAAATCATGACTGGTTATGAACTGTACTACAGTAACAATATGGAGAAATTTGTTATCAGGGGAGGGTTTGGGTAGGGGATGGGGAAATCCCAGAGCCTATGAAACTCTGTCAAAAAGTGAAAAAAAATGAAAAAAAGATGGCAAAGTCCTAAGTGGATCTTAATTACTGGGCAACCACCTACTACATGTAATCTCATTTTCTGTGTATTATCTGTGAACAATTATTTTACAGCACTGTTTATTAGGTTAATATTTTCTCTTTTTTTTTCCCCTTTGCATCTCAGTGTAGAACATTTCTCCCATCCAAGCATTAACCATGTGTGACCCTGCTTAGCTTCTGAAATCAGATGAGATTGGGCATGCTCAGGTTGGTGTGGGCATAGACAGTGTAGGACCTTTCTATTCATGTCTTTAGTTGTGTCATATTAACTGGTGAGACCATCAAAGGTATTATCATTTCAATTTCAATTGACTCTAAATTATTTACTCTTTTGCAACAGTTTCTAAGTTTCTGCTTGCATTTCTTCCTTTTATAAAGTGATCCTATTGTAGTAATTATTTATTTTAGAAAAACATTAATAATTGAAAAATATCATGGACATTAATATTCCAGAAAAAATATATTTATCAGAAGAGTTACATTGTTTTATTTCCTTAAGGATTCTTTGAAATATCTGGTTTACACAAATTTGTATCCCTTTGATTTCTTTTAGTAAATATAATATTTCTACCTAAAACAATCACAGTTATATCGAATAGTAATAGAAAAAATGGATATACTTATCTGGTTCTAATGCTTGTGAAAATACTTTCAATATTTTCTACATAATATGAAACAGTTGAACCAAAGGTTCCACTAAAAGGCTTTTGAAAATCATGAAGGAGGCTGATAATATTGCAGGATAGGCAATGAACAGAAAAATTCAATAGCCTGTGTCTACACAGACAATTCCATGGCTGAGAAATAATGTCTGAAATCAATGTCATTCACAGTAGCTGTAATACATACATGTATACATACTTGGAATACATTTAACCAAGGAAATGAAAGATCTTTACAATGGAAATTAAAATTTATTAAAGAAAGAAGTAAAAAAAAAAAGATAGCATATTTTTAAAAAAAGTACATTTTCACAAATTGGAAGAATTAAAATTGTAAAAATGTCCATACAACTCAAAGCAATTTGCAAATTCATTGAAATCTCAGACAAAATACCAACAACATTCTCTCATGTAGAAAAATAATGATGCTAAAATTTACATGGAAACATAAACAACCAAAAACAGCTAAAGCAATCTTAAACAACAGCAACAACAACAACAACAACAACAACTGGAGATACTATATTATCAGAACTCAAGACACCATACAAGGCAGGTACGATAAAAACATCTTCTAGTATTGGTTCAAGGACAGATATGTAAACCAATGAAACAATACAGATATGACAGAACTTGTGTATGTCCAACCAACTAACCTTAGAAATAGCTGAGATCAGTTTCTTGAGAAAGAATTGGATCTAGAGAAATCTCATAGGCTCTGGAATTTCCCCTCCTCCCTTCCCAAATCCCCTCTGCTCCATTGACTTCTCCTATATTATTATAATACTATAGTCCTTCATAAACAATCATAAGTCCATACTTCTGCTATTTAAGTGTATTCCGACATTGTAGCTATGGACAATGGCAGAGAGCCCAGCATCCTATTGTCAAGATATTTTAAATATTTTCAATGGGAGTCCATCTTTGTTTTGAAAGTAGAGATACATGCTATATTGGATAAGATAGTCTCTAATACATAGTTATTATACATTCCTTAAATGAAAACCATGAAACAAAATCGAAAACAGGGAGACAAATAGAAAATTTAAACAAAATGTTAATTTTGAAGTTAATTAAAATGCTACTAAATGATTAATACATTGCTACAGAAATAAAATAAAATTAAAAAAAACCTTCTTGAAGAAAATGATTCTGCTGTATGACCTATGTGTCACTGAAGAAAGTAATAAGAAAATGTTTTTAAAAATACAAAAAATAAAAGCCAAAAAATATTAAAACCCATAATATGTAGCTGAAACAACATTAAAGTGGCATTCATACTATCTCCCCTCCACTGTCCTCTGTGTTTTGTAGTAAAATAGTCTATCAGATATAGTCTTGGCTCCAACTTTCTGCTCTTTGCATGGTAATGACACTGTTGGCATAGGCAACAGGAAGTTTAAAATTCTGTTGTCTAGATATATTTAGAAGTTTCATTGGGGGTCTACTTATGTTCAGTAATAAAGATAAATAGAGAAAATCTGTTGATTTTCTTTGATTCCTGGTACTCTGACCTCCATTACATGATTCATTTGTGAGATTACACGTGCATGTCTGTTTACTTTAATTTTTGTTGTGCATTTTTGATGGAGATTGTCTTATATTACTGTGAACATACACTTTTCCTTTTGGGATTGGCATGTTTTCCTTAACATAATGGTCTCTAATTGGGATCATTTGTTGTAAACAGTAAAATTTCAATATTTTTAATGCCTGAGAAGTAGAGATATGGGGAAGTTTCTTTATCCAGCTCTCCTTCAAGAGGCATCTAGGTTGCTTCCATGTTATTGTGATTATTGATTGTGTCTCAATGAATACATGCATGCAGGTTGCTTTCTCAATTATATGTATCAGGTTTTTGGTGGTTTTTTTTTTTTTTTTGCTTTTGTTATATATATATTTCTAGGAGTGGGATTGCTGGGAGATACGGTATGTGAATTTACACCTGCCAGAGTGTTCTCCATACAGACGTCTACAGTGGCTGCACCAGCCTATAGTCTCAGCAGCAGTGAAATAGGGTATCTTTTCCCCCACACTCTAGCCAGCAGGTGTTGTTTCTAGTTTTCTGTATGTGTGCCATTCTTACTGGAGTGAAGTGGAGCCTCACTGTGGTTTTTATTAGACTTTCTCTTATTTCTAGGGAGCTTGACAAGTTTTTTATATGTCTGTTTCTTAGCCACTTCAATTTGATTTCCTGCTTATTTCTCTCACCCATTTCCTAACTGCTTTGTGTTGTTGCTATTGTGTTTCTGGAGTTCCCTATCTGATGTTCAGCATGAAAAAGATTTTCTCCCACTCTGTTGGTTGCTTTTTTACTATGTTAATTGTTTCCTTTGCTATGCAGAAGCTTCTTAGTTTGATGTCCTTCCATCTGCTTATTTTGGTCTTACTCTGACTGGCAATCTTATCACTCAGTGTTTTAGCATATACACAATTATTTTATTAAAAAAAAAAAAAAAAACTTCACGCAGGGCCCAGCTCAGTGGCTTTGGATCAGCTCAGTCTCAGTCATTACAGATACTTGGAGAGTGGACCAGCAAAAGGAAGATCTTTCTCTTTGTGTCTCCTTCTATTTGTAAATCTGTCTTTCCATGAAAAAATAAATAATTTGAAAAAGATATGTGTGTAACATATATAAATATAACCTATTTATATCCAGCTCGCTGCGTGTGGACTGGAAAACAATGGAGAATGATCATAAGCCTTGGGACACTGCATCTTTATGGGATGCCGGGAAAATCCTCCTGACTCCTGAATCCTGGCTTCAGATCAGCTCTGTATGTTGCTGCTATGTGGGGATTAAACCAGCAAATGAAATATTTTTCTGTCTCCTTCTCTCTGTAAATCTGCCTTTCCAATAAAAATAACAAAATCTTAAAAAATGAGTAAATATTAATGATATGTTAACATAAAACTTGCTTTTAGGAATTAACTTCAATATTTAGACAGATTATTTTAGTGACACTGTATAAATGAATGTGGAGCAGAAAATTTTCATACACATACTTAACTCTTCTGAAAGTTGGAATGTATCATTCATTGAATGTGTAGCAATATAATATTAAAGGTTTACACAGATGAACATTACTATGTATTTGAAATCTTGCTATATTCCAATGATTAAATGTTTGATACTGTTTTTGAAGAGTATCTTTATAAAAATGTATTTGTTTTTCTTGAAAGCAGATATGCAGCGAGAAGTATAGACAGAGAGGAAGGCCTTTTGTCTGATCCTTAACTACCCAAGTGGTGCTATGGCCAGAGCTGAGATGATTTGAAGCCAGGATTCTGGAGCCTTTGCCACATCACCGACAAGGGTTCATGTTTCCATGGCTTTGGGTCATCCTTTACTGCTGTCCCAGTCTATAAACAGGGAGCTGGATGGAAAGTTGGAGCAGCCTAGAAAAGAACTAGAGTCCATTTGGGAACCTGGCACATGCAAGGCAAGAATTTTTCCGTGGACCATTGTGCTGGGCCCCGAAATTATCTTTTCTAATTTTTTTTTTTACTGTAGCCATTATCAAGCATGTTGATTATGTGCTCTAAAATAAAATCTTATTGCCAAACAACTGTATGAAATGAGTTCATTTAACTTTCCTTTTTAAAAAAACATTTTTAGTTATACAGAACAACAGGGCAAATTACAAGTCAACCAAAAATATGTCATATGAACAATTCATATTTCTGTGAAATTAATACTTAATGGGAAAGAAAAGCACAGAATGTAATAATCATGTAATTTTCTAAAATATCCTTAAGCAGAGGCCAAGTACAATAACGTGTGTGTCATAGAATCACCATATATGGTTAGAAATTGAACATATCATTTCCTATGGAATGACATTAAAGTTGAGGTACAAGTTAGGTTAAGAAAAAAATGAAGATGATAAGAATTATACAGTTACAGGCAAATAAAGAATAATTTTACTCATTCGATTTATTTCAACATGTGACTTTATTAGTGATGCTTTCAAAAAGTTGCCTCTATGAGGAGCTCGAAGTGAAAAAATTACATACAAAGTTATCAGTGCTTAGTCACCATTCACAAGATCAAGGTCTCTTGGAGGATACACACACTTACATAACATTTCTTAATGTATAATATGCACATGTATACATTTAATTTTATGTATTAAAAATAAAGAAAAAGTTTAAATAATAGGAAATACTAAAATATCATGAAGAAATCCCTCCATAACCTGTTTAACCATACCTGTCTCCCAGCTCTATTGGGAGCTCAAAATGGCATAAGCAAAGGGAAGCTGAAACTAGGGAAGCCCATTGGCGCAGTTGCTCCTGCACTGAACAGGGCACAGAGAGACGAAAGGTAAAGGCAGGCAGTCCTGTCTCTGAAATGCCACAATCACTTCTTATCAACAAAACAATACGACTGACCTCCTCACATGTAAGATAGATTTAATCAAAGTAATTCTTTTGCCGGGTTTATATTATAAAATGAGCCCGTTGTATTTCAGTCCTTATGAGTACTTGCCATGGAGTTAGTGTTCAATAAGTATCAACTAATACTATGTTTACTTTATTGCTGGGAAATTGGATTTTCTCCAATTTGTAGTTTCCTTAGGCAATTATAAACAGCCTGTTTTACACATAAATCTTGGAGAAAGTTTCTGGTTTTCAAAATCAATTATTTGTTCATTGGCTTTAACGTGGCAAGCTGTATGTGAGTACTTATCAAAAACTCAAGTAAAATGGAATTAAAAAATAATTTGGAAAAAGGAGTTTGGCCGAGTTCCCAGAAACTCAAACCTCCTGAGTGAATTTGAGGATAAACCTGCAAATATTTTATTTACATGGGCATAGTTTGGGCCTGATTGCTATAGCATTGCTTGGGATGCCTGCATCCCATATCAGAATACTTGGCATTTAGGACCTCCTATGCACTTGATGGTAACATCCTGACAATTAAATGTATTTTATTGGTGAGTAATTTGACTTTCTTCAGTTACAACTTTCTCTAATAAGTTATAAAGAATATGTTTAAGATATTAGCTTTTCTTAGAGTTTCATAAAAACAGGACAAAAAGTGAAATTTATAATAATTATTTTCAAAATCAGGTGTATCATGTTCTGTAGCTTGCCTATAGACTACAGAATCAAACTGCACGATCTTGCTAGAGTTGGTAATTTGTAAGCCATAGAAAGTAACTGAATGCAAATGAGTCTGGTGGCTTCAAGTGCACTCCAATTCATGGTTGATGTTTCGGCTAATTTTGATTTTGAGTATTTATTTTTTAAGGATTTATTCATGTTTATTGGCTCACAGCTCAGAATTATGGAGAGAGAGGCAGAGAGAAAGATCTTCCATCTGTTGGTTCACTCCTTAGTGGTCACAATGGCTGAGCTGAGCTGATCAGAAGCCAGGAGCAAGGAGCTTCTTCCTGGTCTCCCACGTGGATGCAGGGTCCCAATGTTTTGAGTCATTCGCAACTGGTTTCCCAGGCCACAAACAGGGAGCTGGAAGAAACAAGTGCCCATACGGGATCCCAGTACTTGGAAGGTTTAGATTCAGGCAACTGAACCACTGTGCTGGTCCGCTGAGAAATTTCAAAAGGGCGTCTATTCCCGCAACCTGTTAATCAAGGGAAATAATGTGTTTCTTAGTTCATTAGTTTATGCCAGAGGGGAAAAATGGGAAGAAATGATGCACACCATTTAACTGAAGAGTAACACATTTTTAGTTGCTTAAATATTTGTATATTCTCTTGAGGATATAATTTAATTATGCTTTTTTCTTAATATTTGTTTCATAACTGACATTTGAAACAAAGTAATTTCACAAAAAGGTTTGCTCTAGACATCCTTAAGACAAAAATACAAATAGAAATAATTTTCTACTGAGAAAAAGCAAAATTTGACCTGCTAATGAGCAGGAATCATTTTCTCTGTTTTTAGATAATGTGAAAATAATAGGCTACATTATTCCTATCCTTGATTCTTCGAGGGAGAATCAATACAAAATAATTCAAAATGTTACAGCAAAAAGATAAAACATAGGCATTAGAAAAGTAAAAATATAAATATAAGTTGTAAATAAAATGCAGACAAGAAAAACACCATTCTACCAAATGTGAAATGATTAATCAATAGATAAAAGAATAAATAATACAGATTCATTACAATATCATTGTATTATGCTTCAAAATTAGTTCATCTTTCACTTAAAATTACTGGCATTGACATTATCAATATAGAACAAATGTTTAGAAAAGAAATACTCTCTAAACGGAAGCAAATAACTCATTTTCAACAATAACAGATTTTCATTTTATAGAAATTTGATTTTAAGCTTGCATACTATAAAACTCAGTTCAATGGTACTTCAAAACGTTATAAGCATTCTTAAAACTATTACAAAAGTTGCTCACTTAGATGACATATAGATGTAGTCATCATTGCGGTAAAACATATATTTTTATCTTTTGTAAAAATTAAAAATGATTAGTCAAATACACTTTTTTTTAAATATTTTATTATTATTGGAAAGCCGGAAATACAGAGAGGAGGAGAGACAGAGAGGAAGATCTTCCATCCGATGGTTCAATCCCCAAGTGAGCCGCAACGGGCTGGTTCGCGCCAATCCAATGCCGGGACCAGGAACCACTTCCGGGTCTTCCACGCGGGTGCAGGGTCCCAAAGCTTTGGGCCGTCCTCCACTTCTTTCCCAGGCCACAAGCAGGGAGCTGGATGGGAAGTGGAGCTGCCGGGATTAGAACCGGCGCCCATATGGGATCCCGGTGCGTTCAAGGCGAAGACTTTAGCCACTAGGCCATGCCGCCGGGCCCAGTCAAATACACTTTTAATACCATAATCTTAAATATTCTAAGTATTAAGAATTTTTTTTTACCACTGTAAACTTGTGCTCACATGGGCCCATTTAATCTGGCAAAGATTTTAAAGTGGCTTACATTTTGAAATAAAAAAACACTAATTTTTAATCAAAACCCAAGAGAAGATAAAATAAGATAAAATTCAAGCAAAATAGCACACAGTATAGTGCTTCAGAATGCAGCCATCTGCAGTTGCTCAACCATGTGAGTGTACTTAATATTGCCAAGACCTTATGCTTAAAATTGATTAAGGTATTAGAATGCATGCTTCATGAATTTAACCACAACACATTTTTTTATGAAAAAAAAATTCCTTGAGAATATTTGCTTATACATTGCTATTCTTGCAAACAAACCTAAAAGACAATTATTAAAAATAGATTTTTAAAAAATGACATGAAAAGATCAATGATAAATCATTAAATATTTTAAACAATTTTAAACTATAGGGAAAAATGACAAATATTAATGTTAAAGTATTTTCCTAGTTTATTAATTTTTTTTTTAATATTTGAGAGTCAGAGTACAAACAAGGGTGAGAGACACATGTCTCCCCACCACAGGTTCAGTTTTCAAATTCCTACAATCTCCAGTTCTGGGTCAGCCCAAAAGCAGGATCCAGGATTTCATACCTGTATCCTTCTATCACAACAGTGACACAGTACTTGGCCTATTATCTCTTTCCTCTCAGGTACATTAACAGAAAACTGGAGGGGGTGGCAATTGTAGGATTCAAATTCATGTACTTCTGAATGGCTGGGCTGCAATGCCCAGCCTTGTTCTTCTTCTTCTTCTTCTTCTTCTTATTATTATTATTATTATTATTATTATTATTAAATTTGCTAAGAGCTTATAAACATAAGCTCACACAACTTTGGAAGATATCCTTTCAAGTAAAAATATGACTTTGTTTTAAAATATGACATTCTTTATCATGTATTCAATATGAAAATAATTACACATATTACATAAAGGAGAGGGTTAAATGAAGAAAGATTACTGTTGATCGATTTAATACTTTGGCATACAGGGGGTTTTGGTTCATAGCAACATAAACAATCAGCATCCCACACCAGCATTGCATATGTTGTCACAGTTAATGAGCCTACATGAATACATATTTTATTTGACAACTCATTCTTGGTGTTTTACATTCTGCAGATTTGAACACAGCCATAAGGTCTTACGTCCATCATCACCTACATTATCCTACAGAGTTGTGTCACCCGCTAAAAATTCTCTGTGGTCTACCATGGTCAGTTTTTCACATATTAACTTCAGCAGCAATGAATAGATACTACAAGATAGAGTTACATTCTTGAGCAAACTTACTGTCCATAGACTCATTATTAAACAAAAACATAAGCAAAAATAGAACTAGAGACTATGGAAATATTGATTATATACATAAAAGATGATAGAATTCCTGGATAGTGTTTATAAATGCATTCTGCTTTAGTGATGCAGCTGTATTTCATTTGTGCTGCCATTGGGTCATACATCACAACTTGACTCAGATCCTAAACAATTATGTGATAGAGGGTTTGGTTGGTTAATTTGCTTTTATATTTTACCCTTTATTTGATATGTATGACTGTGATCTAGTAGTATCAATTTCTATTGCCTGAAAACTATTGAAATTGTGCAACCTTTCAGATCTTTTTGTCATCTGAATGTATTAACATTCAGCATCTGTCAAATATTTGTACAATTTCTCCACTGTCCATTTATATTATTCTTACATATTCTGCAAAGGTGCATACATGGTAGTGAACAAGCAGATAGTTGCAAAGTTTTATGTTTTCTGATAATCAGAAATTCTCCTATTTTAAGCAACATTTTTTAAATCTAGTTGAAAAAAGCAAATTCTGATTCATGTCCCAAATGACAGAAACAGCTTTATACGAGCTAGGTTAAAGCAGGTGTCAGAAGCCTCAGCCAGGTCGTCCACTTGGCTGGCAGCAGGACAAACACTTAAGCCAACTTCCACTGCCTTCAAAAATACGTTAGCTTCTGGAGCAGTCAGGACATTAACCAGTGCCCGCATGAGACGCTAGTGATCCAGGAGGCAGCATATTTCCGAGACAATGCTGGCCACAAAAATTCTTAATTCCAATATAATCCAAATTATAATCATTCCCCTTTCATAATTAGTGATTTTGTGTCTTGTTTAACAAATCCTTTTTACCTCATTCTGGTTCTAATCTAAATAATTTATTACATTTTCTTTCTGAACATATAAATCATCTGAATTAATTTTTGCTTATAGTGTGTGGTGGTGTCCAAAATTAATTATTCAAGTATAGTTTTCCAGTTTATTGAAAATATAATTCTGTACTGCAAGACAGAGTTCTCTTGTTCATCAATCAATATTATTTATAAAAGCATGTTTATGAAATATCTGTCCTTTTTATTTTTATTAATTTACCAGTTTTATGATGGCCTATTAATTTCATCTCTACAAGAACTTTTGAGGGCCCGGCGGCGTGGTCTAGCGGCTAAAGTCCTCGCCTTGAACGCACCAGGATCCCATATGGGCGCCGGTTCTAGTCCTGGCAGCTCCACTTCCCATCCAGCTCCCTGCTTGTGGCCTGGGAAAGCAGTGGAGGACAGCCCAATGCACTGGGACACTGCACCCGCGTGGGAGACCCGGAAGTGGTTCCTGGTTCCCAGCTTCGGATTGGCACGCACCGGCCATTGCGGCTCACTTGGGGAGTGAATCATTGGATGGAAGATCTTCCTCTCTGTCTCTCCTCCTCTCTGTATATCTGACTTTGTAATAAAAATAAATCTTTAAAAAAAAAAGAACTTTTGATGCTTCATGGAAACAGTCTTATATTAGTTCATGGCAAAAGCTGATAGAGAATAATTTAAGTCCTAGTGCAATAGTCTAGTAGCTAAAATCCTCGCATTTCAAGTGCTGGGATCCCATGTGACTGCCAGTTTGTGTCCTGGCTGCTCCACTTCACATACAATTCCCTGCTTTTGGCCTGGGAATTAGTAGAGGATGGACCAAAGCCTTGGGAACATGCACACTTTTGGGAGATCTGAAAGAGCATGCTGGCTCCTGGCTTCAGATTGACCCAGCTCCAGCTTTTGTGGCCAGTTGGGGATAGAACCAGCCCAGGAAAGATCTTTCTCTTTCTCCTTTTCTCATAAAATCTAATAAATAAATCTCTCTATAAATCTGAGTTTCCAATAAAAACATATATAAATATATATATATATATATATATATATATATATATATATATATATATATATATATATATATATATATTTATGTAGCTTAGGTCCTGGTGTGGTAGCCTAATGACCAAAATCCTCAACCTTCATGTACTGGGATCCCATGTGGGCACTAATTCATATCCCTGCTACCTCACTTCCCTTACAGCTCCCTGCTTGTGACCTGGGAAAGCAGTAGAGGACAGCCTAAAGCCTTAGGACAATGCACCCATATGGGAGACCAGGAAGAAGCTCCTGGCTCCTGGGTTCGGATCGACCCATCTCTGAACATTGTAGTCACTTGGGGATTGAACCAGTGGATGGAAGATCTTTCTCTCTGTCTCTCCTTCTCTTTGTAAATTTGACTTTCTAATCAAAATAAATAAATAAATCTTGCTTTTTTAAAAAAAAAAAAGTAGTAGCAGCATAACATATATGTTATATATATTATATATATAATATAGTATTCTTATGAAAATCATTAGCCTGTGTAAAACTGCATTAATTTGTTTTCACTGATGTCTTACTGTTTATATTACAATGTTTGTGTTCACAAAGATGAAAATAAGAGTTCTTTCAAGTCTGTGACAATAATTTATGCTCATTCTGTTTCTATTAGTTTTATAATAAATTATTCAACTTAATGAATTAAATCATACATGTGCCATCTCAGAGTTATACAGGTCAGAGGGGCATACAGGCGCTCTAGTTCACGTTTCAAGACATCAAAAGATTAAGTTCAAGGTATGTGTCAACTTGTCCCTACCCTAAGACTTTGGGAATGAATAAGGTTCCAGATACACTGAGTTCGCTGACAAAATGTAGTTCTTTGATGTGCCTGCTTTCTTGCAGGCTATTAGCCTAGCTAACTTCAGGTCCTTAGTAAGACCTGCATTTCCTGTCACACTGCAGCCTCCAGCCTCATATCAACAATGGTGCACTAAGTCCTGTTGTCCTTAAACTCACAATGATTTCTGTTTGTGCCACAACCCTTTGTCTTTCAGCAGGTGTGCAACTGATTAATCTACTCAGATAACCTAAGATAATCTCTGCTGTATGATCCTCAGTTTTAACCTTCATTGTATTTATATGGCTACTGTCTTCCTGTAACATAGCACACTTATAACTTTTTTTGTTTGCTACATACATCTTGCAGGGGGAAGGGCCAGGGAGAGTTAATCAGCCAATTACAATGTTTATAACCATATGTAATTTTGTGAATACATATGCACAATTTATTTAGCATGCACATTGGAAAGATAGTTTATCCATACAGTATATCCTAATATATATATAATATATATATACATATATATATACAGTATATATCCTAAGTATATATACTGTTTTAGATCATTTTTAATGATTCTTTTTTGTATATATTCTGGGAATGAGATTTAATTTTTCCAAAATCACCCTGTTTTTATTAATTCTATCTTTTCTATTTATCTGAAATTAACCATTATCCTGCAATAAAACTGTATTTGTATCTTAGTAAATTTCTAGATTCGCTATTTGACATAATACATGTCTTTCTTTAATCCTTATGAATATGTTCTGAAATCATTGCTTAACTCAGATTTTTCTGGGACTGGTACAGTATCCTAGTGGCTAAGAATGCTTCTACAATTCCTAAAACCTCTCTTTTAAATTTATTAACTTATTTGAAAGGCAGAAAGAGGGAGAGAAAGAGCACGGGAAATAAAATCTTGCATTTGTTTTCCTTTCATTGTTAGAACAGCCTTGGCTGGGCCCGGCCGAAGGCAGTGGACACGAACCCAATCCTGGTCCCCTGCGTACTGTGGGGGCCTATGCTCTTGGGTCAGCTTCCTCTGCTCTCCCAAGATCATTATAAGGGAGCTGGATAAGAAGCAGTACAGTTGGGATTCACTATTTTTGTTTTTATTGTTTTAGTTTGTGGTTTCAGATGCTCTAAGGAAGTCTATAATAATAAAATTTCAAAAATATTAGTTCTAATATTGATGCTTTAATTGTTCAATGATACATTTAATTGTTAGAACCCCTAACTTGGGGTAATAAAGACTAAATTTATGTTCATCCTTCTTAATTACTTTAAAGGATTAGCCATTCACTTTTTTTTTTTTTTGCCATTCACTCTTAGATCCAATACATTTTAGAGAAATGACTTAGCTTGCAGAACTTTACTTTTAGAAAATGAAGCAAGGACTTTGTGAATGATTTAATAGTCTGAAAAACAAACAGTCAAATAGAAAATAAACAATGTTGTCCTTTTGGTGGTGGTGGTGGAAAGTGTTTGGGAAGAAATATACGATTGCCACAACTGTTGTGGCATACTTGTTTCATTTTTTTATAAAATACCATTTTTCAAAATGGTCATTTCCCTTTCTATTTGAAAATGGTTTTCATTTAACTTAGTTGTTCTCTTTTTATTCTGCTCTTTATGAAGACTATGTCAGACTGGAAATATTCAATGTCTTATATCTCTATTAGAAAAAGTCATATAAAACCTTATTCCTGAAGCACTTAGGCTATGCAGATACGATATTGTGAAAGGATCTGGTAACTAGACCATTCTTTGCCTTCCTGTTCTGCTCTCCTGTTTTGGTAGATGGTGAATGCGGCTGTGCTTGAGCACAGTGTAAATGCACATCAGTGAAGGCTTTATTGACACTGTTTACGTAGAGAGCGGGGATATACACAGGAAGATTGTGCAGAGGAGATGTCAGTCTCAGGCTCAGGTAACATTTAGTTTTGTCTAGATATTATTCCTACTTGTTTTTTCAGTGACATTTATTTTTAGTAAATCAGTCCTCCTCATCTGAAGGTGCTGTGACCTACACACTGTGCACTAGTGTGCAAAGAAAGGATGATGAGTAATGCCAGAAAAGTCAAAAACAAACAAACAAACACAATTCAAGAAGGAGCTTTTAGTTTTTGAAGGTTTCAGGCTAGGGGGGTCATCTTAGAGAGTAAACAACACAGTGCCTGTGCCAGCCATTTGTTCATTTGGGGAATCATATTTTATATCAGCTTAGCCCAACTAGTGTTTTTTTGTTGCGTGCTTAATCACTATTGTAGCCAGAAGGTTCTTGGGCAGATCATTGCATGCCGGTTACCTTGAGCATGTGTGCCTGAGGCCTTGCCAACCAGGGCCCTGGTCAAAGCAGTATCATCCCTCTTAGCTTCCCTTCTCAAACAACTGGCACTGATCCGTCTCGGTGCTTCTCCTGCTGCTCATAGCTTTCACTCATGGCCTCCAGAATATCTGCAGAACAACACTTTCAGCCAAGGCTTTGGCTTTTGACTCCTGCTTCCTTGCATTCCAAACATTTAGGCATTTTATTTTCAACACAGTTTCTACCTGGGTTAATGAAAAAAAAAATCACTTCAGTTGTATAATGATGAACAGGCATAAGCTCTAAATCTTATCAGCCGTAATAGTACAACATTTGTGAAAATAATGTTTTGTTTTATGTCTATAAATCTCCCTGCTCCCCAAGACTCCATTTCTAGAATATTGAAAAAAAATGTGTCATGTCTTTGAAAAGAAATCTCCAGATAGTCTCGACAGCCACATCACAGGGAAAGCAATCCTGGGGAGGTCAATGCACAGGAAACAGGCAAGGTTGATGATGGGACCCAAGCTCCTGGCAGCATTCATTCAGCAAGCAGGAGTAATTGTTTCTTGCCACAGTAACTGGATGGCCATGTTTTTACTTCTTATTTTTGCACAAAAGAGTTCAGTATGCATCTCTACTTCCCTGGCAATAAGGGAAATCCAAATTAAAACATCAATGAGGTACCACCTAACGCCAGTAAGACTGGCCCACATGAATAAAAGCACTAACGACACTTGTTGGCGAGGTTGCGGGGAAAAGGGAACCCTACTCCACTGCTGGTGGGGCTGCAGGCTGGTACAGCCTCTATGGAAATCAGTATGGAGAATATTCAAACAACTCAAATTCAACATACCGTATGATCCAGCAATAGCACTCCTAGGAATATATCCAGAACACTTGTTCTATGAGAAACCAACATGCACTCCTCTGTTCATAGCAGCACAATCAGTAATTGCAAAAACATGGAAACAACCAAAATGCCCATCAACAGAGGATTGGATAAGAAAGCTATGGTTCATCTACTCCATGGAATACTACTCAGCTATTAAAAAAAACAAAATGCAGTTCTTTGTGGCCAAATGGGCCAAACTGGAAACCATAATGCTAAGGGAAATGAGCCAATCCCAAAAGGTTAAATACATGTTTGCCTTAATTTAAGATGGTATGATGTTATGTATAACATGTTATGTTTTGAATGTTATATGTTGTGTATAAACTAAAATTGAAGTATAGGTGAGGTGGTCACAGAAGGTGGCTGGGAACTCGCATTTATTTTTAACATATTGGTTACTCATTACTATGTCAATTAATTCCATAATGATGTAAATTTTTGCTGATGGTATGTTGGAGCTTTCAATTGACTGGGATGATACTCTGCTGGCTCTGTCTTCAGACCAGAGAGGGTATACCTAAGAAGCCGTTGAACTTGACGGGACAATAAGATACTGGACTCTATGTTTGGTATACGCTTGCAATGGGGAAATCTCAACTGAACTTGAGCTGTGGTTATGCAACAAGGTGGAGGAATCCACCATGGTGGGAGGGTTTGGGGAGGGGTGGGGAGAACCCAAGTATCTATGTAACTGTGTCACATAATACAATGTAATTACTGAAGTTAAATAATAAATTAAAAAAAATAAATTAAAAAAACAACAAAAAAAGAAAAAACAAACAAAACAAACAAACAAACAAACAAAAACTGCTAATTGTATGTTGATTCTAGAATGCTGAACTTTACTCCATTCTCTATACCTACATGTCAGGATACACTAAATAGCCACCCCCTTCTAATGCATAGTTTCTTTGTTTTATGTTTTGAAAGGCAGAGACGTTGAGACAGCTTTTCCATCCACAGGCTCACTCCCCATATGTTTCTAATAGCAGAGTCTGAGCCAGCTATAGCCAGGAGTTCCACCTGCATCTTTCATTTGCACGGCAACAATTCAGGAACTTGAGCCATCATCTGTTGTTTCCCAATCTGCATGCTGGCAGGACAAAGGACTAGAAGCAGAGTCAGGGCTTGATATCAGGCACTCTGACATGAAATGCAGGTGTTCACAAATAGCATCTTGCTGCGTCATGATGCCCACTAATCTTGCATAATTCCTTGAGAGACATTTATCCTGAGTTCTATAGTGATTCACTTAGTTACAAGGAGAAGAAATATTGATTCAAAATGAATGTTATTGATCCACCAGTGGAGAAGCTCAAAGAACCTAAATCTATTTAGAATTAGGACAGAGGAAAGTCTTTCATACTCTTTAGCCGCTTTGGGTCAATTCTAGCTTATATACACATGAATGACACTGAATGACACATGTCTGAAAGTCTAGATCTTTTCTGATGTACAAATTCAGAAATTTGTAGAGGAAACTCAGGATATTGAAGAGGGGTGGACTGATGGCTAACAAACCAAAATGCCACCACTTCCAATGTCCATTTCGCATTTACTAATACATTCATTTTTATTAATCACTGTTTGAACCAGTCCATCTACTAAACTTTGACATTTGTTCCATATTTGTATTCTCTACTTTTACAGAAAGAGAGAGATTTGCTGCTTTACTCCCAAAATGGCCACAACCACTGGGCTGGGTCATGGCTAAAACCAGGAACCCATAACTTTCAGATCTCCCACATGATTGACAAAGATCCCAAATAATGATGCTTTCCCCAGGTGTGTTACCGTGAGATGGACCTGAAGTGGAACAGGCAGGAGTCACTGCAGCTCCAGCACCATGCTTCTCTGGAAAGATGAGTTTTTCTTTAAATGTCTGTTTTGTTCTTAACATTTCCTAAACTAATAGATCTGTCCACTATCCTCTTACTGCTCATGTGTGAGCTGCATATGGTTACAGATGGTTTCTTTTTTTTTCTTTGTTAATTTTAGAGACTTTTGATGCTCTCTGACCTCAGGTGTAGGGACATTTTTGTTACCATGTAAACCTTCAGCGATGAGACCTGTTGGTGTGTTGGGTTTATTAAGTTTATATTAGTGCTTTCCACTTTGTTCATTTTCTGGTAGATGCAAATGACTAAAGGGATTCCTTGATATCATTAACCCATCAATATTATTTGTAGCTGTCTTCTAAAGGTACAAGCTGTCTTCTAAAGGTACAATTGCTTCTGACTCTGACAGTTCCATGTAACGCCAGTTAAACAATTATGGTTTTAAAAGTTGATTTGGGGAGCTGTCATGATACAGTGTGTTATTTCGCTGTCTGCCATACTGGCCTCCCACAGGGGCCCCAGTGTTAGTTCTAACTGCTCTGATATCAATCCAGCACCCTGCCAACATGCCTGAGAAAGCAGTAGAAAATGACCAAGGTGCTTGGGTCCCTGCCTTCTATGGAAGAGACTCAGCTTTGACCAGATACATACCTGACCACTTAGGATACTTTGTGTTTGAGTCATCAGATAAAACACCGCTTTCTCCCTTCCTGTTTGAAATAGAATAAACATTTAAAAATACAAAAAAATGAAAGCAATTTATGAAGCTGATCATTGAATCAGAATTTAGTTCAGGGCCTGGCGGCATGGCCTAGCGGCTAAAGTCCTTGCCTTGAACGCACCAGGATCCCATATGGGCGCCGGTTCTGATCCCGGCAGCTCCATTTCCCATCCAGCTCCCTGCTTGTGGCCTGGGAAAGCAGTCAAGGACGGCCCAATGCATTGGGACACTGCACCAGCGTGAGAGACCCGGAAGAGGTTCCTGGTTCCCGGCATCGGATTGGCACGCACCGGCCATTGCGGCTCACTTGGGGAGTGAATCATCGGAGGGAAGATCTTCCTCTCTGTCTCTCCTCTTCTCTGTATATCTGACTTTGCAATAAAAATAAATTAAAAAATAATAAAAAAATAAAAAATAAAGATTTTAGTTCAGACACATTGTTCTATTAACATGGGTCTTAAAGCTCAATCAAAATACCTACTGCTCCAATTGTTTGCACATTTCCATGATTTCTTTCCAAATTTAGTTTTTCCAGTGAACACCAAGATATCTCTATAGAGAGCTTTCTTATTTTCTGATTCTGCATCTACTTTGATTGTTTTACTGATGGTACTTTGCAGAATAAGAGATTGTGAAACTGCTTATATTCTTAATCTTTTCTACAATCAAATTCCTCTTCTCTTTTACTCTTTTCTGTCCACTTAATTAATTTTTAAATTTTATTTGAAAGGCAGAGTTATTGAGAGAGAGAGAGAGAGAGAGATTGATTTTTCATCTGTTGGTTCACTTCTCAAATGGTCACAACATTTGGAGTTGGGCTAGTCTCAAGCCAAGAGCCAAGAGCTTCTTTCAGGATTCTCACATGAGTGAGAGTTAGACACTTGGGCCATCTTCCAATAATTTCCTAGACACAATGTCAATTTTACCTTTTCTTTTTCAATATGTTTCTTGCTTCCTTTTTATTTCACTTCTTAAAGTATAAATTCATTACAGTATAAATATTCTGAGATTCAATGTGAAGAGTGGTTCAGTATGATGTATTCCAGAAACATTAATAAGCATCATTCCTGGTTATGTTGTGTAATAACAGTGACAAGTTTATATAAATAGATCAGGTTAAATATCATTGAGATGAATATATGATGCTATAAATTGAAATAATTCATTATTTTTCTGAAAAGAATGCTAGTATTTTGACTACTGTGTTTCATAAAAACCAAAGATATTGGGCCCGGCGGCATGGCCTAGCGGCTAAAGTCCTCGCCTTGAATGCACCGGGATCCCATATGGGTGCCGGTTCTGATCCCGGCAGCTCCACTTCCCATCCAGCTCCCTGCTTGTGGCCTGGGAAAGAAGTGGAGGACAGCCCAATGCATTGGGACACTGCACCCGCATGGGAGACCAGGAAGAGGTTCCAGGTTCCCGGCATCAGATAGGCATGCATCAGCCTGTTGCGGCTCACTTGGGGAGTGAATCATCGGATGGAAGATCTTCCTCTCTGTCTCTCCTCCTCTCTGTATATCTGGCTGTAATAAAATGAATAAATCTTAAAAAAAAAAAAAAACAAAGATATTTAATTTGGTTCAAAAATTTGTAAAATGAGTGACACAGAGGGAGGAAATGCAACAGGAGTTATTCTGTTTGCTAGCTCACTTGCCAAACACACCCAACAATGAAGGCTGAAGTAGACCAAATCCAAAAACCTGAAAAACCACCCTGGTTTGCCAAGTAGGTGGCAAATATTTCGGTGATTATCTGCTTTTTCCCAGGCACATTATAAGGGATTAGGATGGAAAGTACGGAAATTGGGCATGTTGCAATAGCTCAGTGGTAAATATGCACTTTGCATGTGCTAGAATCCCAAATGGGAACCGGTTTGCACTCTTGCTGCTCCTCTTCATTCCAGCTCCTGGGTGTGGCCTGGGAAAGCCATGGAGGGCAGTGCATCTGTGTGGGAGAGCCAGAAGAAGCTCCTGAATACTGGCTTCAGACCCACTTAGCTGAGGCTGTTGTGGCCACTAGAGGAGTGGACCAAAGGATGGAAGATCTTTGTCTCTCCTGCCATTTGTAAATACGCCGTTCCAAAAGAAACAAATAAACCTTAGGAAAAGGGAAACAGGAAAGTTAGGACTTGAATTCACACCTCAAACTGGTTTGCCATCACCACAGGTGACTGCTTTCTAGCTAAGTCACAATGTTGAGATTTTTAATTTACACTAATTTTTTTCCCTTGTCAGTTTTCTTTTACTTTTCTTAATTTTCTTAGAAAATAGTTATAATGTACCATCCTCTTTCTGTTTTACTATTTACATCTATACAAACCAACTGAATCTCATAGTCATTTCTATACAAATATGATTTACTAAGCTATATTAATATTTTAATTAAAACCAATAAACCACATGTCCTTACATTATTCTCCTTAATTAACTCCCATTGCAACCAAAACATGACATAAATATGAGGATCAACACATTATTTCTAATTATTTTTCAACTCCATGTCATATTTCCTCTCCTCCCATTAGCCCATTAAAAGTGTGTACTAAATTTTCCATGTTAATTAAGGCTTTCTAAATAAATACAATCAACATACACACACACACCACAACAGTAAAGAAGTTGTGAAAGATAAAGCTAAATTTTGTTTTGGCACAAAAGATTTTAAGATGTATTCATTGTTTTGTTTGTGTGTGTGTGTGTGTGTGTGTTGCTTTTTTCGATGAACATTCACCACTTCTGTGTACGTATATGCTTAGATCAGCTGCCAATCCATTAACAAGATCACACTATATAACCTTTCACACACTTTGCTAAAATCTGCAAATCCAAATCAGGATTTGAAGAAATTGGAATTTGTATGCTGTTCACTAATATCACTGCCCACACTCTAAATTAGGTCTCTGCTTTAATATTTCATTATAACCTTGTTTCACGTAATGCACACTTAAAAATATGTATAGTTGTCTCTAAATACACATATCTGTGCAATGATTATATAGATTTAACTTTAAGATGTAGAGCTTTTTAATTTTTTTAATTTTTAGAAGATACCAAAGGGACCAGCCTGGTGGCCTGAGGTGCTATCACCCCACATGGGCACCAGTTTCTGTCCATGCTGCTCTATTTCTCATTCATTCTCTGCTTATGGCCTGGGAAAGTAGCAGGGCATGGCTCAAGTCTTTGGATTCCTGCACCATTGTGGGAGACACACAGAAGGCCCCTGGCTCCTGACTTTGTGTGAGCTCAGCTCTAGTCATTGTGGCTATTTGTGTGACGAACTAGCAGATCAAAGAGTTCTGTCTCTGCTTTTCTCTGTGAAATCTGTCTTTCAAGTAAAAGTAACTAAGCTAAGTTTACCAAGATTTACTAACTTTTGATTTTGAAAGAATAAAAGTAACTATCTATCAATTAGATTTTATAATAATTTTTCATATATATTATATATATATAATTTATTTATATTATATATATAATTTTTGTTGGGAGTCATAAAAATTAGACATTTTTTGTAATTTTTTCCCCATGGGGAAAAACAAACAAAAAACTCATCATTCTTAAGGATAACTACGTGTGAATTTCAAACTCACGTCAATCTGTTAGCAATAAGCATCATTATCCAGGCTGTTTTATTTACAAACTTTGTTTTCTTTCATTTAATTCAGAGATAATTAATTTGCTGGTATTGCTCACAGAAACCAACACAACATCAAAGAGCATAGATTTTTATTCTCTACTAGTGTCTTTCTTAATACAAATTTCACAAAGTAACTCCTGCAGATAGAAAAGTAACTGTTATAAATATTTTAAAAATATTTTCTAGGGCCTGTCACAATAGCCTAGCAACTAAAATTATTGCCTTGCATATGCCAGGATCCCATATTGGCGTCGGTTCTAATCCCGGCAGCTCCACTTCCCAGCCAGCTCCCTGCTTGTGGCCTGGGAAAGCAGTCAAGGATGGTCCAAAGCCTTGGGACCCTGCACCCGCATGGGGACCCAAATCTTTAAAAAAAAAGTAAATATTTTTTTTTGTATGAATGCATAGCAATTCATGTGGCTCACCTTTGTTAGCATGTCTTAACGCCCTCAGATCTAATTTCTTTTTTATTAAAAAAAGATGACACTTTCAATAGTATAAATACTGATACATTTATTCATATATCTTGACAATACTAATGACCTGATATTCAGAACAATCTTTTTCCTTTTTAAAAAATCATAACATTTAAAAAATAACATTTCTTATAAATTATCCATATTTGATGGCAATGTTTGATATTTTGCCCATTTTCTCTTTGCTGAATTTCTATGTTGCCTTTGATATTTCAGATTGTGTGAATCAAAGAACTCAAAAACCCATAGGTGGTATCAGAGTTAACATAAACTTACACTAGACTGACTAAGAAAATTACAGCCTTTCTGAAAGAGACGAAACCCTATACAGCTAAAGCCTATAAACCTTGGGGCTCTGATAAAGTAGTCAAACTGAAGACCTAGCTTATGAAATCACACACTTGCTTTTATTATTTTTGTGGAAAGAAAAAGTTGAGATGTATCAAATCAATTCTGGAACTTCTTTTTTTCAAGATTTATTTATTTTTATTGTAAGGCAGATATACAAAGAGGAGGAGAGACAGAGAGGAAGATCTTCCATCCACTGGTTCACTCCCCAAGCTGCCTCAATGGCTGGAGCTGAGCCAATCCGAAGCCAGGAGCCTGGAGCTTCTTCCAGGTCTCTCACACGAGTGCAGCGTCTCAAGGCTTTGGGCCATCCTCGACTGCTTTCCCAGGTCACAGGAAGGGAGCTGAATGGGAAACGGGGATGCCGGGATTAGAACTCGCGTCCAAATGTAATCTTGGTACGTTCAAGGTGAGAACTTTAGTTGCTACACTATCACACTGAGCCCAGTTCTGGAATTGATTAACACATTTTACCCAGATCTATTATTCGAAGTTTTCAGAGAATGACCCGAATATTCATTGCATCACATCAGCCATGGGTTTATTTTAAGTGTAGAGCTGAGATTATAGACAATGAGCTGGTTTAAAACTGTGTCTATCCAAACATCTGTTTGGCTTTGTGCTTTTGTCTCTAGAACAACAAAATATTTTCTTACATTTTTGCTGTTGTTGATGATGGAGTGTTTGATTTAAATAAAATCCCTTTGTTATAGAAGACCACACTGTTACAGCCTTAGGGTCTAATGAAATATTTAAACTTTACAAAATGCTTTCGGAAAATAAAATGTGATAGCATTTAACAGTATCTGTTGGGTTAACTTGGGAAAAGAGAAGCAGCTACAAAAATATCAGACAAAATAAGATAAGCTTGTTTTCCCACTAAAGCTATCACTATGCAAAGTGCAAAGATAAACTAGCAAGGAGTTTAAATCACAGAAAAAATGATAGAAAAAAGTGAAATCGACAGTTCCCTGTTGTCCTCTTTTTAAAGGTTATTTTCATCTTGCCATAATATCTCTTTTTATTTCAGCATGATTCAGTTGACTTTATGCAATCCAAATGTCATTTGGGACTCTATTTTTGTAAATAGATTATAGCAAGTCTCCTTATAAGTATCAGTATCCTGTGTTCCTATGACACTTGCAAGTCAATTTATGATTTTTATATTAATCCAAAATTATTTTTAACTTAAAAGTTCTTGTTAAATAACTGTAGAACACTTAGTTTAAACAAATTGGATTTTTTTTCTACAAGTATATCTTGAATTTTCTGGTAAAAAAAAAGCTTAAGCATATCTTTTTTTAAAAATTTCCATTTGACAGTTTTATACATATAGGCTTTTCCCCATTTTCCTCTCTTTTTCCCTCCTTAATGTACTGCATGTCTTAAATAATATGATCCTACAGCTGTAGTTTTAGTTGCAACTTTCTGCTTTTTAAGCATTTCATAACATTGTAGCCATATACAGTGGTAGGAAATCGGTATTTTGTTGTCTAGATATAATTAACAGTTTGATTGGGCCTGCTTTTACTCAGGAGTGAAGATGCATACTGTCAATCTTTTTTATTCCCAGTACTTGGAGCTCCGTTCTCCATCATTTCATTCATTTGTGAGATTACTGATGAATACTTGTTTATTGCTAAATGCTTTTGTTTTGGATTTTTAATGAAAGCTGTCTTGTATCTGAGAGCACATATATTTGCCCTTTTGGGATTGACCAATTTGAGTGAACATAATGGTCTTCAGTTGGGACCATTTTATTGCAAATGGTAGAATTTCATTCTTTTTGAGGAGTATTCCGTAAAATAGAAAACCTTTAGTTTCTGTATTTAATCTGCTTCCAATGGGCATCTAGGTTGGTTCCATGTCTTTTCCATTGTTTATTTTGCTTCATTGAATATAAAGATGCAGATTGATTTCTCATATGTAAGTATCACTTTTTCTGGATATATTCCAGGCCTGAGCACTCTCCATGTCATTGTTGTTTCTTCCAGTTTTAGTTTACAACTCTCACTACTCAATTCTCTTAGGATTTATGTCTCCCTATTTTTGCTGGAATTCAGAATTTTGGAACTTTGAAATTCTTTTTATTAAGGGAGAAATGTAGCCAAGAATAATTTTAAAGGTGTAAAATGGATAATTCGAAAAATGATTTTCTTTCCATGAGCTCAATTAATTCAAAGAAGTCAAGTCGTAGATGACCAGATGCATTTTTAGGAATTATAAAAAGCAAACTCTAAAATGTGTAGATTGATGACTAGAAAATGACCTCTAGAAAAATAAGTAAGGACTGAGTTTAAGTGTCGGTTCCCAAGAAGGGCCTATATTCTGTGATACGGACTAACAAGCACTGCAGTGTGTCTAAAGGCATTCAACATGATATCCATGCTGTAAAACAGACATTGCTGAGAGTAAAGCAGCAACATTTGAGAATCCAGTCGCTTTGAGCTATAGAGTGTTGCTTAGACATTTCATCTGGCACAATGGTAAATCTGCATAATGACTGTGAAATCTTCCCTGAAATGGCTGAGAAGTATTGCTGTATTATTATTTATTGAAATGGTAGTAGAGAACATACTCACAATATCCACAAATTGAATTCAAATCAGCACATGGAATGAAACATTAAGAGGTTGTGGGGTTGGTTCTGCTGTACACAGACCCGTGACTGCACATACTTCCCACTGTTGGCATATTGACCTTTGAGATTTTTCAATTAACTCTAAATTGTAAAGATAAGTAAATTAATAGAGTTTTACATTTTTCATAAAGTGATGGAATAATGGTTCAAAATGAAATAATACACTACCATGAAAGAAAGAGAAGCAAGAAACTGTAAAATATATAAAATTGAGTATGTGGTTTTGTTTATAAATCTGTGTAAAAATAAACATTACATAAATCCAGATGTTTGAAAATGTTATTATATTTATCCTTTGATGATATAGTCAGTATTAGTGCTAAATAAATTGAAAATGTATGTGATAATGAGATAGTAAGGTTAACACTTTTCATAAATATTTTAAGCTATCTTTTTCTTTTTAAATTGTAACACAGTAATTTCTGAAGCCTGAGCTATCTAAGGTGATGTTTTCAGTGTCACTTTGAGTCAAAGTTTGCATTATGCATTTCTTTAGGTGATGCAATTACTCAATTCTAGAAACATTAGTTATGCCACCAGATGCCTTATCTTCATAAAAATAATTCTTGATAATTTTTGGAATCATTAAATATAAGCATAATATTGTGACAGCCTGTAACAAAAATGAGAAGCTCAGGAATATTTAAGCCTAATTATTTTCAAGTTCATATCTTATGGAAAACAAAAAATAATGGATGACAGACAAGAATGTTGACTGATGAAATATTAAATAATTCTTTTTAAAATACTATGGATAACTTGGAATTGTTTGTAATTTGTACGGGGTACATATCGATTCCTAAGACCAACGAATCATTCTTGTCCTCTCTAATTGCAAACCTGTCAGGCTCCTTCCCTTGGCAAGCAGGACCTGTTACGGTGCTGTTAAAAAATCAGTGCTGATGAGAAGACTGGTGCCAGAAACTGTAAGCAATTAATTTCTACATTGATCTCTGGCACCCATCCAAACTTTCAAAACTGAAAATAGCCTTGCCATATTATCATTCAATGATATTATTTCCAATAAAACTGTCTACCAACTCCATGGTGAAAAGATGAAATTTAGTTAATACATCATTAAATGATTTGGTTCAAAATTTAATATAGAAAGTATAGTGTGTATTTTCAATAGTGAAAGCTATTAATTAATAAGATGGAAACAAACCAAGTTAAAATTGTTTGTAGCACATTTTGAATCAGAACGGGAGTCTGAGTATATCCCAATCACTTCGTTAGAGATTACTACCCACTCTAATACCTTGATGCCAGAATCTATGTGGTCCATTACTTCACTGTCTCTTTCCAACATATCTATATATACCTTTCAATATATTTTTCAATATTAGCCTCAGTCATTACACAGCTTTGTGAAGGTTTCCATGGCAAAACATGAGACTGAATTGTTTAAACAAATGTGAGTCTTCTCCCATACTTCCCAAGGAAATTTCAGGATAAAAAAAACTCAGAAATTTTGGTTTCTCTGGAGCAATTTTTTCTTAATCTCTCAGCTGCTTTTCTTTCTTCACATGGTCTAATGTCAGTTTACATGCATTTTTGATGTCTTTCTGCATGTTCAACATTCATCTTACGAGAACTCTAGTCTGATTAGACAGAGCAAACCTGTAAGATCCCATTTTACCTTCATTAGCTTTTTAGAAAACTTATTTGAAAATAAACATTATTTGTTATTAAGACTTTAACTTCATATGAATTGTGGAAGAACATAATTTTACGCATGTCAATAACTTTCAAGTGAAAGCAATGTTCTGCCACCCTTGTGCTCTGAAACATACTATGCATGATGGCTTTTTAAACATTACAAATAAACACAACACCTGATACTCTCCAGAAGGTTTCCTATTATTTCTTTTTCTGTGGGCCAACCAAATTGGATTTTTAAAAATGATTTATGAAAATGTATTTGAAAGGTAGATTTACAGAGAAGAAGGGGGGGGGAAGGAGGGAAAGAAAGGGGGAGAGGAGACAGAGAGAATTTAAACTAAAGTCAAGTGCCAGGAAATGTGGATTTTCCACTTGATGGCAGAGACTTCAGCCAGCATCTACTGTCCTCTATGTACATCAGAGGGAGCAGGATAAGCATGCAAATAGGGTCCTGGCGCGATAGCTTAACCGTTAAAGTCCTTGCCTTGAATGCACCAAGATACCATATGGGCGCCGGTTCTAATCCCGGCATCCCCGTTTCCCATCCAGCTCCCTGCCTGTGGCCTGGGAATGCAGTAGAGGATGGCCCAAAGCCTTGAGACCCTGCACCCGTGTGAGAGACCTGGAAGAAGTGGCTTCGGATTGGCTCAGCTCCAGCCATTGAGGCAGCTTGGGGAGTGAACCAGTGGACAGAAGATCTTCCTCTCTGTCTCTTCTCCTCCTCTCTGTATATCTGCCTTTCCAATAAAAATAAATAAATCTTTTTTTAAAAAAAGAGTGCAAATGGAAGACTCTGTGCACTTCTTTCTTATGTCTGTTGGTTATTTGTATTTCATCTTTTGAAAATTGCATGTTTATGTCTGCTGCTTTCTTACCCAAACTTTTATTTTTTTATTTTTGAGCTTTTTGAGATTACAACAGATCCTGGGTATTAATTTTCATCAGTTGCATAGTTTGCAAACATTTTCTCCCATTCTGCCCTTTGCCTACCGCTTAGTCATTTCAGTTTAGGAGTGCAAATATTTCTGGGAGACCTCAGGACTGCTCAGCTTCCTAGACCAGGGCTCATTTGATGGTCTAAGTTATACATCAAATTGCAGTTCAATATCCCCAAGGAGGAGTCTCAGGATATGACAAATCAGTTGATTTTGAATCAGAATGGCAATGACAGCTATACTGGGATTTTATTTATTATTTTTAATGAAATTTTATTAAATAAGTTATTTTATGAATTGAAAATTGACTTTAATCACAAGAATTGGACAAAACTGGCATTAAACAGCTTTAAAAGTCATTAGGATCAGGGTCAACTGAAAACATAGCTGACTATGAGGAGGGAAAAACAGAGTTGAGAGCTGTAAATGTGATAAAGCACAAGATCCAGGGGAGACAAAGAGGTGGGACAGAAAACACAAGGCTGTGCTGAAGGCTGTCCAGTCCATTGCTCATTGCTGCATCTTCCTTACCCTGCAGTTCAAGGTGTCCAATAACCTGGCATGTTTATTTACCTCATCACTCACTTGCCAGGGGTGTTTCATTGTTGGATTATATAACATTTCTGTCATAATCTCACATGTAGTGAAAAATAATAAAATACATTTTCTTTTTGTTCTTAAAAAATCAAAATTAAACAAATCCTGCACATAAGCTCAAAATGCTGAATGATTGTTGCCCCTAGCTGCTGCCTAAGCCCGACTAGAAAAATCAGGATCAATATATGTATTTAGAGAGTCTATATAGTACTACCTGTGGGCCCAATGAGTAGAGGTTGGAAAATAATTCTAGGTGAATCATATTCTGCATTTATGTACATTTATTGAAAATATAACATGAGTTTTGTTTTCTTCTCCTCACCAGGTCCAGCAGTTATCTCTATGGCTACTCTGTTTCCATCATATTAATCTGAACACAGGATCTGTAAACTTACTGTAGGCAGTAGGCAAGGTATATAAACATCACGTAGGGCAGAATTTTTTCTGCCCAGCTCACACCTCTAGTACCACAATACAGGGGCTTATATAAAAATACATTATTTCATAATACTTCATGATTTCCAAATTATGATATGGGAAGAAAGGCAGGACAGGTCAAAAGTAATTTTCACTTACTAAGTTAGGTTATCTCAAACCTTCAATTAACTCCTTAAACAAAGCATGTATTGTGAAAGAACTATGCCTACCTTCTACACAAAAATATTCAGATGAAAACATGCATGCATGCATATGCACATACCATGTTTTGTAATCTTGGTGAATTTGAATTCATTCCCAAGATAACCTTGATCATCTGATTTTCTTTTTTTTTTTTAAGATATATTTCTTTTTATTGGAAAGTCAGATATACAGAGAGAAGAGACCTAGAGGAAGATCTTCTGTCCCTTGATTCATTCCCCACATGGCCACAATGGCTGATGTTGAGCCAATCCGAAGCCTGGAGCCCTGAGCCTCTTCTGAGTCTCCCACATGGGTGTAGGGTCCCAAGGCTTTGGGCCATACTCAACTGTCTTCCAAGGCCACAAGCAGAGAACTGGATGGGAAATGGGGTTGCTGCGGTTAGAACCTGCACCCATATAGTAACCCGGTTCATTCAAGGGGGGAACTTTAGCTGTTTTGCCGTGCCCTAGCATCCAATTTTCTTAGAAATACTTGTGAAGATATTTTATCCATATTACAATGAATTTTCCAAGACAAAATGTGAAAATTTTATAAAAGAAAAATCAAAATGAAAATGGTATAAAATAAAGGAAATATTGTGTTTCAGTTTATAAAGTAAAAAACAAAAGAAAACAAAGCAAAACAAAACAAACAAACAAACAAACAAAAAAAAGCAAAACAAAACAGAGGGCCAGCACAGTAATACAGCATTCTCACCCTCTGTCTGAAGCACAGGCAACCCATATGGGTCCTGAATTTGAAATTCAGCTGCTCTACTTTTGATCCAGCCTCTACTAATGTGCCTTGGGAAAGCATCAGAAGATATTCCAAATACTTGATCCCCTTCACCCATGTGGAAGATTTGGATAAATTATCAGGCTTCTGTCTGGCCTGGAACAGCTCTGGCTGCTCCTTCCATTTAGTGAGTGAACCTGTGTATGAAAAATTTATCTTTCTCTCTCTGTGTGTGTGTGTGTGTGTGTGTGTGTGTGTGTGTGTGTGTGTGTGTGTACCTCTGCCTAAGCAGGCATTTTCTAAACATAAAAATGGCCAACAAACACATGAAAAGATGCTCAGGATTCCTAGCCATATCAGAAATACAAACATAAATTTCAACCCAGTAAAAACGAATCTTATTGAAAAGTCAAAATCTAACAAATTCAAATGAGAAAGTAGAAAAAAGGCACCCTAGTAAATTGCTGATGAAAGCATAAACTCATACAACTGTTATGGAAGACAATAAGGGGATTTAAAAACAGATTTAGATTATGAATCAGGCATCCAACCCCTTGGCGTTCATTCAGATGACATTAAAGCAGCATACGGAAAAATTACTTCTACCTCCATGTTTATATCAGCTTAACTCACAAGAGCTAAGACACTGAATCACCTCAGATGTACATCAGCTGGCTCCTAGATACAGAAAATGTGAGATATACACACACATACATATATAGGATGCAGTATTACGCACCCATAAAATGAATGATTTTATAGCTCTCAGAGTAAGGACACTGTGCTTAAAGAAATAAGCTAATATCCAAAAGGCAAATATTTTCTCTGAATTTTGGCAGCTAGCACATATTATACATAAAAATGAAATGTATATTGGTAAAATTGACATTTTGTGGTTTGGTCATGATTTATAACCTCATTCTATATTGCTAACAGTGATCTTTCTACTTGATATTATCAAGTTATTTGGTTAATTTATTTAATGATGAGTTGAACTTATAAAGTGGATTGAGGGTATTTCATAGAGAAAATTGAAATTTTTTTTAATTTAAGAAGGACATGGAGACATGGAGAGGAGGTGAGTAGTATCATTCTATTCTTAAAACTGCATGTATTGGGAGAATCAAGGTGATGGAATATGGTAATGACACATTTAAACAGAAGGAGAAATATTAGCCAGTGTGAAGCAGACAGGGCTCATTCCAGGAAATAGAGAAGACAGAACAACAGCAGATGGGTACCTGGAGACTGACAACACAAGAAAGTAGCGGACACAACGGTGTGGTGTTGCAGTTACCCATAACCCAGTGGTATTCAGCCAACGGCTATCTGAACTCCACCATCAGCTGGAACTCCACCAGAAACCAGGAGGGAAGGAACAATTACTGGGAGCTCCAGAGGTGAACCAAGACAAAGAACTGCTCATTTTGCTGGTCTATTTGATTTGACCAGGAGCAGAGACAGAGAGACAGGTCCAAGACAGGCGGTGCAGGAACAGGGTGGATTTCCCAGCCCAGTCCTCCCCCTAAAGCCGAATTGGGCGCCATTTTGTTCAAGGAGGCAAAGGCTACTTCAAGATGTTCTCGTCACAGAGAATAGGAATAGTGCCCACCAAAACCACCAAAAGCAAATGCTAAGAACATACCAGTAAAATAACAACTAAATCAGTGAACAACCCTTTGCTAAAATGAGAGAATCAATTTATCACCTATTCGTATTAACCCTGAGTGGAAACTGCTTAAGCTCAAATAAATGTCATAGGAATACATTTCATCAACAAAGATCAGTGGAAACTATATCTCATGAATTTTTATTTTTTTTTTTTTTGCTAGTTTCATCTCTTCAAAACACTTTCTTCTGATTAAATCCTTCAATGACTCATAGATCATATAGAAGCATCATTTTCAAGAAGCTTCTTGATTTTCTTTTTCATTTCTTCAGCAACACATTAGTCATTCAGGAGAATGTTATTTAACTTCATGGTGTTGTTAATTTCTTTTTCTTCCTGTTTATTTTGTTTCGTGTATTTTCATTTAAGGGGATGTATAGTAACTGTGTATTGGAGACTATCGTATCTAGCAGCATGTTATTTAACTTCATGGCATTGTAAATGCCTATTTTTTCCTGTTGTTGATTTTATATTGTGGCTTTTCATTTAAGGGGATATATAGCAACTGTGTAATGGAGACTATCATATCCAGATTTGAGGATACAGTGCAGAATGCATCTCTGTTTCCAGACAAAGATGGAATCCCAATGAAACTGTTTACTGTATCTTGACAAAGGGATGCTGGATTCTCTGCCATTGTCCATGCCCACAATGATGGACATTGGATTGTGTATGAAGAACTATACTATAGTAATGATATGGGGGAATTCAATGATTTAGGGGGATTTGGAAGTGGATAATGGAAATCCTCAGCGCCTATGGAACTGTATCATAAAATGACAATAATAAAAAGAAGTAAATTTTAAAAAACACACGAAAAATAAATTTTGAAATGAAAAAAATGCAAGCAAAGAGAAAACTGTATGTATGAAATCAACATAATCTGTCACCTCTAGATAGATGATGGATGGATAGATGGATAGGCATAAAGATAGATAGATAGATAGATAGATAGATAGATAGATAGATAGATAGATAGATAGATAAAGTTACCAGACTGAAAGACAAATCTGATTTGGTGATTTTTTTAGACCAGCACTTTGTGACAGACACTCAATTTTCTGAAAAAAAAATTAGATACATTTAGTCTGGTATTCGAAAAATTCTGTTTTCAGTCCATGATTGTTTCTTCAGAGTGCACATCTTGCCTTGGTTTTCTCTTTTTGCACCTCTTAGACATTTTTTATAGTGGCAGTCCTAGATTGCCCACTCTATAATTGCGTGTGATGCTGAACTGAAAGGGGTCTAAGTAGCTCCTTCACCTCTTGAATTTCTGGGTTAACGATTCAGGATTGTTGGGACCTTGTGATGTAATGGCTCCAACATTTCCCAAGCAGAAATACTACCTGGAATTAGCTGACAGAGTCAATTGTTTTGCTTCTCGTTTTCAGTCCCTCTGACTTGGATTGGAGCAATTGTTCCCTGAAAGAAAATTAGCACTGGAGGAGCTGTCAAGGTTGATTGCTTCAGTCTTGGGTTCCAGTCACCTTGACTACAGGGTTGAGGCACTCTCCTAAGGGGCACCAATCTTACCAGACACAAGTTTTCCATATGTATGGATGTCATTAAATCGGTTGCAGGTAAAAGCGGCTCAGAGGAAAGCTTTACTCACTTGTACAATTTCCAAAATGAAACTGCCTCCATAAATAGCACTTTCCCAGTTGTTTCTAGCAAATAGTAGGGGAGAATGTAGTATGTAGGAAGGGTCACAGAGAGGGTCCTTTCTGCTTATAATACATGGCTACATATGCTACATTTTAAAATATCTGACTCAACTCGTTTCTTAGGATTTAATCATCTGCGGGATAGTAAATCAATCTAATCAACATATACAACAGTTTATTTGCTTGATGCTTTTATAGTGATATATTTGAAACTCACTATTTGATGAAATATATTATTATTAATAAATAATAATCACCTTGATGTGTCACGGGTATAAATCCCTACACTAGTTAGCCAGCTGCAGGCCAGCACTCTTGTAACATAACCCACCACTTTGTTATGCTGCCTACTTTACAAGAATCCGTGTGAACAATACAGAATTCGGATTTCCCTGAATGTTGCTCTTCTGACTCAAATTATAAATGAGGAAATTTATTGGTATTGAAATCGGTGTTTCACTTGGCCTTATCTTCAGTACTAAAAAATGTTAAGTATGCTTAAAAGCATTTATGTATGAAAAAACTCAAAATATTTGTTTGAAAACAGATCTAAAGCATATAATATGCCCACAGTATCCAAACAATTCACAGATACAGTGTGATCCCAATCGGAATACAAAAGACATTTTTTTTTCCAATAGGAAAAATTTACCTTAAAATTCATATGGAAACATAAGACCCAAATATCTAAAAAAATTCTACAGTTAAAATAAAGCTTAAAGCATCTTAATATCTGTTTTTAAAACATATTGCAAGGCCCAGCATGGTATCCTAGCAATAAAGTCCCTGTCTTACATGCACCAAGATCCCATATGGATGCTAGTTCTAATCCTTGCAGCCACACTTCCATCCAGCTCCCTATGTGTGGCCTGGGAATGCAGTCAAGGATGGCTCAAAGCCTTGGGACTCTGCACTCGTGTGGGAGACCTGAAGTCTCCAGGATCCTGGCTTTGGAGCAGCTCAACATTGGCTGTTGTGTCTGCTTGGGAAATGAATCAGTGAATAGAAGATCTTCTTTGCTTTCTCTCCACCTCTCTGTATACCTGACTTTGCAATAAAAATAAATAAATCTTTATGGAATTATATGCCAAACATCTTGGATCTAGCACAAGAATAGACAAATCAAATAGTGGAAGAATTAAAAACATTGGGCCCGGCGGCGTGGCCTAGCGGCTAAAGTCCTCGCCTTGAACGCCCTGGGATCCCATATGGGCGCCGGTTCTAATCCCGGCAGCTCCACTTCCCATCCAGCTCCCTGCTTGTGGCCTGGGAAAGCAGTCGAGGACGGCCCAGTGCATTGGGACCCTGCACCCGTGTGGGAGACCCGGAAGAGGTTCCTGGTTCCCGGCATCGGATCGGCGCGCATCGGCCCGATGCGGCTCACTTGGGGAGTGAATCATCGGATGGAAGATCTTCCTCTCTGTCTCTCCTCCTCTCTGTATATCCGGCTTTCCAATAAAAATGAATAAATCTTTAAAAAAAAATCAAGAATTAAAAACATCAGAAATTAATCCATGCATCTCAAACCAACTAATATTTGATAAATGAGCTAAATTTAATCCATGGTAAATGAATAATGCCTTTATTAAAAGAGGTTGGGAAAAAATGTAGCTTTCCTTTCAAAAATAAGAAACAAGACCCTTATCCTCAACACAAAAATCAACTCACAATGGATGGGTATCTAAACAAGACCTGGAATGATAGAATTGCTGAAGGAAAACAGCGGAGAAACTCTAGAAGGCATTGATATGAGCAAAGGCTTTGAGAACTGGACTGCAGAGGCACAAGCAATAAAGTCTAAAATAAAGAAACAGGGTCACATCAAACTAAGAAGAGGAAACACTGAACAAAGAGAAGAGGAAACTAACAGAATGGAAGAGAATATTTGCAAACTCTATACCTGGTAAAAAAAAAAAGTAATGTTTACAATATATTTGGGGCTCAAGGAACTTGACAACCACCAAAAATGCAGTTAATATATGGTTTAAGGGTACAAATAGGCAGTTTTACAGGATACAAATACAAATGACTTATGGGCTCAAAAAAAAAATGCTCAGGCTCACTAGCCATCAGGGGAATGCAAATAAATCCCAATGAGTTTTCATGTCACTCCAAATGAGAATGACCATCATTCAAAAACAAGAACCTGAAACAGAACAAAACAACAACATGAAGCAAATATTGCTGAGAGTCTGAGAATGTATACAAAGGAAACAAAACAGTTACTTGTACTCCCCGTGTTTATAGTTCAACTCAAAATAGTTAAGATATGAAGTCAAACCAGGTGTCCATTATCTGATGTCTGCATAAAAAAAATTATGGTGTGTGTACAAAATTAAATATTACAGAACCATGAACAGAATGAAGTACTGACTTGTAATGTTTTTGTTTTTATTTTTGATGATGTTTACATTGTTGATTAGGATGGGAAGAGTGGAGGGTTAGGGGAAAGTGGGTGTGATGATTGTTTCCGAATTTTTCTACTTCTTCCTGTTTCTGGAGAAATGGGGGAGACAAGAGGGGGAAGCAGCACCCAGCCTCCCGCCTTCCCTAGTACCTGGGGATGGGGAATCCTTTTACATTGAAATGAATGAAACTGGAGACCATTATGCTTAGTGAAATAAGTCAATTTTAAAAAGGGGATAATATATTTCTCTGATTTGTAGTAACCAATGAATAAGTTTTAAAATGTATATGAGGAAAGTTGACCTTTTGACATTTGATTACTGTTTATAAACCTTGTCTGCACACTTCAGGAAAAGTGGTTTTTCTGTTTGCTACTTGTTAAACTATGTACTTACTGGAGGCTTAAGGTTATGATTTTAAAGAAAATTAAAAGTATACAATTCAATAATTTAATATATAATGCATATATAATTACATATATATGATGCAGGAAGTGGATTAGAGCTTTTGGATGGAATAAAATATTCTACTCTTAAAATTATTTATGAAAATGCATTATTCCTCTAAAAATATTTATTTATTTTGAATGTTCATATTACAGGAAGAGAAAAAGTGACAGAGAGACTTTCTATCTACTGGATCAATCACCAGATAGTTTCAATAGCAAGCACTGGACCAGGCTGAAGCAAGGAAATAAAAAACTTTACCTGGGTCTCCCACATGGGAGGAAGGGGCTAAAACACTGTGTCCATCTTTTAATGCTTTTCCCAGGTATTTTGAAGGGTTCTGGGTTGGAAGCAGAGTAGAAAAAAACAGAAACTGGCATCAAAGTTGCTAATAAGATATTAAAATTAGCATTATTTTGAGATCATATTTTATCAATGTTTGCATACATTTTAATACTACACATTTTCTGATAGCTTTGGAAGAATGCATCATTCTAATTTTTTGTAGTTGAAAATGTTTTCAAATTTTTTCCACATTTAAAAATGAGTTTGACTTGTATTCTAAATTATGACCTAAGAAGATCCTCAGAGGAAATATTTTAGGTATGTAACCTTGATTTCTTATATTTTGAATAAATTTAACCCAAGCCAAGTTGTGTCTGAGTTTATGTATTTTATGTTATTTTGTTTTTATGTTATGAACTATCAATAATAATAATTAGAAATATTGTTTTCTACATATCAAATATATGCTTATGAAAAAAATAATTAATGGAAAATGGTGAAAAATATATAAATGCTGTGGTCTCACTCTCAAATTATTTATTGCAGCAAATTTTGACTCATTTCCTTCCTAACTTTTTGCATACAGTCCCAAGAAATTTAAATTTTTTTTTAAGATTTATTTATTTTTATTACAAAGTCAGATGTACAGAGAGGAGGAGAGACAGAGAGGAAGAACTTCCATCTGATGATTCACTCCCCAAGTGACTGCAATGGTCAGTGCTGCGCCGATCCAAACCCAAGAACCAGGAACTTCTTTCAATTCTCCCACACAGGTGCAGGGTCCCAAGGCTTCGGGCCATCCTCGACTGCTTTTCCAAGCCACAAACAGGGAGCTGGATGGGAAGTGGAGCTGCTGGGGTTAGAACCGGCGCCCATATGGGATCCCAGGGTGTTCAAGGCGAGGACTTTAGCCTCTAGGCCACACCGCCGGGCCCAGAAGTTTAAATCTTCTTGTATTTTTTTTAATCTATGAATATTTTTTTAAATGTCCATGATACAGTAATTCGGGGGGAAAAAGCTTCTTGGAAAACTCACCAAAATTTATAGATGCCAGAAAGCCATAAAAATGAGTTAATGAATAGTCATTGTATTTGTGCACATTGAATTTTTACCAGATATAATTTTATTCTGAAAAATAAAGGGTTGATAAACATTTCTTCTGGATGACTGTTGATTTGTTCACTTAGAGTCAAGAAGTCAGTATCCACAGGGTCTTATGTGCACATTCTTATCTTTGCGCTATAGCACTTCAAAAAATTATATTTCAGAATATCGGTTATTAGTAGTTAGAAAAGACCAATGATTACAATTGTAACACAATTCTTTCCAAGTAACTTATTTTTTTTCTGTTGTTTTTGTTTTTAGCTAAGCGGTTACCAGTGAATATTGATCTGGTCTTTAATGGTCACCATTAATTAAAAAAACCATATAATGATGTAGAATCTAGAAGTTTGTTTGAAATTCAATAGCGAAAGTAATCTAATGGTATCTGTTACTAAATCTATTTTGAAAGAATTAAAAGTCAGTGATGTTTTTATATGTTTCTTAATTTATTTCTGGAGTTGAGTTTTAAAAACATCCATGTGTCCATAAGGAATTTCTTTGAAGACAGATATTTCTCACAGTTTTTTTTTTTTCCTGCAGCTCAACTGGATGCAACATGATAACCTTGTCTCTACATGGAATTTTCAGAATTGACATCAAAATGTTGAATCAGAGATCAATGAGCACTTTACATATTACTTAATAAATCACCAGTTTTGAAGATATGCTCTTGTTATTTTAAATTGATAATGGTCACTGCTACACTATGCATTAGAGGAAATGTCTGCTTACAAAAAAGAGAAACAGATTTTTGCTTCTTGATCCTAGATTTCTCTAGCTGCTTGAATCAAACACATGTCTTAACAGTCCGAATCTTACTAGTTTTGTTTTCTGAATATGAAAGCTGGAAATAAAATAATGATGTTCCAGAGTGATTTCATATAAGCACCAAAAATTATAGTATAACTATTCCAATTTTAACAGGCACATTATAAAGCATAAAGATAGCAATAATAATGCTGCAATAAGTTCTCGGATTGCAGAGTAGTACAGAGTTTACACAAGGTTTCATAACCATTTGAAACTTACTGTATATTAACAAAATGTGTTGGTATATTTGAAAAACTTTGAAACTAAATGTTACAAAAATTTTTAAAAATTGTAAAATTCAAACAATTTCACTGAATTTTTGATAAATAAATGGATAGAATATAAAGTTATTTGTATATGACATGATTTGGTATATAGGCAAATATTGGTTATTAAATAATAACTGGCAAATAATAGACCCTCTTCTCCACTTGTTATGAGTTGTGCACTTTCTTACATTATGATCTCTTTCAAGAAAAAGTAATATATGTGCACATTGCCTAATGTTTATGTCCAAGGTTAGTGAGAAAAAATGTTGAAAATATTAAATTTTTTTTCTCTTTTTTTTTTAATTCATTAATTACACTGTATTATGTGACACAGTTTCATAGGTACTGGGATTCTCCCCACCCCTCCCCAAACCCTCCCACCATGGTGGATTCCTCCACCTTGTTGCATAACCACAGTTCAAGTTCAGTTGAGATTCCCCCATTGCAAGCATATACCAAACATAGAGTCCAGCATCTTATTGTCCAGTCAAGTTCAATGGCTTCTTAGGTATACCCTCTCTGGTTTGAAGACAGAGCCAGCAGAGTATCATCCTGATCAATTAAAAGCTCCAACATACCATCAGTAAAATTTTACATCATTATGGAATTAATTGACATAGTAATGAGTAGCCAATATGTTAAAAATAAATGCTAGTTCTTAACCACCTTCTGTGACCACCTCATTGACATTTCAATTTTAGTTTATACACAGCATAGAACATACATAACATAACATGTTATACATAACATCAACATACCGTATGATCCAGCAATAGCACTCCTAGGAATATATCCAAAACACCTGTTTTATGAGAAACCAACATGCACTCCTATGTTCATAGCAGCACAATCAGTAACTGCAAAAACATGGAAGCAGCCAAAATGCCCATCAGCAGAGGATTGGATAAGAAAGCTATGGTTCATCTACTCCATGGAATACTACTCAGCTATTAAAAAAAACAAAATGCAATTCTTAGTGGCCAAATGGGCCAAACTGGAAACCATAATGCTAAGGGAAATGAGCCAATCCCAAAAGGTTAAATACCACATGTTTGCCTTAATTTAAGAAAATATTAAATTTTAAAACATAATATTAAAATTAATTCAGACATTTATTTTTACTTATTCAATGTTTATTTTCTAATAAAAACCAGTTTTTCTATTTATTAGTAAGTGACAGAAATAGTCTTTAGAATTAATTTGAGCAAAGTAGCTAGCGTAAGCTACTTAACAGTAAAACACATCAGTTTTTATTTAGATAATGTGGGCATTACTGAAGTGCTTCACCAGTCTCAACTAATAAAATTTTGTGTGTGCATGTGTTGTTGTACTTGAAATCACATCCATTGACTAATAATCAAATTAGTGTGAAATTACAAAACAGCTGTTTTTTAGACTCTGTTATAAATATTTTGTTATATTTGAAAGACCTCATTTTAAAATTGTTTTTCAATTTAAGAGACAGAAAGACACAAAGAGATGCAGCTAGTGAAAGCAAGCTCCTGTTTGCTGCCTCCCTGTGTACTCAGGAATTTGGAGAGAGGAACTCAATGTAAATTTCACATATATGCGACAGCAACACACTTTCTTGATTCATCACCTTTTCCTCCAAGTTCTGTATTAAAAAGCAACTTGAATCAGAAACCAGAGCTGAGATCCAAGCTTAGGCACTTGGACATAGGACACCGCGCTTTCTAACAGTGGATTAACTGATAGCTTAAAGGTCTGACTCTGAGTGATCCATTTTATTCTTTCTCTTCTCTTCAAAATCCCCAAATCTTCATATTCACATTGCTATGAAAATAGAAGAACAACTGCATTTTGAATTTCATAAAATGAGCATGTTGATTTATATATTTCTTCCTTTTCTAGACAAACATTTGACATTTGTGTGTTTGTAAAAGTATTACAGAAAAATCAAGGAGCCCATTGGTGCAGTCAAGAAATCGAGGACAGATATTCGGAAATAAAAATTGAATATTATTTATGTTATTTACATAGTCTTTGAGTCTTCTTTGTAATTCATTTTGTCATTGTACATGCAACACTAGTTCATTGAATTCGAGTTACCTCTATGTTTTTTCTGTACAAATGAGTTTAATTTTACTTTAAAAGCAGTATATTATTACATCTTAATGAAATACTGAACATCTTGTGAGAGATTTTAATTTTAACTTTCACTACTGACAATATGCAGGGACAATTTTTGAATACTAGTCCAGTTTATTGTTTTTATGTCTCACATTGGTACCTACACCAAAACATACATGAATCCACGTATTTCATTCCCAATAGGATGTTCTGAATAGATTTCAGACATGTGCATTTTTGAAATGGATTTCCTAAATGACTATGATTCCCAAAAAAGGCTGCAAAATGCTTGTGTTTGTGTATGAGACAGACACAGGAGCAGGTGCCAGCAGTCTACGCCGACTGTTCTTCAAAGGGCTTCCTATTGTTATCTAGAGTCATAACATCACCTTAATTTTCTCAGATACTTTAATTAGTTTACACTCTAATTAAATGTGTAACTTGCAGAGATTATGGGATGCCAGATTGCTGAGACCGACAATAAGCTTTCTTTGTTCAGTCAATTTTTACAACACCTCTATCACACTCATTTTTAGTACTTTCCTTCAAGGTGAAGATAGATTTTCATCTTAATTAAATACTTTACATAATTCTCAAATTATTAAAAGCCCAAGTATACACAGAATGTTTCCAGAAAAGCAGGTGTAAACATATGCATGTCATCCAGGCAGGAAAACAGATGGAAGAAAAAAGTGTCATCAATGTTCAGTGTTAAAACTTCACACTGGAATGTCAGAATACTTAGAGGGGTAACATGGTGTGACAGCATGTTGCATTGATCTCTAGGGGACGATTCATTAACACCAAATGATTTTTACTGTTACTTCAACGAGGTTAGTTGACACCGTGTGTGTTGTATTAATTTAAAAACTGTTTTAAAAAATTCAAACCTGCAAAAAGATTCAACAACCTAAAATGCACAATATGCTTTAAAAGTTGTAGATTATTTTGTATATTTTATCCATTTGCTATTGTTCTATACTGCTCTATACTTCCTGGTTTTCTACATACAAAATTCAAGGTGTAAAAAACAGTCATGTGGGAATACACTCATTATCAGACTCTCTGGAGGAACGTTACAATGCTGTGCAATAGCTCATTTGTTTCCTTATTTCTGTGCAAGCACCAAATCTATTTTTAGCCATCTTCTAACCAGAAAGATACATTTGGAAAGCAGGATAAAATATTTCACTTTGACTGAATGTGCAGTAGTGGGGGAAAAAAAAAAGTCAAGAGACGAATATAGGTTAGGAAGGTACCGTGATTAGGTCAGAAAACTGAGCTGATGTGTGATCTTTCTAGAACACCATCCTAGAATTAGTTTGTATTGGGCTTGAAGGTTTGTGCAGAACCTATTACAGGAATCATATATATATATGTGTGTGTGTGTGTGTGTGTGTGTGTGTGTGTGTAATGGAAATTGTCTCTTTTATCTAACTCATAGTGAAGTAGTGATTTTCTTTTTTTAATAAATACAATTAAGGAATACAGTTTAAAGTAACCCTTCCAAGACCCAAGGTTAAAATGAAATAGTAATACTCAGATGAAAACCAATAAAAGATAAACTACACTGCAAGATGTCGATCAGGATCTACAGTGAGAAAAAAATGATTTTATGACAATCTTATGCATTAACTATAGTCTATTGTACATAATCGTACTTAAACTAATTCTGTTACACCATTTGCTTAGCTTTGTTTGGCATTAGGGACTAAGTGATTCTAAAGTAGTTATTTCTGTGATGTTACAAGATTGGTTTTCGTACTGCTTGGAATGACACCATGATAATTCCTCTCAATTTATCCTTCATGTGTTTCCTCATTCAAACTTTTTGAGGTAGTGATTTTTAAAAAATGATTTGTAAAATTTTTTTACATATTAATGTATTTATAACAATGCATTTATAAAATACAACTTTTTATATCATTTTATGACAGAGTTTCGTAGGCTCTGGGATTCCCCCAACCCCTCCCCAAGCCCTCCCCCCATATTGAATTCCTCCACGTTGTTACAGTAGTACAGATCATACCCAGTCATGATTCCTACATTGTGGGTATGGACCATGCGGAGAGTCCAGCATCTTATTGTCCAGATAGATTCAACAGTTTCATTGGGAGACCATCCTTAGTCTGAAAGTAGAGCTGGCTGAATATCATCTCCTCCAATGAGATGTCACTACACAACTTCAACAACAGGAAGATACATCGAAATTAACAGCATCATGAAGTTAATTAACATGGTACTGAGTGACCAATGTGTTAGAAAATGCAAGTTCTTAACCACATCCTGTAACTACTTCCTCAGCATCTCAATTTTAGTATATGCACAATTGGCTGCTATAAATCTTTTTTTTTTCTCCCAAGCTAACATGTTTTTGAGTTTAACCTAAATCAGAGTGGCACAGGAACAGTGGAAGGATCAACATAGACAGAGGGAGACACAGGCAGAAATATAGAAAGTCTGGAACAGCCAGGGAAAAGGTCAACTAGCCTATAATCGCTCAGCCTGTAGTTACTGCTCAGGCTCCCCATTTGATTCTCCTGGACTTTACTAGGTAGGATATAGAGTTAAAAACAATAATGTTTGAAAGGTAAAGCATAAAGTAATTGTGTATTTGCCTTGCAGAAAACTCATTCAGAAGAAATGAGAGGATGCAGTCAATTTGTGTTGAGGTATGGCTGGATCCAACCATCAGTCTCCTTGCAGAGAAAACCAGAGAAATGAGTTTTTCAAATCTGACATGAGTTAGTGAGATGAGGGTGTTAGTGCAAGAAGAATGAGCAAAGATTCATGTGGGGAAGAAAAGAAGTGAATGAAGAAAAAGGAGAACACAAGAAAGGAAATTTCTCTTCTCCATCCTTTATATCTGACCCTTGTCCTCCAAGCTTATTTAAAACTTTCTACCAGAAGAGACATGTTCATTTTGGCAATGTGTTCTTTATTCACATTTTAGTTAAGAATATAGCTAATAATACCAAGAGGTATATATCATAAAAGATTTAAGACCTATACCAGCACTTTTTATTTTTCTCCTTCTATTCGTTCTTAGAACATTAAATCAGGTAACTAGAATATGTGACGTGATAGATTTGTAGTCAGTTCATTCTCACTGAATATGCATTAGAAAAAATCTCCACACTGTAGGTAAATAGAACTGCCCTTCCCTCAGCATCTACTACATTCTAAATATTTCTGTAGTTTGTGTTTGCTACTCAACTTAAACCTCCAACCTCCAAACCCCATCACCCACCCAGACTAATCTCAGGTTGTTAGCTCTACCAGAGATGAGAACACAAAGACTCTGTGTAGGTATCTCAAGTCACATACACCAACCGACATTATCTCAGCTTGCGTGATACTAATCCCCAAACCATCAAAATCCTTGCACATCCTCTTTCTGAATTCATGAAATTATTTTGGTTTTGTGTGCTTTTATTTTATTATGACACTAAGTGACGGTTCTGAAAATTTTGATTGGCCTAAAATCTTTGTAATTTCTTAATCTACAAATACTAAATCTCCTGGGATTTCTTCAACATTCTCCCTTTTCCTTGGAGTTTTCTCTAGTTTAGTCTAACAGGATCTGTTTTTGTCCTGATAGCTATACCAGAGTGTGATTCCTGGTGAAACACATCAGCTATTCTGGCCTCATCTGATCTAATGAATGCCAGTACTAAGTTGTAACAAAATATTATTTATTAGTATTAGATCAAAACTGTATAATTCTAACAGTTTGAATGAATTAATGTGTCAAAGTCACTATGTCACAGACAATTTTCTATGTCTTCTGATGTTTTATATGTATATTTTTTAATCACAGTGACTAATTTGGCATTCATTCATATCCTTAAGCTGTAATCTTAGAGATAACATATCTCTTTATTCATTCATATGTCATCTCAATATAGGAGCAGATTTTGCCATTTGTAATCTGAAAAATCCTTTTTCTTTAAGTTTATTCACACAGTTTTATCTCAGCTGGCTATATGAATGGGCAGATTTAATCAGGATGCTACTTTACTCAATAGCCACAAAAGCCTTTTGAAGTATCTCAGCGCGGAACAGAAACCATTTAATGTACACATTTTTACCTCAATTTCTTTTTCAGTTTAGTTCTCCACTTCTATGCCATTTGTATGCAATCCTGAAATACAATCTATATACTGAAACAATGCAATTTCTCACTTCTGTCTGAATATATTCTGTCTTTCTCAGTGGAGACATTGTTGACATTAAAGTGGTTTTTGGTGGCTAACATCATCTGCTTGCATGCACCAGGATCCTCTATGGGAGCTGGTTTGTGTCTTGGCTGCCTCACTCCCCATCCAGTTCCCATCCAGTTCCCCGATTGTGGCCTGGGAAAATAGTAGAGGATTGCACAAAACTACGGGACCCTGTACCTACCTTGGAGACTGAAGGAGGATCCTGGTTCCTGGGTATGGATCAGCTTGACTCTGGCCATTGCAGCCACTTGGGGAGTGAACCAGCAGACAGAAGATCTTTCTGTCTCTCCTTCTCTCTATCTGTCTTTCCAATAAAAACAAATAATTTTCTTAAAAATAGTTTTTTGTGGACCTACCTGAATGAATTAAAGAAGTCCCTGTTAAGCTTTTAATATATAGTATCTAAATGTCACTTTTATCCTGAAATTTAATTGAGTGAATATGTTACAGGTTGAATCATGACTATTGAATATATTCAAGATTTGCCTTTAGTTTAAATGCTTGTCATGGTCTGTACATGAATGGCACCCAATACACACTTAAGATGACCTAAAAAATAACTGCATACTTGATCTATGTAGGTTGAATTCAAGTACACAATAAGAAGATAATACACTAGGCAGTGGAATGCATAAGCTATTTGAGATTACGCTGCAGATTAAAGCTTTTTCTTAGAACAATATCATTATAAAAGCACAGGCATATGTGAAGCATATGGAGAATTAAGCCTCATGTGTTTGAAAAGTGCTATCAGTAACCAGATCACCTAAAATATGTTCTGGGATTGAAAACTGAGATACAATGTAATGAAATACTTGGTTTTCTTTCTTTTCTTCCATTCTTCATTATTTTCTTTTCTTTATGTTACCAAAATCTTTGTTTTTTTCATTCTTTACTTTTCTTTTCTCTGTCATTCTCTTCCCTTCCCTTCCTTTTCCTCCTTTTCTTTTCTTTTTTTTTTTTTTTTTTTGTTATTTCATTCCAGGTAACATTTTTTAAAAACAAGCTCTGAAAGAGACCGTGTCTGTTCCTTTACATCTAAGATTGTACTAATGCAGCTACTATTCCATTGTTATTTTTCTTTTTCATTTGACCGTTTGTAAACAAAAATTTACTTTTTCACCTGATGTACAAACATGTGAATCCTTCTATTGCAACTCACAGAAGAGCTTGCTGGTATCCTCCCTTGTTCTGTCCTGCTGCCTAAATCCACACCATTGTGTTCTAGTTTGTTTAATTTGTTTCCTCCTGTATGTTCCATATATTAAATCTCCATTTTCTTATTGGTTTATATTTTTAAATATCTGTGATTTGAAGCTATGTGTCCAGGTACATGCAGTGTCCTCTACAAAACTATTTTCTATCTACCTAGTGTCCATCTTGTTAATATATGGGACAGGTCGAAAGACAATATGGGATTCTGACTGAAGGTCTAAGTCAATGGACTTAGAATCATGGTTTTGCTCTTTCCACTACTTTATGACATTGTGTTAATTAATTAATAGTGTATTTTAGTTTTAATTTTTATTTTATATTTAATTAATAGTTTTGTGTCTTAACAATAAATCAGAAGATGTCACTTCATCATAGAAAATCCATGATATTTAAAATATTATATATATGTAAGTTTACATATATATGAACAACAATTATACCAATGTAGTAAGAGTAATACATTTAATATTATGTTATTCTCCTAGAAAACACACACACAAGGCACGTTATTTTACTTTCTCTACCTTTGCCTCCTACTTACAAATGTTTAGGTATTTTTCTTCAATGTCTTTGTAGCCGATTGCTCATTAGATGACTGTCAACACAATTGTACTTTCTATTCATCATCGTGAGTGGCAGGATGTCAAGTAGAAGCATTTTAATAACAATGAAAATGGTAAATCAGGAACCTGGGTGACTAATGAGACACTACCGATATCCATCAGTACTCTCTGATATCTCTGTACAAATATGCATGTAAGTAAATCTACATATGCACAACTCTATCCCTTTCCTTTTGGCAGTAAGACTGAATTATTGACCTTCGCATTAAGAATCCACTTACTGTTCTTAATGGGCCTTTTATATTTTTACTTCAAATATATGACTGCTGATATTACAATGAGTTTACTAAAATTTCATTGCTTTGTTTTTGAGTCAAATTATTTGTCACATAAGCCAAATCATTGGTAATAATTATTTATTGGTAAAATCATTAAATGTAACTAATCTGAAGCCTTCAGGCCACAGGTAGGGAGCTGATTTTCAAGTGGAACAGCGAGAACACAAACCGATGCCTATGTGAAATGTGTGTACTGCAGGCCTAAGCTTAGTCTACTCTGGGCTTTTCAAATTACTTGTGATTAACAGAATGTGCTAGAAGGTTCACTTTATAACATGCTAGATGCTGTCATGTAGTGCTGCAGTTTTGCATTCCAGCTATGATGCCAGGATACCTTATCTTGAATACTCAAGGTGTCAGCATGTCAATGCTCATACAGACAACATGTTTTGGAAAAATGAAACTAGCATTCTCAGTGTGAGAAAGAAACTGAATCCACTACCTTTCATCCAATGTCCAGATCTCTCAGCCCTTTCCCCTCCCAAGTCACTGTTTGTACCTACACAAAACCACAAGCCAGAACCACTCATATGCCCACACATATACACACACACACACACACACACACACACAGAGCAGGCGAGAGAGAGAAAGAGAGATAAAGAAAGCAGAGAGAGCTTTTTAAATTTTAGTCCACCAAAATCTATAGTGGCGTGTTGTTAGCAATAGTGAACTGGAGATGTGATACATAGAAGCACACATCTGGTTGATGAAAACAAGTACTATTTTGTATGTACACCATTCTAGCAAAATTTGCTTTCAGACCACTCAGTTCACGCTTGTCTCCAGCTTTTTTGTCTGTGATGTCTATACTGGATGCTGCCCTGCAAAAAAAAAAAAAAAAAAACTCTGCTTATAAGCATAAAGACTGATATATTGTCACCACTTGCTGGCTGTGTGCCACTGACAACATCCTTACAATCTGTAAGGACACTAATGCTATCTACGCTGTAAAAGTTTGTAAAGATCAAATGGACTAATAAATGTAAGACACAAGGCTAGTGTCCCAGTCAAGGCTGACTCACAGCACGGGCTTAGTAAATACAGACAGTGTTTACTGCGATGACTTTTATCTAATAGCCTTATTGTAGGCTATTTCTTTGTCATATACAATTTCTCACTAAGAATTCCATTAGTTCAAGAAAGACTTTCTATAATGTATAAAAAATGTTGTCACTTATTTAAATCACAATTGTCCTTTTACTTTATTCATGTTTTCACGCAGCTAAATTTTTGTAAACATGCACAATATTCAAGCAGTTAAAATCCCATCTACTCTAAAACAACCTCAATAAATTCAGGAATTTACTTCATTGATTTATAAGGAAAAAACAAGGGTGATAACTTAAAGAAAATAAATTGTTGCATCTCTAAAAGAGGTAGATTTAGAGTAACTGATTTATGATATATTAATTCCCTTTACAACCCCCCTTCAGCGGAAGACAGTAAAATTTTTCCAACTGCAACTTCAGAGAATGAGATTAATGTTATTTTCTACAAGGAAGTAACTTACCTATTAAATATTCTCTGCAGGATGTCCCTGTGAGGATTCCTTACATGAAACAAATACAAGTTTATAAGATACTGTTCCCCAAAGAAGTGTTGTGAAAACTGAAAAAGATGTTGAGGTATAAAATTGATTTTTTTTGTAGTTAAAATGCTACTAGGTTAGAATTAACATAAACCTCATGCAAAAACCCGATCTATTCTTCAGTGCTAAACTATGTATGACACATGCAAAAGAAAAAAAAATTCTTAAGAGCCATTTTATTGTCTCAGATCTTCAATTGCTCCATCTGAGTTTTGTGATTCCCTGTAGTTAATACTATTTTACAGAATCATTATTAAGGTATTTACTTTTTTGAAATTACACAGAGAGCAGAGGAGATAGAGCAAGAGGGAGAATGAGAGAGAGAAAAAGAGAGAAAATGATCTTACATCTGCTGTTTCACTTCCCAAGTGGCTGCAATGGCTGGAGCTGACCCTAAGATAAATACTGCTATTTCTTTGGAAGGACATAGTAGAAGGACAATTTTGGAGTACCATTTCTATAAACAACTTATTAAGAAAAATATTGTGCTAACTTGGAAATTTAAAAGAATTACAAAATAGTCCAGAAAAAGTAATGCATTTGTTAAATACAACCATTTAACTTGGCTTCATCTTGTTAAAGCCTCTTTTTTTTTTTTGAGAAATTAAATGAACTAATTTAGTTGTGTGAATATTAGATATTTTAACCCAAAAGATCTTTTTAAATTGTAACCAGTTTATTCTTTACTGATGCAAACATAACTTTACTTCAATATATTTGACTATATACATGACACTGTACATGTGAAGCCACTTTCAAAATGTAATATCACAGTTCAGTTACATTTTGCAGTGTGTGGTGAATATTCAGCTCATCTCAAGCAGCTTGTGTAGTAGCATTAGCAGACCAATGTAAAGAACAAATGTAAAACTTAGCTTTTGTATCTTACTGTAAAATTCAGCAGAGAATTTTTGCTGTCGATTTGCAGTTAAACGTATGGGATCTTCCTGCCAATACTAGTATTGACATTGTCTATTGTGTTCTAATAAGGCAGATCTATGAATTAATTGTGTGTTTCAGTGTTCTATTTTTAAATATTTGTTTTATTTATTTTAAGAATTTTAATTTTATTTTGTTTTATTGGAAAGTCAGATACACAGAGAGGCGGAAAGACAGAGAGGAAGATCTTCCATCTGCTGGTTCACTCCCCAAGTGGTGGCAATGGACGGAGCTGCAGTGATCTGAAGCCAGAAACCAGGAGATTTTACTGGGTCTCCTACGTGGGTGCAGGGTCACAAAGCTTTGCATTGTCCTCTACTACTTTCCCACTCCAATCGCAAGGAGCTGAAAGAGAAGTGGAGCAGCCGAGGTTAGAACCAGCACTCATGGACTCCACCCTAAAGTCCTTGCCATAAATGCGCAGGGATACCATACAGGCGCTGGTTCTAATCCCAGCCACCCGTCTTCCCATCCACCTCCCTGCTTGTGGCCTGGGAGAGCAGCCGAGGGCAGCCCAAAGCCTTGGGACCCTGCACCAGCATGGGAGACCCGTAAGAGGTTCCTGGCTCCGGGCTTTGGATGGGTTCAGCTCTGGCCATTGCGGTCACTTGGGGAGTGAATCATTAGGTGCAAAATCTTCCTCTCTTTCTCTCCTACTCTCTGTCTCGCCTCCTTTCTATATATCTATCTTTCCAATAATAATAATAATAAATAAGTCTTTAAAAATAATTAACTGGTGCTCATATGGGATCCTGGTATGTGAAATGGGAGGACTTTAAACACTAAACTATTGCACTGACTTAAAATACTTTTCACAAAATACTTCTACTTATATAAAGCTATATATGTATATATGTTTTATTATGGACCAGTTTATGAGTTGCAGACAAATATATATATATATTTAATTTTATGTATAAGCTCTCAGTTTACCAACTGAAACTTTTTTAGGTTGCCTCTCATGTCTTCCTCCCTAACTCTACCAAGCTTGAAATACGTCTTTGTGGAAAAAAAATTCTCATGCAAATCATGTTCTTTTTATTAGCTATGTAAAGAATTAGACATATTTCTGATGAGTTACAGTGAAAAATCACATCAATCAGTATAATTTGGATATACTTTTCTTTCTGAATATTAGGAGATTCTATTATTTTTCAGATATGAATCATCCTTGAAATTTCTGAAGTCCATTCATATGCATACATTTCAGATGTCACCTCTTGGTCTCCCAAGTGGGTGGTAGTGTCCCCAAGTGCTTAGATCAGGAGACTTATCCTTTAATTCCATTTTCAACTGTAGCTTATTTCATACAAATTATTTTATTTAAGATTTTAAGGATATAGAAAAGAATGTGTTTTTTTTTTTCAATCTAATTCAGCCTTTAAGCAAAATTTAAGGAATCATTACAGGGATATATGATGCTTTAGCCAATTTGTACTGTAAGGACACATAAATACCACTGAGATACAACATTGTTGACCATGAAGTTAATGTGTAAAAAAAAACCTTTATATTAAGTATCACAAATACTTCCCTTTGCCAAAAGGATTAGTCGATATCAAGTGAATTTATTTCACTTCAGGTTTTGAAAATTTGTTTTGCAAAATTACAACTCTTGAAATATTTTTAGAATTAAATGAATTAATTTTTTAACTTATGACTTGCAAAATGTCATATGCACAGTGCTGAAACACTAATATCCACACCTCGGATTGCTCTGTTTCTGGGTGTGTGTGCATATGTGTTTCCTGTGAAAGTTCTGAGACTGCTGCTATTGGTCTGTTTCAATTAGTACCAAAAAATTCTCATGTGGGCTAAATTTAGTTTTATTTAATGAATTCCAATTTTTCTTAAGCACATTTATACCTCTTTTTCCTTCATTTCAAATGTCAATGCATTTCTATATGACATGCCTCTGGGCATCAGCTTGTACCTATCACTGTCTTCCTATTTCCAGGCTGAAATTGGCAATCCTGGCCTAGGAGTCTGTGTCATGACAAAATGGTCTCTAAGTGGTCTCTCCTGAATATTTTTTTGCTTAACCTACTGATCTTTGCTATCTTCTCAAAGCCTAGAATCCTTAATTATGTTAAGGAGAGAAATCCCTTTTCTGTTTGAGTTGCCCATAGGTGTTCAGGGACTGTAACTGAGAAGCACAGGTATAAAACTGATTATGTCTTGATTTTATGCTTGTTTTAATAACTAAATTGGTTGTGGATCATTTACAATAGATAGAATACTTCATAATTTTCCAAAGTAATTATTTACATTAGATACTAATAATAATTATAATAATAGGAAAATAAGTCATGTTCTAAGCTTTTACATTTATTTACTTTTAAGATAAAGGGACATGAAGAAAAGAGAGGAAAAAGAAATTAATTTAAGGCAATTATCATGTTTCTCTTTTGAAATCATGTGTAGAAAATAACTAAATCATTAATACACTAGAATATTTTCACAATTCATAAGTAACACATGTGACTTATTAAACAATTTAAGCTTATTTATTATATTCGACACTCTGTGATAAAATGTCTTATCCATGCTAAAATACGCATAAGCAAGAAATATAGTATATTTACTTGACCTACAAAATATTATCACGTATCTGAGAATTAAAAATTTGTCTCTTCCTAATTTTCTTAGTCATGAACAAAACCCAGACATTCCACCACAGAAGCAAAGTTTACACTTGAGTCCTGCTTGAGGACTGAGCCAAGTATACACTTCCTGGTCTACAGTACAACTGAAACTGTCCAAGGTACTATTTATTAATGTAAACCACAGACACAAATTATAATCTGAAGCGATTTGTGTAACTAACCAGAAGAAATCACTTTTCAGTCAACCTACAGGAACTTTATGTGAACTGAAGGAGCTGCATTTGCTTGGATGTACCCAGCGCACACCGTCCCTATCTTGTTCTTAGGAGCCTTGGATTCTGTGACTTTCAAAGCTTTATCACACATGTTTCTTGGATGTGTATTGCTTATTCATACTCTGGATCAATTCTGTCCTGAGAACTTTTTTGCACTGCACTTTAATTTATAATATAGTCATCTATACCATTTGAAATTGATTTAATGGTTTAAATCTTAAACACCATATAATATATATTTTTAAAGATTTATTTATTTTTATTGGAATGTTAGATATGCAAAGAGGAGGAAAGACAATGATAAGGATCTTCCGTCTGCTGGTTCACTCCCCAAGTGGCTGCAGTGACTAGAGCTGAACCAATCTGAAGCCAGGAGTTTGTTCCAGGTCTTCCATGTGGGTGCAGGGCCCCAAAGCTTTGGATCAATCTCAGCTGCTTTTTCCAGGCCACAAGCGGGGAGCGAGATGAGAAATAGAGCGGCTGGGACATGAACAGACAGCCAAAGGGGATCCTGGTACTTGCCAAGTTGAAGACTTTAGCCACTAGGCTATTGTGCCAGGCCCAGGACATATATTTTTTTTTTTAAGATTTATTCATTTTATTACAAAGTCAGATATACAGAGAGGAGGAGAGACAGAGAGGAAGATCCTCCATCCAACGATTCACACCCCCAAGTGAGCCGCAACGGCAGATGTGCCGATCCGATGCCGGGAACCTGGAACCTCCCCCGGGTCTCCCACGCGGGTACAGGGTCCCAAAGCATTGGGCCGTCCTCGACTGCTTTCCCAGGCCACAAGCAGGGAGCTGGATGGGAAATGGAGCCGCCGGGAACAGAACCGGCGCCCATATGGGATCCCGGGGCTTTCAAGGCGTGGACCTTTAGCTGCTAGGCCACGCTGCCGGGCCCAGGACATATATTTTTAACAAGCTTCCAGAGGACCCCTTCTAAAGGGTTAAAGGATCAAATTTATGGCACTCTCTAACTGTATTTCCCTTTTATTTCTGAAATACAATCAGGAAAATGGGATACCAAAACCTGTGGTGAAGAGCACAATTCATTTTAAAAATAATTTGACAAGGTTTAATAATGATGTGATAATAAAAACCAAGCTGGTTTTATTAACTTGATGTGCCAACAAGCAGCTTGGAGTTTGTTTCTTTATGTATTTGCTTATTTCCTCTCTGTTACCTGAAGCATCTCCCGATAGATTGTGATGTGCCCTTCCTGATGCATTCTGGTTACATTCATTGTCATCTATCATCCTATGTGTTACACTAGTACCAGTTTTATTTTGTTTGCCAATCTTCTGGCATATTTGATAAAGGAGATGCTGTCTCAGTGACCGAGACATTCTGCCCTGTACTTCACTTCGTCAGAATTTCTTTAAAGATATGGCAGATAGTGTAAGATTTGAATTGTTCCTCCAAATGATTTCTATATGTGCTCATTTATTAGTAGTTAATGAGAGGCTGAGCATGTTTTCCAAGTGAATTATATATAGCTTCAAACGGTGGACTTCCTGATCTTTTGAACAGGCTTCTAAGCCGTTCATCCAGTGAACAGCAGAGAATTTAATCCTAAGTAAATTTTCTCGTAACAGTAAATCAAGGTATTCCTCCAAAGTGAGTCCAAGATAAATATAGTTACTAGGTCAAACATGCTCACTAGATACATATAAAAGACAAATTGACTAAAGAGATAATGACTTTCCAAATCTGTTGGGTCTTGAAATATGTATCTCTTCAAAAGAAAGCCTATTGAACATTTCATTACATCCACTAAGGTGCTCTTTCAGAACACAATTATTGGTTAAAAATTGTGTAAAATACTCCTTCATATGCAGGTGATTCAAAAAAAGTCAGCAACTTAGAAATGAATAGCTATCAAAATACACCTTGACATAAAGTTGATATTAAGGCTATTATTCAAATATCCTTTTGGGTTAATACTATCCACTGATTTTTTTTCCAGAAAAGCATTACTATCAGTAAAGTTTTTGTTTTGCCATTTCATTGTATTCTTTGTTGCAGCAGAATTACAGGTTGCCAGCATTGTGATGCAGCAAGGATAGCATCCAAATTAACACCACTTTGAGTTCCTTTTGATCCGCTCGCTATGCAGTTCTCTGTGTCTGTGCCCCACAAGACAGCACAGTTGGGCCAAGCGTCTGGGTCTCTGCCATCTACATATGGGGCCCAGCTGGAGTGTCGGGATCCTGGCTTACGTGTAGCCCAGTCCCAGCCATTGTGGCTGTTTTGAAAGTAAACCAGTAAAGCAAGATCCCTCCCTCTGTCTCGGTCTTTCCTTCTTTCTTTGCAAATGTGCCTTCAAAAAATTGAACAAATTTTTTTTTAAAAGTAAAATAATCATGACTTTTAAAAGTTAAGTTTTTTCCTCTCTAAATCTGTGATTTTTAATTTTATTTATTTAATTTATGTATGTGTTACGTTCCCCTACACCCCCACTTTCCCTCCTTCTATCTCTATGTTTGTCTATTGTGATCTCTATTGCTTCTCATGCTTTATTAGCTTTATTTAACCAAATTTCAGTATGTTTATTTCTCTGTATTTTAAAATCCCGAATTTTTGGATTTTTTAAATAAATTTTAGTTTTATTTCAGTAACATATCATTGTTTACTTTTAAAATGTTTCATTACCTGTGTCCATTTGATAGAGTGATAGAGAAAACGGCAGCAAGTAAAAGGTCTTCCATGGACTAACTTCCATCCACAAAAGCCTGAAATAGCCGATTTTCAACTCAGCACTGTGAGACAATGACGTCACAGGTTTGTTGCTGGAGTATGGGATGATAGGGTTCCAAAGGCTCAGCCAACCTCTCTGATCCTGCCCAGGTTTTTGCATTAGCAGAAAATAGAAGATGGATGCACTCCAGGAACACAGCTTAAACTGCTGATCTACAAGTGCTATCATCTAGTAGCTTCAACTTTCAAATTAAAAAAGTTTTCAAGTTTAGCTTATATTTGTAATGTTTTAAAGCATTAATGTGCATTTGCTTTTTTCTTACAAAAATCACTACATTAAAGGTATTGAAGATATTGATGAAGATGATCATATTTTAAATCTATCCGTCAAACTTAATTTTGAGGAGAATTAGCAAGAATACTCACACAATATTAATATTGAGACAAGGTATACTCAGAGGTCACTGTCATTTTCTATACTGTTTTAAAATGGAGACATATTTGGGATTCTGCACCAATGTGGCAGACCCAAATGAGACTCCTGGTTCCTGGTTCTTGCTTCCTGGCTTCTGATCAACTTAGCTCCAGCTGGTGCAACTATTTGGGGAGTGAGCCAGTAGATAAAAGATTTTTCCTTCTCTTTCTCCCGTTCTCTCTGTAAATGCTTTTAAGTAAATATAAGATTAACATAAACTAAAAAAAATCAAATTTTAGTTATTTTATGTACTTTACATTTTTATTTAATGCATTGCAGTTTAATATTATAGTACAGTTTTTAAAAATTATTTATTTAAGTGGAAAGGTATGAAGGAGATATGGAGAGATAGTGATCTTCCATCGTCTTGTTTACTACCCAAGTGGAAACAATTGTCTGGTCTGAAGCAGACTGAAACCAAGAGCCGAGAGCTTCTTTCTGGTCTCTGTGTGGGTGGCAGGAACCCAAGCAGTGGAAACCAGCAAAATAAAAGAATGTGAACCAGCTGTGTTAAGAAGTTAAATTAAAAAATGGAAGAGCCAGTACTGGAACAGTGCCAGTATGGGAATCTGGCACTGTAGGAGGCAGGTTAATCCTTTGTGCTTCAACATTAGCCTTATTTTAGTGTACTTTTAAAAATACATTTGTTAAAGCTTTATTTTACTTGAAAGTCAGAGTTGCCCTCAGAATAGGAAAGACACAGAGAGATGAATCTTTCATCTGCTGGCCACACCCGAAATCTCCACAATGGCCAGAGCTGGGCTGGGCTGAAGCTGTGAGCCAAGGACTTCATCCAAGTCACCCATGTGGTTCCCAGTGTCCAAGACATTGGGCAGCCTTCTGTTGACTTTCCAGGCCATTATCAGGAAACTAATGTACAGGACATGAACTAGTTCCCTTGTTTGATGCTGGTGTCACACATTTACACCAGTGTGTCAGACACTTAAACAAAATTCATGCAAAATCCAAGATAAATGGAGATATAGGTAAACAATATATACTTATATTTTCTTAGATGATTTGTTTATTGGACCTTAGCATACCAGAAACCAGTTCAGATAAAATGTTGTATGTTTTTCTACTCCCAAATAAAAAGGCTCACGATGAAACTGTTAAATATACATTGACAATATGATACTAGATTTTCTACCACAATCTATATCTATATTGCCAAATCACACCTAAATAGCAGACTATTGGACTTAAGACTGTTGCTGAAGGACTATACTATTGTAATAATATGGGGGAGGATAATAAAGGGGAAAATGGAGATGAGAAAGGAGAAGAAAGAGGTGGTGGGGAAAAAAATCTCTATACTTACAAAACAATAACCTGGAAAACAAATTTCAAAGATGTTTAAGTAAAGTTTATTTTTGCTTTATAAAATTTATCTTCATATGAGTTACCTCTTTCTGGGATTATTTCTGTTTGTGATGTCTTAGAGATTCTTCTCCAACTATTCTGCAACTTTTTTTAGATGAATATGATTTAAAATTAAAATATTTTATAACTAAATATGTATCACTCTGACCTCTCTCTCTCTCCCTATCTTTCTCTGTAACTGTGCCTTTTAAATAGTTTTTTTAGTTGTAGGCTGTTTCTCTTACCTGTGTTCTGTGTGAGTAGTCATTTTTTATGTGTTGATCTCCAGACATCTAGCAAACTTTCCTTCTATGTCATATTTGTTATAGGTGTATTATATTTAATCTACTTGGATAAAATAACCTTCTTAAATGTATTAATTGACTTTCATTCAAATGTTGCTACTTTTCAGACATTATAGCACTGATGTTTTCCTCTTTTTTTATTCTGATACATCCATTGTATGAATATGTTACCCTTGATGATGTTTTTATGTTTTTTCATTCATTTTCTTCATTAATTATATGAAATAAATTATTAAGTTAAAATTCCTAGTGGTCTTAGTTTGCCAGTTCCAAGTTAAAGTGTTTAATCTAGGAGTATGATCAAAGTGAAGAATCCTCCACTATTGATCTTTCACACTCAGAATCTAGCTATTGTAAAAGTTAATTGAGTGTGTTATGAGCAATATCTTCCTGAATGATAAATGATTATATGGTTGAGTTAGCTATTTTAATGTTTTAATATCAAACTTATAAGGATAATTTCTACTATACAGGTTACATATAGCACAAATCATGTGCCGTTACTACTCTTACTGATTTTCAAGTAAGAAAAATTGCAGGAATAGGCACTGTGACCCACGGAGCTAAGTTGCCACCTGCAACACTGGCATTCTGTATTATGGCATTCAATTCTTCTCCCAGATGCTCTGCTTCCAACCCTGTTTCATGTCTATATGCATGACAATGTATTCGAAGAGGGCTTAAATAACTCACCGCTCTCATCTTTATGGGAGATCTCAATAGATTATCAGGCTCCTATGTTTGGACTCAACAGCCCTGTGTGTAGTGGTCACTTGGAAATGAGCCAGCAAATCAATAATCTCTTTCTCCCGCTTCTTTCTGGCTCTTATTTCCTTTCTCCAGCTTTAAAATAAGCAATTAAATACCTACATAGAAAGCAAGGTAGGCTAGGATGAACCATTTAGAATAATTATAAATTGTTCCACATTCAACTCTTTGAGTTATACGTCTTTGACAAGAAGGTGATCAAGAAAATTGAGAGACAACAATGTTGCAAAGATTGTTTTACCATGTTGTATCATTTCTCATACATTAGATAGCACTTTTTACCTGAATGTATGTTCTGATGATGTAGGGTCAACTTCATTTCCATCTGTAATCTTGAACAGTAAATGAAAGTACAGAATTCAGTGCTACAAGTAAAAATACAAGAGTATATACTGTATTCAGTTCACTTACAGAGCATCATTAAAATAAAATATAACATATATATAACTAATATATTTAAGGAATGTTAGTTAAGTATATGAATATACTAAAATAATGGGAACTCATTTTTATATGTAAGACATGTTTAGAATTCCCCCTAGGTTTATTCCTATAGCACTTGAAAGTCAGAGCTACAAAGACAGAGAGAACAAAAAGCTGCTATACCAAGCAAGGCTTGAGGGGGGAATCGGGAGCGATCCTGACAGCCTCTTAACAGGAAGTCACGTGTGTGGAGTAGGGGAAGTACTCCAGAGTGGAGCAGGTGGACAGGAGGAGGCTCGGATCCCAACCCGGTAGACTCCCAGATCTTCACCACGGACTATTAATACGAGCAACAAGGAGTATACCCCAACCACCAAGGAGGCCACAGGGAATTGGAGTGCCCTCGGAGGCCGAGAACTCTGAGGTCACCCACCCCCAGCCGGAGCCTCCGCAGGGGATGGAAGAAGTCCAAACACTACTGTGCAGAAACCAACATCATCGGAACGACAAACAAAAGCCCTGAGTGGTCCGCAGAAACAGAAGAACAATAAGCGTCCTCGGGCCCACGGAGGAGAGCTTTCTCTGGTACTTGCCTGGCTCCGGCTCTGGACCCCCATCCTCCCTCGCAATGACCATCGGGATCACTCCGGAAACCCCTCAAAACAAACAAACATACAAACAAAAAAAAACCCTAGAATTAATAGACAAACAACAAAAAGTAAAGCTTAGAATCTGACAGAAAAGGGCTAGCGTGGATTGGCTCATGCCTCGCTGGGTGGGACACAAAGATTAGTCACTCCTCATCATGGTGTTAAAGATTTCCCTGCACACCCCTCAAAAAAAATGTTCTGCACCTTAATTGTCGACAAATGTCTTGTTAGAGTTATAAGCCAGTCTAGATTATCCCAAAATCCGCCAAGTTCAGCAAAATTATACTTCAACACAATAAACGGCTAAATACTAAAATGAAAATAGATGCGAGACAGCTGAATAGTACCTCATAACCGTTTTAAGGGGTATAACAGCCAGCTCTATATATAAACTAAAATTGAAATATCAATGAGCTAATCAAAGGATGTGGCTAAGAACTTGCATTTTTTTTTTCTTTTAACATATTGGTTACTCAAAACCATGTCAATTCCATAATGGTGTAAATCGCTGTTGATGTTATGTCGGGATTCTTAATTGACTGGGACGATATTCTACCAGCTCTACCTTCAGACCAGAAATGGTCTCACCAAGAAACTGTTCAACTTATCTGGACAATAAGATGCTGGACTCTATACTTGGCATAAGTTTGCAAGGAAAGAATCTTGATTTAATTTGAACTGTAATATTGCAACAAGGTGGAGGAATCCACCATGGGGGAAGGGTATGGGGAGGGGATGGGAGAAACCCAGAGCCTATGTAACTGTCACATAATGCAATGTAATTAATTTTTTAAAAAAGGAGTCAGATAGCGCTGTTACCTGCTGTTTCACTTTTGTTGACCAAATGAAAGTCAGGAGCCAGCAATTCCATCCAATCTCCCACATAGATGGCAGAGACCGAGAATTGCGGCCATCATCGTCTACTTTCTCAAGGGCATCATCAGTTGGCTGGATTGATGTGGAATAAACTCGAGGTGACAATTACATGGGATGTCGGCACTACAGAAGACCGTTCAACACACTTTCCCACAGTACAGGTTCCTGCTTACAAGATTTTTTGTGGGGGGCTTGTGCCTTTGCCTTGCTTTGTTTCTAATACTTTCTGACTTATTTAGTGAGAGAGGGAAATAAAGAGTGAGGTAATATCCCCCCCACTTGCTGATTGACTCTCCAAATAACCACAGAAATATGGCTGGGTGAGCTAGCAATCCCACTGGAGTCTCCCATATGATTGGTAGGAATCCATTTAATAGAGCTAATGATTGTTGTATCCAAAGTTATGAAGAAACTGAAGGCTGAAATGCAAAATGGAGATGGGATTAAGTCAGGCACACCTATATGGGATGTCAGTATCACACAAATTGTGTGTCAAATGCCTACCACTGGAAATCCTTAATAATGGTTATTTTTACTAAAACACAAATATTTTCCTATATTATATCTCTGCATAGGCATATCATATGTTTACATATACATTGAATATGTACATACTTAAAATATGTTTAAATTTTGTAGGCATTAAAATGTATAAACATGCAACATGTATATATTACCTCATTGTGAACATCAATTTTTCACACTTTAACTTTACTCTTTGATATCCAACATCCTATACTGCTCATAAAAATTTTGGGTAAAGTTTATATTACTGTGTGGCTTTGTTCTTTTCAAATTTTAGGGTACTGTGCAATTCCTTGTACTTGACAATGAATACAAAAAAATTTTAAGACAACTTGCTTGCAATGGATTTTTTACAGCAAGGAGAAAGATGGTGTTAGTTTCACAGGTATCTTTTGAGAAATACAGTCTTAATTTTTAGATTTGCCCAACTGCAAATGAGCTGGTATAAAACTGATTATCTCTGATTGGAACTGAAACAACAAATCAAATACTATTTTTTGAGAAATGAAGAAAGTTTAATAATGAATAAATTATCCATTTTACATATAAGATAGAAAGCCTTTATTATCGTTGTCTATATTTTTCTGTAAATTTTAAGGGAAAAACAGGGCACCTGTTTCTTAGTTACTCTGGATTTTCTAGGTGATAATGAGATAACATGAAAAAATACAAAACAAAATCAACTTATTTAGTTTACATTCAACGTTGAACTTAAGATGTTTTATTCGTAAAGTTTTCTCTTAATTGAATATCCCAGAAAATATTCTTTCTCTTGTTTCTTTATGAGTTCATTTTTCCAGGAGTTCATTTTTAACATAATCTCTTTCTTCTTCATGTCCATCCCATTACTTCTGACTAAATCCTCTTGTAGTGTTTACACGTGTCAGATATAACTATATTATTCTAAATTGAAGTCAGGTACTCTGGTGGCAGTAAACACAAGAGTGATGTAACAACACAATAAATGTAGCCTAGGAATGCATGTATGAAGATTTAAAAACTGTAGCAGTAAAATCAAAAGCTACTCAGACAAGAGTACAAGGAAGCCTTTGACCTTTAGTTATTGGGTTATCATGTTTCAGCACAAGCATTTTGCTGCAGTAGTGAATAACTAGTGAGATTTACTATTCATTTCATGCTGTGGTAAAGAATGAAATCATAACTATTTGCATTAATTCATATTTATGAAACTACTATTTATGAAACTACAATATTACTATAAGTAATATTGTAAAGAAAAGAAATAAAAGCAGTTTTTCTCCACATAATGCTGCTACTATACCATCATACTTAAAGATTTACAGCTAAGCTAGAATACCTGAAGAATTTGTTCACAACACTTTTTTCCTTTAAGCATTTCGAAATGTATGACTAAATTCTGATGTAGGAAAAGTACAACTTTCTTATCTTTAACCTTGTTTATTGGAAGACACAAGTCATCATACAATCTTTTATACACACATGTTTATATATATGGATTTATATATAAATTACCCAATATATTGTGAGGTAGATTTTTCAAGATAAATAGGTTTCATTAAATTTAAAATTTTTATGCTTTGTTCAGTATTATGTGGAACATTTCAAGTAATTAGGCATAATTACTGCATTGGATGCTCAATTTAAGCCAAATATCAGAATTTTCTGAAAAAAAAATGGCATTAAATTGATTTTTGTTCATATAAAACAGAAAATCCAAAGAACAGTCTGTACAGAGATGCAATATCAGCTTTTCAGAGTAGTGCATGTCCATGTTTCCTTGTTCCCATGTTAACAGAATTCTAAATCTGTGTATCCATTCGTCATCACAATTTTCTCATCCTCCTTTGTACTCACAGAGGCCAAAGAGTTACAAGGTTTAGCTGTGATTCTCGAAAGACTATTTAAAGAGTGCAAATATTTTAAGAAACAAACAACCAAAACATTTTGCTTTTCATCCTTTTCACAAATAGTTTTTAATGAATCACATACCATTTCTGCTAAAAGTTTATTTTAGTTCCCTAGTTTGTCATGTTTTTAATCAAATCTTCACTGCCATTTCCTTCCCTGTGTTCTTGTATTCTAATTCTACCTGATCTTCACCTGGTCTGTAATCTCATCATTAGGTGACAGCCATCATATAATGCGATTTGTGATTTATTTCCTTGTATCTCCTGCTATTGTACACTGTTTATCTGCTTTCATTAGTTCATTCTCACATTCAAAATAAGTATTAATGTCACATTTTCACTCAATGAAGACTAGCACTCAATTTGGTTGTATTATGCCATTGCATTTCATTGGATCCAGTCATTCCTGATTGGTTATGTGTTGGCCCAAGACCTTTTTCTTCCATGGATTCTCTTTTTGTTGAGAGTTGTATCATAAGTATTACAAGAGTTTTTCAGCTCAGAAAGTTTATATACAGCATGTCATCAAATATAATAAAATACATCTATTGATGACAATGTACACTTTATATGAATCAGATCCAAAACGATGGTAGAGAACTGAACAAGACTCTTCTAGAACACTTCAAAGAGTGAAAAAGTAACAATATGTTTATATAATAATGCGTATATACTTAACTCAGAAATTTTTTTTAGATCATTAGGAAATCGGATTTTATGTGCTTCAATATTCTTTCCTTTCATAGAGTTATCATACCCTGGTTAAAACAAGAATTCATAACCTCTTGCTTCAGCAAATATATTATTTTCATAATCATCAAAATAATTCAGCTAATTCTATAGGTTTCTGAATTTTTGTGACCACAAAGAGATGTTATTCTTAAATCTTTTCAAGAACCCTATGTTAAGTAGGAAAACATGTACAACCCCACATATTCATACAGATGAAGAAAACCGCATAGTAATAAATTGTGACCAAATACGTTCCTTTTCACTGTTATTTTTAATCTATTCATAATAATTTTGAAAAGTATAATTGAAATAAATCAGGTCTATTATTTTATTTTTCTGTAGAGGCTTTTATAACTGGAGCAGGTAAGAAACTGTTATGCTTTGTTCCTTGTTCAGGCAAGCTGAATGTAACCCTAAGGAGAGGAAAGCTCATATTCTCCCACACCCAGGAAAAGGAGCAGAAATAAAAGCACAGCTATAATTCAGGCAGTGCTTTTATCTCAAACACTTTAACTACTGTAGTACATTAATAATAAATTCATTTTTACATTTAACTGAATTGGATTTCTGGCCTAAAATGCTCTAATTAATTTAGCATTAATATCATTTAAGTATCTTAAAGCTTTAATATCATGTGGCACTGCATGTGAAGTTCTTCCTAATGAAACTGCAGCCTGTCAGTGGGAGAGATTTGTCTTTGATACAAGTGAAAAGAGACTACATTGAATGCATTGTCAATATTAAAATGAAATCAACAGTGGCTTGCTTTATTGGAAAGAATCACCTGTGTTAATCATTTCTGTTTAGCTATATATACATATATATTGCTAAAATCTTATCAAGCATACACAATGTACAAACACTAAAATGTATGAGTAAATAATAATTTGTATCTAAAAATAAGTCAGTGCTCTAAAGCTAGCCCACCTCCTTGCTCCATGGCCTGCTCCTAGGCTGTTTCTAGACAGAGTCTAAGCTCCTGGCAAAAATCTGGCCTTCCCAAAAGGAACTCCACAACTCTTGAGCTCCTGAGACCCCACTCTGCCCTTCAGTTCTGCCATGGGACCCCAGCTCATAATCTTGCCCCTTAGCATCCTTCAAGCCCCTCTCATCATCTTCTGCTCTCTCTCTTGATACAGCAAGTCTTCTATGCCCATGATTGCCTTGGGGACCCCAAGTTTGGAGGAGTATTCCTGGACTTCTCTCTTGGCTCCCCCTCCACCACTGTCCCCCTTCAGGATCCTTCTCTCTTCCCTGGGACCCCCGTCCTATGATACCTCACTTTTACACCCTTTTCTTTCAGGATAAGAATCTCCTTTCTTCATCTCACAGGTCTCCAGCTCCCATTCCTTGTGAAGCCTCCTTCCTTCACCTCTACCACTGTAGCCGTTTTCCACTGAGTTGACATTATTAACATTATCACTAATTACATACCCTTCCACGAAGAAACCATATTTTGTGCTAGAAAACTGCTGAAGCTGTTGCTGTTTGTTTATATATAGTGAAACTTTCGATTGGTGTGCATCAGTATTACTGTAGTAAATGTCGGATTCCTTGTACATGTTCACTTGAAAAGCTGTCAGTAAAACCGTGAGCTGCTCGTACACTAAGGGTAGCGCGTGAAGATCCTTGTAAAATGAGTTAACTATTTTTAGAATCATATTGTCACATACAAACAGTATGTAGGATATAAATAATGATAACACTGGAAATGCAAATGTCAAGAAGGAGCCAGGAGTTTCTTTTGGGTCTCCCACATGGGTGCAGATTCCCAAGGCTTTGGGTCACCATTTGCTGTTTCCGAGGCCATAAGCAGGAAACTAGATGGGAAATAGAGCACCTAGGACATGAAAAAGTGCCTATATAGGTTCTCAGTGTTTGCAGTTGTATAATTAGCTAACCATTGTGCTGGCCACATCTTGTTCACTTTCTTTAAAACATGCAGGCCATGTCGTGTGGATGGCAGAAAGGATTTTTCTTGTTTGTTTTTTTGTAGATGAGTAATACAATATTTTCTTTGCAATATACATTCATATATTTAAGAAAGTTCCCCATGCCAAGTAAATTTCATTATTTTCCTATAAATTTATCTTACTGAGTAAGTAGAATTCTAGCATTTCAATATTTCATGCCTCACTAGTATTTTCAAAGTGGCATGTGCATTTATTTTCATTTCTATCTCCTTTATTTCTATTTTCTGTAAGTTGCTGCTACAAAAGCTTTTAAAAAAGGAAAAATGGCCACTAGCACCTGTCTTGTTTTGAGAGGCAAGATCTTATCACTGACAGCTAATCAATAAAAACAAATGAAAAGCAATAACATCAGACTAGAGAAGTATGGTTTTTATTCCTAGCCTAAAGCAAGGGTTCACCAATATGCTAAAATCAATCAATCTTTCCCTCAGACTGAACCTAAATCCTAATCGTTAAATCTTTGAAAGTACCATATGCAGAGCACCCTGCTGCTTGCACTCAGAGTACAAAATAGAACAGGCTGTCACTGCTGCTGTCCCCCTCAGACCCTTGAAACCAAGACAGATCACCACTGAGGATAACAGCTGACCCTGAAGAGTAGAAGGGGCAAAACATCAGTACAAGTTTTCTTGCTAAGCAGATTATAGCCAACCTCTCGCTGCCACTCTGCTGAAAGTCACCCTAAGCCTTCTGAGAAACAGACAGTAAGCAGATGAAATTGAAAGGGGAAGGGTGATCAAAAACACTGCACATAGTTGCCAAAGGGCTGCGAGGCAGGTTGTATCTGCATCATAATCTATCCCACGCCAGTGGAAGGCAGGAGGCGGACTTTTTACCGGACTGTGTTTGTGTCATCAAATGAGACAACTTAAGATACTTATAGTCTCAGATCAAGGTTTTAAATTTTCCAATATGAAATGTTCATTTACTTGATTTTTAATAGCAAGAAATTATAAATCTCCATAAGATTTCTTATTCTTGGTCAACTTCACCCTTTGGGCTATTTATTTTAATTCTCCAAGGCACCTTAGGATATGGAAAGCACCAATGACGCTTATCAACCAGAGAGCATGAAAACAAAACATAAGCAATGGCAGAGGGCACAGGTCTGTGGAGTCAGATGAAGCAAATCAAATCTACTTCAAAGCTTTAGAGCCCTTCACCTCTAATCTTTCACATGTGTTAGCGGTAAGAAACTTGGGAGACAATTCATCCTCGCCACGGCAGGGTAGGATGGAGAAAATGGTAGTGTCGCCTGCAGCAGCATTCCCTGGGCTCAGTGTCCTGCTCCAGGACTGGGGACTGGGCAGTGGCTGTGAGGTGGCGTCCATTCCTGTCAGCAGTACCTGCAGATGTATCTCCTGCAACTGTTTTATTCAGGAATCCTGAAGTGCCTGCCAATATTCTGGAAGGTTCCCTTGAAGTCCACAGATAAACCCCTATCACAACATTCTGTTTCTTTTTTCCTTTGAAACTTAGATGAATTATGTTTACCCTGCTCTCAAAAAATACATACATTCTTTTCTAAAAATATGATATTGGTAAGTTCACAATGGGGTCAATATTTTCCTTCAAACTGCACAATATTGTTGGTTTTCATAATAAATTCATAATGAAGAATTACCTCTGGGATAATATTTTGAGGCTACCAAGAGTAACCCTTAAACATTCTTGCTTTGATTAGTCATTCTGTATGCCTCAATCTACTTGAATTCATTCAAAAATAAGTTAAGCTGAACTTAAATCTTGGACATATTTTCATGGACCTGCGCGATGACTCAATGGCTATATCCTCACCTTGCTCCCACCAGGATCACATATGGGCACCAGTTTCTGTTCCAACTGCGGCAATTCCCAGTCATCTCCCTGCTTATGACTTGAGAAAACAATTGAGGACAGACCAAAGCCTTGGGACCCTGCACCTGCGTGGAAGATCCAGAAGGAGCTCCTGGCTTCAGATCAGCTCATCTCTAGCATTGTGTCCACTTGGGAGTGAACCAGTGAACCGAAGATCTTTTTCTCTATCTGCCCTCTTCTCTATAAATCTGCATTTCCAGTAAACACAAATACATCTTTAAAAACATTCATTCATACTCTTCTCTGTTTTGCCTCAACTGCTAACATATGATTTATTATAATAATATTGATAAATCGGGTATAGGTTGCAAATTTAAAGGTAAATTTCATGTTCTAGGTAGCAGAAAAAGACTTTCCCAGTTACTATTGAAATGAATTTGGCACTAAATGTCCATTCTTACATAAATAATGAGATATTTGATTATTATACTATAAAGGATAAAGAATTCATAATATTTTCATATTTTGGACACCTAAGGTGCCTTTTTAAAGTTTTATTCCTGTTTTTTTTATTTTGTTTTATGACATTTAAAACGTTTTTTGAACATTTATTTTTATTGGAAAGTCATATATAAAGAGGAGGAGAGACAGAGAGGAAGATCTTCTGTCCAGTGTTTCATGCCCCAAGTGACCGCCATGACCCAAGCTGTGCCTATCCAAAGCCAGGATCCAGGAACTTCCTCTAGGTCTCCCACATGAGTGCAGGGTCCCAAGGCTTTGGGCCATCCTCAACTTCTTTCCCAGGTGGCAAGCAGGGAACTGGATGGGAAACAGGGCTGCCGGGATTAAAAGCAGCACTCATATCGGATCCTGGCACATTCAAGGCAAGGACTTTATCCACTAGGCCACCACGCCGGGGCCTATTGCTTTTTATTTAAGAGAATTTATACTAACTGTATAAGAGACTATCATATCCAGATGTGAAGATAAAAAGCAGCATGCATCTCTACTTCCAAATCAAAGAAGGACTCCCAATTACACTGTTAAATATATCCTGACAGGATGCTGGACTCTGCCATTGTCCATATGCACAATGTCACGAAACACTAAAATAGTAGAATGATGAACTCATGACTGCTTATTGGGATTATAATGTTGTAACAATATTGGGGAAATCAGTAGGGGGAGAGGATTTGTGGAGGAAAATCCCAGAGTGTGAGGAGCTTTAGGATAAAACAAAAAATAAATTAAATCTTTAAAAAGTGCTGAATCATATCTGTAGTGATTTCTTATGAGGAGAACCATCTATTTTTGCTCTAACAGTATTTGATTACATAAATAAATAATTACCACTGATATTCATTTTAAAATTCACACTCCAACTATTATTACATAGATTCATGCCAGGTTTTCTGGCAATCTGTTCAGAGCACAATTTTATACGTTTTATTTGTGCTAGTAGACTTGTGAATAAATCTATCAAGTTGCACATAATATTACATGTGTATAGTGTCTAAATTCAATTATCTACAATAGTAAAACAAATAACTAACTGCCAACAATTCAGAAGTATTTTAGATTACACAGTAGTAATAAAGTATATATTATAATGATAAAAATATGAGTGAAATTGAAGTGGTAACAGAATAGAGTACATTTTTATTAAATGATGAAATTTTAAAAATGAAGGCAAAGAACTATGTGTAGGTGGGAAAGATAAAATCTTGGAATCCTATGTTGCTAAAATGATTATTAATAAATTAATTCATAATTAGTAATTAATTAATAAACATATACTTCAATTCCAGATTTTAAGACTGATGTAGTAATGAGTTAAAACTTGTTAAACAAAATTTAATTAATGGTACAACAAATGAAATTTTAGAACAATATGATGCAATTGTAATAATGTAAAATAAGTGTTCTTTCTTTTTTTGTTTTTAATTTTTCATGATATAATTCGTTAAGCTTAGGTATTTCCCCTCATATTCTCCCCCTCCCCCAACTGTTTTCCCCTACATCATAACAATAACGTAAATGTTCTTTCCATGCTATTAATTGATGTCATATTTCTTCTGAGATGTTTTAATTCTAATCTCAGGAAATGAGTATTTTATCATAAATTTATTCTGCATTATAAACAGACCCAACTCTCACATCCAATGGAGGTTACTGCTGCCTGGCCCAGGCTGCTCCAGACTTGGCTCTTCTGATTGTCAGTTGGTACAGGGGTCCAGTCAGACCGATCTCCTGAACTGTAACTAGGCCATAACCGATACCTGGCTTCCACACATTATAATGGATGTTGTAGCCTGATTTTGCTAGTGTCCCAACCCCAGCTCTTGCATGCACCTGCAGGTGTAGCCACAAGGTCAGGGAAATCCCCACAGACTCCTACCAAGCCTGTCCCCAGACCTCTATCTCATGTACAACAGAGGTTGCTTTGGTGACCCAGCATTCCCCTACTACAGGCTTTACAAGTTCAGTAACAGGTGAAGTGGTCCTTCCTGGTCTACCCACAGATCTGACAATTGTGCTTAACAACTGGTAGCTGGGACTAGTCAGGGTGACTCTCTAGAACCCCTGTGAGGCAGGGCTCCTGACCCAGTGTTCACATGCACCTATGGGGGATGCAACCTATTTAGGCATGTTCCCTCCACTTAGCCCGATGTGCACTGTCAGGTGATACCGTCTGGCCCCAGTAGATCCTCCAAGATGCCTCAACTGTTTGGCTTTGTTTTTCTGTGTGTTGACAAGTGTAGCAGTTCAGATTCAGGGGGCCCTTATGAAATCCTCTTGGTTATGCTCTTTGTTACAGCAGCCTCTGCAAATGAAAATAACATGCATTCTATCTTTGAAGTGTGATGTCTTCATTGGAAAGTGTATGGATAACATAATAAGTACAAATCTTTAATTTGTAGGGTAATTATCTCCACTCATCATTTAAGATTTAAATTGTTGCAAATGTTTCAGTAAAGATCATTTACATTATGTTAATTTTTTTTCACCTTTAGAATTTTTGCTTGGAATCAAATCTTTATTTAGGTCACCTGACCTTCGAAATTCTCATCCCCCACATTTCATCGCCCCATCAACCTCACCAATATTGAGATATCACTCAAATTCCCTTTGTCTTCCAGTCCCTAATTTTCTGTATTTCCCAGATCCAAATAATGCTTTTCAAATCCCGTAGGATTTCAATCACAAATACAATCCAGTTATGTCAATTTATTTCAGAACTCTCATTGAGCCTATATCATTTTTTTAATTATTTATTATTTTTAATTCATTAATTACATTGTATTATGTGAAACAGTTTCATAGGTACTTGGGTTCTCCCCACCCCTCCCCAAACCCTCCCACCATGGTGGATTCCTCCACCTTGTTGCATAACCATAGCTCAAGTTCAGTTGAGATTCCCCCATTGCAAGCGTATACCAAACATAGAGTCCAGCATCTTATTGTCCAGTCAAGTTCAACGGCTTCTTAGGTATACCCTTTCTGGTCTGAAGACAGAGCCAGCAGAGTATCATCCCAGTCAATTGAAAGCTCCAACATACCATCAGCAAAAATTTACATCATTATGGAATTAATTGACATAGTAATGAGTAACCAATATGTTAAAAGTAAATGCGAGTTCCCAGCCACCTTCTGTGACCACCTCATTGACATTTCAATTTTAGTTTATACACAACATATAACATTCATAACATAACATGTTATACATAACATCATATCATCTTAAATTAAGGCAAACATGTGGTATTTAACCTTTTGGGATTGGCTCATTTCCCTTAGCATAATGGTTTCCAGTTTGGCCCATTTGGCCACAAAGAACTGCATTTTGTTTTTTTTAATAGCTGAGTAGTATTCCATGGAGTAGATGAACCATAGCTTTCTTATCCAGTCCTCTGCTGATGGGCATTTTGGCTGCTTCCATGTTTTTGCAATTACTGATTGTGCTGCTATGAACATAGGAGTGCATGTTGGTTTCTCATAAAACAATTGTTCTGGATATATTCCTAGGAGTGCTATTGCTGTATCATATGGTATGTTGATTTTGAGTTGTTTGAATATTCTCCACGTGTTCAAAGAAATTAAATTCAAAGTTTCTGTTTATCCATATTTGCATTATCTTCAGAACATATATTCTGCCTTTATGGCTTTATTATAAGAATGATCAATTTAGATTCCTCATAATATTGATATTTCTTAGAACTAACATTCCTTAATATGAGGAAAAGCAACAAATATAAACTGGATAGTTAAACTGCAAAATTTTGCACAATTGTGCTTTTTCTCTAGAATGAAAGACTTTTTTATAATCTGTCCTTGTGTTTCCATTAACATACACATGATGTGTAGTAAAGACTAAGATTGTAAAAATGTAGTAACCCTCCAAATGAAGCAAGCAGCTTTTTTAATGTAAGGAATGTACAGTCAACTATCTTATAATAGCAATATTTATTGCATTTTGTACTTTCAATGTTATTTTTGCATTCAAGATTATAGCTTTCCATACAAACTTTGCAAAAGGGAATGATAATTGATATTGGGTAATTCATTTCATTATTTGGAATAATATTGTAAAAAGTTGTTTTACACAGCTATTTAGTTAATTTTGTAAGTGTACTCTTTTAAAGTTTTTAGCATATTTCATCATGCTCATCCTTTGCATGCCTCATAAAAAACAAATCTTTGCTCACAAGGAGGTAGGCAATTTTCCAACTTGAGTTTTCAATACCTTTTGCAATTTATTTGAGCATGGAAGAATAAAACACAGTGCACATAGACTAACAGTGGCAGGACTGGTATATTTAGAAGGTTTGATTCTCAAGAAGAATTTCTAATGATTTTGTAAAGCCATCTCTAAGTTAAGAAGCGCGGCTTATGCTTGGTTTATCACTAGGCCAATTAGCCACTGGAGCCATTGTCTGTACTGTCAGATCAGTAGAAATGACCTGGCCATCTCTCCAGTGTTTGTCATGGCCTCTAAGGGAACCAGGCTGGCCTACCCACAGTAGCAGCTCTAGCGTACATCAGTGGGAACTGCAGCAGTGCGGTGCAGTCCAGCTTGATAAGGCCTGCCCTCAGTTCTGACCCTTTCATGTACTGGCAGGTGCTGCGGCCTGGCCGCACCCAACCTCCCCCCAGCCCCAGCTCTCTTGAGTGTCCAGTGGGTTCCTATCAGGTGAATTCTGTGGTCTACACTGGCTTAGCCAGTTGCTGCCCCAGACTTTCTGCATAAATCAGCAGCTGGTACTATCCCACAGAGTCAAACTGACAATCTCCTTACAGAATCTGCTGCCAGGTCTGGTTTTCTCACATCCTAGTGCATTCTGTGGGCCTTGCTGATAATGACAGGCAGGTACCAAGTCCTAGCCCAGCCAGGTGTGCCCCCAGACCCTGCTTTTACATTGATCAGCGGGTTGCAGGCAAGGATATTTAGCCTAGCCCAGGTCTCACATGTGGGCAGCTGCCTTGGCTTGACCCAGACATGCCCCCTCCCCAGTGACCCATTCTCCCATTATCTCAGCTTGCTGCTGTGATTGCAGTGGCCTGGTACATAGACCCCAGAAGTCACGTATGCCTTCAGCCACTCCCACTCCAGTAAGTCTCCAAGACCCCTGCCCCCCAGTAATCTCCAGCACCCCAAAGTGGTGGCTGAGGTGGCATGTCCTAGCCTGAAGTTCCCCACTTTTCCAACTTACTTTTAAAGAAAAAGAAAAAAAAAGACAGCAATAATAACAACGAAAAACATGATTTAGCAACTACACTGTCATACTGGTGTGGTTAACATAAATCTGGCATTAACCAGGCACAGTGCACTTATCTGCTTTTTTCCCAGCAATATAACACTTATTTTCTGAATATAAGATAATTTCTTATGGCAGGGACTTTCTCTTTTTTGTCCTTTAATATTTATTCCTTATTGCATAGAATGATGCCTAATGATGCCAGTCAATGAATATCTGATTAAAACAGAAATATAATCCACAATTTTAATAAAATTATGAAAATTCACACTTCTAATAGAAAATTTTAAACATCTTTCTTCAGAGATGAATAATCATTTGATGATAGAAATCAGCAATGCTTGAACTGTTTATAGATAAGCTGACCGTATGAGTGATGGCTGGATATCCATTCCTTGTTATGTCACCTTTCACGAGGTCTGACTTATTTTAACACTGTGGGTTAGATAACCTTACATCTTCCCCTATTGGTTTACTACACATTTTATAGATATAAACTCTGACTGTGAAAAGATAGTTTTTTTGCAGCAATAACCTCCTTTCAAAAGTAAAAATCTAAAAAACGCATCATACCATGTTCTCATATAAATATTTGATAAAGTCTATATATTTAATATTAACAATGAATTTGAGATTAGAGGTCCTAGCTACAAGTAAACAAATTACAAATTCTCATTAAAAGCAGTACATTCTGAGAAGCCCCTGAATATTTCCTTAAAAATTGAAATGTATTTGTGAGATCTGAAAAAGGAAAAAAAAGTATGATTATAAATAAGAAAACTTCAATTTCTTTGAGATAGAGAATTTAATTTTTTCCACGTGCTTTTATTAAAAAGAACATGGATTGACAAAAGTGATATTTTAAAGATTATTCCTGAGTTTTATTTATATATATGAAAATGAAATCAGTATTTTTACAGTATTTGTTTTTTTCTTTCTAAACCTAGCGTGTGGTAAGTATTGCAAACCTAAGGCACGACTTGGGCTGTATATATTAATAATCTGAGTCAGTAATTTTTGTCTAGGAAGTATTCAGTGAATACTTCCATATTCACTGAATTACAGAGATCTGACTCTAAACAAAAAGAGAAAATTCCCTAATTTCCTGAAAACATGCAATTTTGATGCAATGTAATTTTAATCTCAGTTTAGCAATAATATTACCTTGTGTCACTATTAGAGGTGAACTTATCCATAAATTCAGATTTTAGAAACTCTACTCTTTTTTTTCTTTTAGGTTCAAATTTCCTGAATCTGAATCTCATACTGTGTCACTTCTACTGATATAAAGCATTTTGTGTCTTTTAAAAAAATATTTCATTTGAAAAGTAGAGTGAGAGAGTATTTTTCCATCTGCTGATTCAGGCTCCAAATGGTTCAATGGTCAAAGTGGGTCAGATGAAACCTAGGAACCAGAAGGTTCTTCCCAGAATCCCACTTCCATGTCAAGATTCCTAGCACTTCAGTATTTACTGGTGCATTCCTTGGCACCTGAGCAGAGGGCTGAATTGGAAATGAGCAGTCAATAAGTGAACCAGTATCCATGTAGGATGTTGAGGTTGAGAGCAGCGGCTTTACCCACTACAGCAGAGGGGGACATAAACACTTCACATCTTATGATTTTACTGTATCCGTCTTAGAAATAAAAACATTGACAAGACATTAAAAAGTCACATTTTTGTGGCCCAGCATGATAGTGTAGTGGCTAAAGTCCTCACCTTGAATCGGCAGGGATCCCTTTTGTATGCTGGTTCTAATCCCAGCAACCCCACTTCCCATCCAGCTCCCTGCTTGTAGCCTGGGAAAGCAGGCAAGGATGGCCCAAAGCCTTGGGACCCTGCACCTGCATGAGAGACCCAGAAGAAGCTCCAGGCGCCTGGGTTTGGATAGGCTCAATGCTGGTCATTACAACCTCTTGTGGAGTGAGCCATATGATGGAAGATCTTCCTCTTTTTCTCTCCCCCTTTCTGTATATCTGCATTTCCAATAAAATAAATAAATCTTAAAAAAAAAATCACATTTTCATGCTTCTGGCAAATCAATTTGTAAAACATCTCAACTTTCTCCACCAAAACAAAATTTGCAAAATTGTAACATAATATTTGTATAAAGAGTGAAAATTCCATTTAAAATATAACTGAAAATAATTTCTAAATTATTTCTGGTTTGAAATTTGTAATAACATTTTATTAGTAAAGCTTTTAAGTTTCCTAGATAAAGTTTGAACAGTGTGATATTTAAAATTCCCTGATTAAAAATGTGAATAAGGTGAACAATGCAATGAAAGAACACAAACTTTTTAAAGTATATGTCACAAGCAGTTCAATTTCTTCCAAAATGTCAAGTAGTAACTGTATGTTTTACATGGAGCAAACACTGGAGGGTGCTTGCTAATATACTTAGGAAATGTCATTTTCTTAGTATGACCTTTCTTCTTAACAATATCTTACATTTTAATTAAATTGGACCAATTTCATCACATGCCAAAAATCTCACTGCCACATATCATCATCCTGCTTTGTCAGAATTGATAGTTAAAGGTCATGAACTTAAATACTTATTAGGATTAACAGAATTGTAATTTATAATCAAGTGTGGCACATACATGGTAATTTTTCTTTCAGAAAAGGGAAACTTGCTAATATTTGAATTGATTGGAAACATCACAAAAAGAAATTGATCCAGATGGTTATAAAATCATAAAATTGGCAGTTTGTGGAAATCTTAGTTTATGTCATTTCCCCAATTGGATAACTTTATATAACATTTTAAAAAAGATGTCAGAACATAGGGCTGAAATAAAGTTACATGTTATTCCATTCCATTATAAGGATCCTAGCAGCCTGTGAAGTCAGGCGGATGTGCAATGAAACACCACAAACTTGCTACCCTTTCCAAACTGTAACTGTGTTCTGGTTACACCAGGGCTCTCCCATTCCCACAAAGCAATAACAACAACAATAAAAGCCTCCTGCCCAGATTCTGACCATAACCAGCTTATTTTCCACTTCAATTAATTTGGCATTTAGATTAGACATAAATTGAATTTTCTGCTATTTATCTTTCTGTGGGTAATTTCTCTTAGCACTCTATTATGTAGATTTACCCAGTTTGCTAAAAATGATAGGTCATTGTGTACTTTTTGTGAAAAATTATTTATTTTATTGGAAAGCTGAATTTCACAGACAGAATGAGAGACAGAGAGGGAGATCTTCCATATGCTGGTTCACTCCCCAAGTGACCACAGCGGTTGAAGCTGAGCTGATCCAAAGCCAGGATCCAGGAGCTTCTTCCAGGTCTTTTGTGCTGTTGCATAGTTCCAAGCCTTTTGACTGTCCTCTAATGCTTTCCCAGGCCACAGGCAGGGAGCTGGATGGAAATCGAGCAGCTGGGACATGAACCAGCACCCATCCCAATGGGTGCAAAGATAGAATTTAGCCACCAGGCGACTATGCTGTACCCTCTATCCATCTATCTATCTATGAAACACACACGTAAATCTTATTCCTTAAATTGTGTTTTCCAAAGTAACTGAAAGAAGATTTTAAATGTTTAAACCACAGATCCTGGTTATGACTTGGGAAACACAAGATGATGTTCACTGCTCTGGACCACTGTACCCACCTGGGAGATCACTAGGAAGCTCTTGGTTCCTGGCCTCAAATCAGTCAGGTGAATTCTGGCCTTTGTGGCAATTTGGTGAGTGACCAATGGATGGAAGGTCTCTCTCTCTCTCTCTCTTCTCTCTCTCTCTCTCTCTCTCTCTCTCTGTGTGTGTGTGTGTGTGTGTTTCCTTTTAAATAAAATTAATCAACATTACAAAAAAATAAATGGAAATTAGCTGATAGTTTGACTGATATTTCTCATGTGTTGGTTCATGTCCCTGGTGCCTGCAACAGTCACAATTGCTTTTTCCAGATAGATGCATTTTCACACAAGTGAAGAAAATACTGTAAACTCTATGAAGTGTTTTTCGAATGACTGATGTTGGTTAATTGTTCTGGAATCATAATAATTTTACCATATTTTCAGTTGTTTTAAATATGGAGATGCAAACGGAACCCTACCTTAAGTTCTTATGAATATTAAAGTCATGTGTTGATCATATTGCAAATTATAAGAACCATGCTTTCAATAGGATAAGAAAACACAAACTGATAAAATCAGATTAAGCCTCTTAAAATTAGAATTAAACCACATTCATTTGTGAGGTTTTAATGAAACATAAAGCTGTCGGATCATTTTACATCAGGATAATTCAAAAGATTGATGGGAAATTAGAGTAACTGATTTATTTTTATTGCAAAAATTTTTGAAATTAACGCTTTTAAAAATGCAATTTATTTACCTTGAACTTTTTGAAAAAAGAAATTTTGTTAATTCTTTATCAGTAATCTATACAGTGCAATTCTTCTTCCTAATATGTTGCTATTATGGTGATGGTGAAATGATTCTAAGAATTAAAAAATTTTTTTCTGAAGATTTAGTCATTTTTATTTGAAAAGAACATCTACAGAGAAAAGAACAGACAGAGAAGAAGATCTTTCATATGCCGGTTCACTCCCCAAGTGACTATAATGGCCTCAGTGGAGCCAATTTGAAGCCAGGAGCCAGGAGCCACTTCCTGGTGTGTCACACATGTGCAGGGTAACGAGGCCTTGGGCCATTCCTGTCTGCCTTCCCGTGGCACAAGCAGGGAGCTGTGTGAGAAGGTGACAGCCAGGACATGAACTAAAGCACAAATGGTATCCTGGCAAGTTAACGGTGAAGAGTTAGCCATGCCAGGCCCAGAATTAAAGCTCTTTAAATATCTGAATGTGTAAGAACCACCCTAGAGAATGCATGTTTAATGTAACAATCAACCATAAAAGTTCTTGGCCATGCACATGATCTCATTTTCTTAATAGAATTTACAAAGTATCAAACTATTGTATATTTGTATCTTTGCTTTCAAATATATTATTGAGTGATAAGAAGAAATTTGATTGTTTACATGTCCACTCTTTTTTCACTTTTAAAGTTAATTCCAATACTCACAGTGGAAAGTAAATTAAGATCTAAGAACTAAATGTAGCATAATCTATATCAGGGCAAAAATAAAGCTAGGCTGCTGGAAAAAATCTTAGGAAATTAATCAAGCATGGGCTTCATTTAAATATATATATTGATATTGCCTCATTACTTGTAGCTAATGTAGTGTGGTGAATACTATGGAAATTATGCACAGTGTGCAAAAGAAGTCTATATAACATCATAAGCATTTCTATAAGTAATTTCATTTCTAAATTTAAAATGTATTTCAGGAAAAAGGGAGTTTTTGTCTTAAAAAAATTCATGGATATTTGCCTTATAAAATATTTTGTTAAATATAATAAAATTCAAAATTTCACTAAAATAAAACTTATAATGTAAACAGAAATCTATTATACTTTTCATATGAAGAACATGCATATTATTGTTTTTATTATTTCATCTGTATTATGCTTAATGTGGAACCACTCTTCATGATCAAAAATTGGCAAGTTTTAAAGTATAAGTCAACTTTCTAGCTGTATTTTCTCAGATTTTTTTGTAAATAGCATTCATTTTTTGGTATGACATAATTGTATAGTTAATTGAGAATTGGACAAAAAGTAAATTGACCATTTTTATAACAAAAAGTAAATGGTTATTGGAAAGCATTCTTTATTTTATTTTATTTTATTTTATTTTATTTTATTTTATTTTATTATTGTAATTTTACATGATACAATTTATGCATTTAGGGATTTCCTCCCTTGCCATTCTGTTCTCCTTTGGCTTTTCCCCATGTTGTTCTAATAGTATAATCCTTCAGCAATAGTCACAAGTCCAACATCCTGCTACTTAAATGTGTCATGGAATTACAATGTATAGATACAGGTTGTGGTAGAAAATGTAGTATATGGCTCAGATATTTTTAACTGTTTCGTGTGAGTCCTCCTTTTATTTGGGGGTAGAAATGCACACTGCAATTTATCTTCAGTTGCCGGTATGCTAATCTTCGTTATAGAGTTCAGCTATGAGAATATACGTAAATACACCTTTACCTTTATGTCTATTTGTTTTGCATTTTGCATGAAGGCTGACTTACATCAAAAAGGACATGTGAGCTTTGCACCCTGAAACTGTCGAAGCACTATAGGAAAAATCAAACAGGAAGTACTCTGAAAGGTGAAGTCCTAGAACAGCTGCCAAAAGCACACGTAGTCAAAGTCAAAGAAACAATAAGACTACATTAAACTAGCAAACTTCTGTACAGCAAATAAAATCAAAGAAGCAACCAAAAGAATTGGACAAAATCTTTGCACATTGCACAACAGATAGGCGACTGATATCCAGTACTTACCAAAAAAGCTACAGAACTCAATGACAGCAAAACAGACAGCCCTGTGAAGAAACATGGAAAAGGAAATGAGCAAACCTTTTTTTTTTAAAGAATGAATTCAAATGGGTAATAGAATTATGAAAACTGCTCAGGCTCCCCAGCTCTTTGGGAAATATAAATAAAAACTTGAGTTTTTGCCTAACTTCAATTAAATGCTAAGTATGGAGAGAGCTAAGGCATCTGAAACTCAACCTACTATATGACCCAACTCTTTCAATCCTGGGAGCATATTGAAAAGAAGTAAAATCTGTGTATGAGAAAGTGGCCTGCAACCCTCTATGTAAAGCAGCACAATTCACAGTAGCAAAGACATGGAAATAAACTGGATGCCCTTTGTAAGAGGAATAAACTGGGGCACACCTACTCCATGGAATACTAATCAGACAATAAAAACAATTACGTTCTACCATGTGCAACAAAATGGTCTCAACTGAAAGCTGATATTTTCAGTGAATTAGGCCAGAACCAAAAGGAGATGGTTTTAAGCAGCATGATGTCATGGAAAAATATTTTATGTGAGACATCAAAGTAATGCTCAGTATGTACTTCTTGTGATTATCTGTTATGAATATTTTGTAGCATTATGTGGCATTATGTGGCATGTTTTGCCTGTGACTTAAGTAACTTTAACCACTGTGCAAGTCTTTAACTGAGACAAAGTTGATAAAACTAGGAATCCCAAAATACGCTCTGATGTGTGCAGTTGGAAATTGATTCATTGCTTCAGTTACATTGACATATTTTCCATACATTGGTAATGTGACCAGTACTACTTAAGCAGATATGTCTGTCTGCTTATCTGTCTATCTATCTAAAAACTGAAATACACAGGAAATCAGCAAAGATGCAGAACACTTCATTTTACTATATTCTTTATATATGCTTTATTTCCAAAATTGAAGCTTAAAGAGAATGAGTTGGCTTTTCTTTTTAATGGTCTTAAAAAAAAATCAGCACTGCCCTAAAAGGTGGTTTATTATATTCACATTGCCAGTCCAGACAACTCGTTGTAACAACCAAAGTGGATGAAAACTTCAAAGTTTTATATTTATATCTTGATTCACTCTGCTTGGATTTATCATACTGTGACAAATTTACTACTAGAGCTTTGCCCACTCTGAAGATTCTGATAGTGTTTCATTATGAAATATAAAATATGTCTACAGCATCATACAAACACCCCATGATTGAGAGTAGCCTTTGCTGGATATGTGAAAGGCGGCATTGTATCACATTCTTCATACAGAGTCTTTATTTTATATTCTTAATATTTATTTTTATGTAGTGTCTGACCTATACCCTGATAGCTTTTAAGATGTACTAGCTGACATCCTTCTTAGCAGATTAAATGTGTTCTTCAAAATTTATTATATAATGTTCAATTGTATATTGGTGAGATCAGTCGATTTGAATATAGTCATTTGCTTGCTATTTTTTTCTTTAGAAGTGAAGTTTATTTTAGGTATTTTGCTTCAACATTATGTTGAGGTTCAAATGTCTACTGAATTGCATATGACTGAATTGAATATCCGTGTCATCTTCTATATGTTTGATAGTCAGAAATTACTGAGATCACTGCAAAGATAATCTGCATTGAATGCATTAGTAGCTTACATTATATCAAAATTACAGACAAATTTATTGATTTCACATTTCTCTAAGTACATTGGTATATATTATTTAGTATTAACATGCATTAGCTAAGATATTAAGCATATTGATTGATATTCCCATACAGAAATTTACATTTGGCAAATAATATTCATAACACATTTTTGACCAATACAAAAGATGAAAACAAAGGAAATAATTTTTATTTTAACATGCTACTCTAGCATAAATAGGTGATAATTCTGTCACAATTTTACAGTGTAATTGATGAAATAGGACAAAACTTATGCAGTCTGCAGTAAAAACTCATGTTTTTCAATGTTAGACTATCAGATCTATAAGGACTGAATGATTAATATCATATAATAATGTCTCTAACATATATTTTTATGTTTTTAAGTTCTGCCTCTCTTATTTGAGAGGCAAACACACACACACAGAAAGTAGAGCAAAAGTGAGAGAGGCAGAGCAACAATTCCAATGATGGATTTCATTCCCCGATGTCCAAAACAGCCCTTTGGTAAGACTGAAGCAAGTGGCCCGGAACTTATTTAGGGTCTCTCATATGGGTGGCAGAAACTCAATCATATTAGCATTAGCATTTGCATTAGCAAAATTTCAAGGTCAGGAGTATAGCCACTTATGTATCCAGGCACTAGATCAATTACCAGGACATATAAAAAATGTTTTAAAAATTATCAATTATTTCTCCAGTTTTTTCATTACCTGTTACTCAGAATCCCTATCAAAAAATCAAGCCATTTTCCTGATGTAAGCAAAATTCTTAAATAAAAACTTGACTATGAAATGTTATATTTTCACAGTTCTTCTTTTTCTAGCAAAGCTTCAAAAATGAAAATGTAATATAACACTTTTGAAGTAATCCTGTAAGGTCTATAGTTAGGTATAAGTGATTGATGAAGGACCACAAAACCTTCACCCAGTGACCTTGGTCTTTGTTGGGACTCATTCAAGACCACCACCTATTGTGCAATTTAACTTGGACTAAGAACATACCGATAAAATGAGAGATAATTAAATATGAACACTGTAGCCACAGGTCCAGATAATAATTTGATGTAGCAATCATGGGTACTATGGCCATATCCTACTCTACTCCCTTCATCACCTTAGAGTCAGAAAGGAAGGCTGCCATGTGCTATTGTTATGAGCCCCTTCCTCACTCTAGTGTACCTCCACTTTGCTTTACTGTCCATATTATAGGGCACCATGTTCTATTTCCACTGGCACAAGCCTTCTTGTAATGTATTTTCAATAAACTTTTCCTTTCCTTTCTTGACTTTCATATATCTAAACTATACTTCATTGCTCTATTTTGTAATAATAACAGAGATGAGCTGGCTGTTAACAGTGACAATTCCAAAAACCGGTCAAATGTTTGTTCTACCAAAAATTCATTCATTAAATATGAATCAAAAAGAGGAATACATAATTTGTTCCTTATAACTATGTAAATTTCACCCTTTTTGCAGTCAATTTTAGCAGTGCCTACAGTTTATGTAATTGGGGTTTCAATGATCAGAAAAACTATTTTAGAGGATAGAAAATTTGTCAGAAACAATCCATTTCTGATGTCAGAAATAGTAGTTCTAGTAACTAACATTCTTATGTTTAGTTGCTGAGGTCATAAGACTCAAAGCGAAGCTTGGCCAGTTTTCCCACATTTATGTTATCAATGCAGTTAATCTTTATTTAGAGAATTCCTGATGCCATATTTACACTAGCATTTTGCATAAACTTGCTATTGTTGACACTTTTGTTACCTATGCTACTCATATTTAATGTGCAAATTTTCAGTTCTTCTTTGATAAAATGTAATATATTTTTCAAAATTAAAACAGGAGTCATACATAAAAAAACCAAAGTTCTCCCTTCAGAGAATGTCTTGAAACATAGCAGTGAATCACACTCTGGCAACATCGTTCTTCAGCAGACAAGTAGCTGCAATGTGGATCCTGGTGTGTTTGTCTTGGTGCGGCATGTGGCCAGTTCTCTTCAGCTGCTAACAGAAGCCCTGTTTTGTGAATAGATGTACTAGTCACAGAGGATGTTATTCTATTTTGTGCTAAAATTGCCACCACCTTAAATCCACATTGTCAACATTGCTCTGAACATATTACTGTTTATTTTAATATTTAAAGACAGATAATCATAATTAATGTTAATTTGAGAGTCTGGAACTTAGGGCTAATCAGATGATCGTATGACATATTGCAGAGCACCTATTTGCAGCAAAGAGCTGAAAGAGGGCTAAAATGCATTAAAGACAGGAAGTAAAGGGCTAGTTTCTAACCAAGACTTTAAATTTTCATTTGGTGTGCTTGTATTCCATTTCCAACTGCTCAGATTTTTGTCCTAGATCTGTCTGTTCCCAATGGCCATTCTCTTGTTTTTTCACCTCTCCTCCCCTCGTACCCCTTCCTTCCTCTCCCTTCCTCTCCCTTCTCTTACTTTTCCTTTGCTTCCCTTCTTTTCTCCTATTCCCCGCTTTCTCCTCCTATGCCCTTTTCTCCTCTTCCCTCCTCTGTCCTCTCCACCACTCCTCTCTTTTTCCCATTTGTTTTCCTTTCCCTTCCTTATTGATATGATTTCACACATTCCATAGATACAATTCCAAGATGACAAGCACATTTCTCTTCCTCTGCCCCTCTATCTTTCTCTTTTTATTCCCTCTCTTTCCTTCACTAGTTTTTGAAAAGAAATTTTTTTAGAGGAGACACAGAGTTTCTGTCCATTGGTTCACTGAATTGGCCGCAATGGCTGGAGCTAAACTGATCTGAAGCCAGGAAATTCTTCCAGGTCTCGCACTTGAATACTTGGTCCCAAGGCTTTGGGCCGCACTCTACTGCTTTCATAGGTCACAAGCAGGGAGCTAGATTGGAAGTGCAGCAGCCAGGACAGGGTAAGGATTTAGCCATCAGGCTACCATGCTGGAACTGCAAAGACATAATTTTAATCCACTCTGTATCCACAGGGTTTATTCTCCACGGCAGACACCAGAAGGATGCAGCTGATGGCTCATGCACTCATGTACCTGTAATATGCACTGGATTCATGGAGAGAGTTCCCACTTCTGGCTAAAGGCTGGGTCAGGCTTGATCCCTGAGTACATTTGAGGAGTAAAACAGCAGGTAAAAACTCCCTGCCTGTTCTGTTTCTACCATTATCTCTGCTTTTGCCTCTTTCTGTGTTGCACTAATTAAGGAACTAATTTATTCCTTTTTTTTTAGATGAGGAAGGAAATTCAGATGTGCAAAGTAAAGTTGAAGTATACTTTTAGTATTCTTTGTGCTTGAAATTGACCTTTAAAATTTGATTTAGAAATGCATCAGCCTGGAGTCAATCAGGAAGCAGAAACCAGAGTCAATTAAGCAGAAAAACAAACAGAAGCAAACAACAACAACAAAACAAAACAAAACAACCTCTACATACTGAATATAGACAGGAGGCACACCTAAAACTGAAGGTATTAGAACACCCACACATCCTATCAACATGCCTGGATTAGAGTACTGACTCCTTGATTTTTTTTTAAGATTGCTGCAATGACCCAGCCTAGAAAATGCCAATTTGAGGAGCAGGGAGATTCAGGAAATTCTCCCATATGGATGCAGGTTTTCAAATACTTGGGGCATCTTCTGCAGCTTTATTGGAAAAGTTAGAAAAGATCAGTCCGAAGAGCAGTGGCTATGACTTGAACCAGCATCTAAATGGAACATCATTGTTGCAGTTTGCAACTTAATCTGATTTGCCACAACACCAGCCTCCTGGCTTTATTCCTAAGTTCATATTTGTACTAATGCCACACTACTGGAGGCAGCAGACCACTGTTCATGTATTTGTATCCCTGCCATGCATAGGAGAAAAATGTTCTAAGATCTTGATTTTTGCATGGCCAAGGTACAGTTGTGGGCATTTGAAAAGTTGATCAATGAAGGAGAGATTTCTTTTTTTCTATGTCATTTTATTTCTATCTCTCTTCCTTTCAGAAGAATATTAACAATGTGTATTTTTCCTTTGATTGCATGATGTTCCATGCAAAAATAATTGCAAGGTAGAAGGAAGTCCTTGACAGTGTCCCAAGCATCAGTGAAAGTACTGCTGTCATCGGAAAAAAACTGCCAGTCAGTTTACTGGACAGTAGAAGTTCTCGGGTTTACCTAAGAAACAAGCTGGTCTTCAATCACTGGGAAGCAGAAAATACAGCCTGCTGAGTCCATCCAGGAGGCAAGTGAATAATAATTCTGTGTATGAAAATATAGAGAAATTGATGTGAAAGAGAGTTCAGAGAGAACTGGCCAGCATAAACCATTGTGGCACAAGACTTCATTGGGGCCTGCAATGGCAGTCAACATCAGTGCAGGTAACAGATAAAAGGGCATCCACAGGGCATTGTGAACATATGTGGAATCAGTCTACTTTTAAAGCATTGTGTTTTGTGGTCAGTGCAACATGGAGAAAATTATCCTAATGCTAGAACTGGCAGATCAGATGGGGAATCATAATATGGACACATTGCAGAGAAGTTTATCAAGATATATTGATAGTCACACGTTTCACTCATTCCTATAGCCACCAGAAATCCCAGGAGAATCCCTTTTCTTGACATGTTAATATCAAGGAGCTTAGCATGGCAGTAATTTTATTGGAGAAGCGTTCAAAAAGAGAATTCCATACATCCCCATCATCAACCATTATATTTTCTGTGGTTTTATTTTGCCCTGTTCAAGTAATAATTATGGTTCGTGACATATTTTTGAACATATGATTAGAACGTTAATTGCAACCTAGCTCTTCATCATCATGCAATCTTGAGATATTCACCACTGTTCATCTCATTTTGAAGCACTGTATCATCTCACAGCATCACTGGAAGAAGGATGAGTAGAATAAGACATTTTTAGATCACATTCACATAATATTACATCATTTTGGTATAATTTTTCTATCTCATTATTAGATATTATTATTAATCTTTTTACTATGACAAATATAGAAATTATATTTTATCATATATATAAACATTCATGCATATGTATGGGAAAAACAAAGTGTGTAAGTATACATATACATGTCATACCTATATACATACATATATGTGCGGTTCATTGCTGTCTGTGGTTTTAGGTATCCATTAGAGATGCCTACAATTAGAAATATCCTGTACTTCTTGGTATGGGTAGAAATTGGGTTAAAGACATCCTGTTTTGAAATTAGATAGTGAAAAGTAAAAGTGTTGATTTCTGAAATACTCCCTAATTTTGGAGTTCTTGAGAGCCTGTAAAGTAACACTGGCTTTCCATCATGATGACTGTCACACAGGGAGTTTTGTAGGTGCTAGAAACTCCTTCTGAATGCCTTGCCTGACCACAGCCATATGACTTTGGAGATCGGTGGTTACCGTCGTTATGGTGTGTCTATAAAGTCGTTACTCTATCACCACCCTGCACTTGTTGTTGGGTCCTCTCCTAGCCTGATTATAAAAATCCAGTGTGGTAATAGGAAGTTTTCTAACATAGTCTCTGCCTCTTCTCATACCTGAAGCTCACTTGGTAACGAGCATTATCTTTTAAAACTGCCTGCCAGTCTGTTGAATCAAGGTCTTCTCCTCCTTCTTCAGTGCACTTAGGATGAGGCTACTGTTGAGGAAAAGCTTGTTTTCCTGCATGGTATTTTGCTTTAGGTTTCTCTGATCAAGGGAGGAAGTCAAAGTCATAAAATTCGGTCCTACAGATTTTTGCAGCTTGGAGGGAGCTTGTCTTTCAGTTTCCATCAGGGATTACTTTGGCAGTTGTATTAGGTCTTTACAGGTGAATTCACAGACTTCAGTCAAAGTCTGAAATACCAAAGTGTAATTAAACAGAGCCATCTGAATATCTGCCTCAATGCCTCTTTATCTGCCTGTGGTCCTGGTCCCATATGGGAGGATGAGATTGGGTAAGAACACAGCTTCCTCCCCAGCCCTCTGGAAACCTCCTGGAGGCTAAAATAGAAGACAGAGAATTGGTGTCCAGCTTGCTAATAGGAAATCCTAGAGGGAGGGCATGAGGGAACAGGAGCCAGTTAAAATCTGTTAAAGTGGCCGATGTTCTTAAACAGAGGCTTGCTGGAGCAGACCTGATTAATCTCTTTCTGTCAGTGCTGGGGATGTTACTCTGCTTCAGTCTCCTTTCACAGAAATTTCCTCAATACCTGACTGTGGAGTAAGTTTATGAAATAATTTAAAGCTTCTAGCCAAGACAGCTCCCAAGGGCTTTTGAAACCTTCACGATGAAGAGTCAGAAACACTAACCTAGGCTTAATCTCCCTGTATCCTGTTCCATTACTTCTACTAATTCAGTCCCATTCATCAAGAAGGGGAAGAAAAAATGTTTTAGCTGACTGTAGAGGTTTCTCCTCCTTATCTAATAGGAGAGAAACCATTCTTTCTTTTTTTTTCAACATGGTACGTTTTCTCCTTTCTCTGCAGTACAGGTTTTGCTGATTGCTTATTCATGATTGTCTATATATTGCTTAAGATAACTAAATCTTAAGGGATTAAAAATCAGATGATTAGTTTTAATTTTTTGAGTGATTACTATAACTGTTTACACCTGGCCCTCAGTTTTGGCTGAAATGTTCAGGTTAAATGGATTCTAATTTTGGTGGTAAGGTTAGATGATTCCAAATGTGTTTTGTATTTATACTAACATCTAATGTTTTACATTCTGATGCCAATCATCGGATCTATCCCCCATGGGCTTATATCAGGCATCTTTTCCAACAGGTTGTATTAGTTGCATGATGCTGGGAATGGTACCAAGGTGTAAGATCTCCCCCATCCTCAGCATCTCACTAGAGTCCTGTAGGCAGTAAGACAAGGAGCTCACATACTTACTTACAATCCACTCTTACAATCCTCTCATGTCCTGGAATTCTTTGCTCACATACTTACCTCCCTGGTAAGTAACCTCTATGTCCTAGAAGTAATGAATAAATAACTTGGAGGGAAAATGATGATACAACCATGGGGAATCTTTATTCCTGGATGCTGGACCCACACAGAGACAATAAACTGTGTGACAATAAACATACAGGGACAACAGACAAGAGATAGGCAGGCATGCAGGTCATTCCAGTTATGCGGATGTGCTTAATTGAAAGAAAGGAAGAAAGAAGAAAGAAGAAAGAAAGAAAGAAAAGAAAGAAAGAAAGAAAGAGAGAGAGACAGAAAGACAGAAAGACAGAAAGAAAGAAAGAAAGAAAGAAAGAAAGAAAGAAAGAAAGAAAGAAAAAGAAAAAAAGTTTATGATGATTCTGTCCTTTCCATGCCAGCAGGCTCAGTGAGAAGCTATCCAGATTCTTTAAACAGAGACTGATAGACACAGGAAGGTAAACTTTAAATAGTCAGGCATTACTAGGTTAAATGGCTTAGTAACTGAGCTCCAAACCATTAGGGGAATAAGAAATTTGGGTTCAAGTGACTCATTAAGTAATTAGATCAAGGATATGGTATCATAGAATCAAGCCTAACATGTAAAATATACTCCTAGTGAATGTCATCTGCTGGTTCCTCCAGGAAGCACATTTTCAATAATAGATGTGTTTTAGTTGAACTCAGGTAGGATGTCTTCAGCAGCCAATTATGCAAAGGCCTAGAAGAAAATCAGGAGTCAGAAAGAAAGGTCAAATTTACAGGCAAGTAAGGTCAATTTCTCTGGCCATTGTAACACTGTTCAATCATGGTACCAGATGGCACATGTAACTATGATCTACACAGTCAAAGGTAAAAAGAACACATTGGAAGAGTGGGAAGACACGCAACATCATCTCCGCCTGTTCTCTAATCTCAGTTGTGATAATGTGTTCACATGGCAAAAAGGAGTTGAGGATACTTTAAATTGGTGTAGACAGAAAACTAAATGTGCTAAATCACTTTTAGCTGGCTGGTTTTAAACTAGTAGAGGAGAATGGTGGAGAGCAAGGACTTTTAAAGAATTAGAGTCACCTTTATACACCCTTCTGGTAATATCTGGCACAAACCACAAGTAAATGTTGTGGCATTTGCAGTCTTAATTATGCACCTTTTTGTCTTGTCTCCAAGAAATATTAAAGATTTTTCTTTCCTATTAGTTTTTGAATCATTAGAACTGTTTTAGATCACAATACATTTTTTCTTTTTCTGGTTCCTTTGTCTTATGTCCATAACGCATAGGAAAAGCAGACAAACAAAAGCTAGCAAAGGGAAGGCTGTTCAAGGGAAAGTGAACAAAGTGAAGCAAATTCTGGGGAAAACAACAACAAAACAGAAATCTCTGAGCAGTTAGTAGGGATAAGTGAAGGAAATAGTCATTGAGGACTGTATGTCCAGGAATTTTATAGGCTGTAAAGGAGAAAAATCATAATATGGTTCTTAAAGAATATTCTAATTAGGTAAAAGGTAAGTAACCAATCATAGAAATCTTTTGCTTAGTCCGGTTGCTTAGTTTTCTCAGGTCTTCCAAGAATCATCTCCAAATTGATGAGGTCTCTTTTGCTTGTCCCTAACTACCTTGGTGGGAATCTGCATATCTATTCCTAATACCTATTTTCCAATGTTGCATCTGTTTTGAGTAGTCAAAATGGCTTTTGTACCTTATACAGTTGAATAGATATAAATCTACATATAAATTATATTTAATTATATGATTTTGAAATTGAACAAATTGTATTAGCTCTCTAAGCTCTAAAAATTTTGCATGTAAGAAAAAATGTTATTAGCAATAAAAAAGCATAAAAGAAATACTTATTGGAAATCAACTTGAGAGAAAATTACATTCATTTTTCTTATTGATTTTTTCAAATGCAACAGAAATCTGAATATTTGTGCCTTTTAAAATTCATACGTTATTGTCTAGCAGGATAGTTCAGTAGCTAAATCCTCACCTTGCATGCACTGAGATCCCATATGGGCACTGGTTTGTGTCACAGCTGCTCTACGTTGCATTCAGCTCCCTGCTTGTGATCTGGGAAAGCAGTTTTAGGATGCCCAAGGCCTTGGGACTTGCATCTGTTTGGGTGACTTGGAAGAAGATCCTGGTTCCTGGCTTCGGATTGGCTTAGCTCTGGCCATTGCAACTACTTAGCGAACCAACAGACAGAAGATCTTTCTTTCTCTCTGTAAACCTGCATTTCCAATAAAAAGAATTAAAAAAAAATAAATTAAAGTTCTAATCCCAATATGTTGTTAGTTTGGTCTTTGGGCCTTTGGGAGGTAAATTGAACCACTGTCATGGGATTAGTGCCCTATTAAAAAGACAACGTGGATGTTGTTCTCTCATTGTCTCTACTAAGTTAAAATACATGTAAATGGTAGCTCTGCACAGGTTGACAGAGGACTTCCTAAGCACTAAATTTGTTGACACCTGACTCGGACTTCCCAGTTGATGCAACTGGTGAAGTTCAGTTGTGTAAGACATCAGGCTCATGGTGTATTGTTATAGTCCAAGTAAATTATAATGGACTTCAATGCTGGAATTCTGCTTAACATTTTAAAGCACGTATATAGTAAGTAATGGAACTTGAATAAATTGCTTAAGCAATCTGAAATTTTTGTCTTTGATATTTCATAGTTCCTTAAGGTGTACCTAACCACAAAGCACACAGAATGCTCAATATTTTCAGTTACATTTTTTTATTGCAGACAATTAAAAAGAGCATGATTGTAAACATGTCCCAAGATTTCTGTGATTTGAAACTTCATTGAATCTGAAATACCTCCTCAGTGTAAAATCAACAATGTGTTTTCTGAAATTTCATAGAATAATAGTGGAGACATATATGCTCTAAACATATGAAAAAATAACCTATTTTACATTACAATTCAGTCATTCCTTTTTTCTTTAACAAGGTGGCCTAATATTCTTAACTATTGATGCTTTCATTAAAATGCTAGTCAAGGAGTATTCTTTCATTGCTAATTAGGAAGTCTTTTAATATAATTGAAGCCAATTAACACCCTAATGGGATATTCATATATGCATACTAATTACCCAAATGTCATTTAATTTTAATAAGGGGAATATTCTCTGATAGGGATGCTATTATCATTTCCAAACCTTTCTCTCTCCCAAACAATACAGAAACATAGATAAAGTAGAACAAGTAGGAGAAGGAGAGAAGTAACTATAATGAAAATGAAGCAGAAAAGGAGAGTGGAGGATGAAAATAATGGGAGAATTAAAAAATTAATAGAAAGCGAAAGAGGAAGGAAGCAAGGAAGAAGGAAAGAAGAATGATGGAAGGAGTAAGGAAGGGAAGTAGGAGGGAAGGAAGGAAGAAAAGCAATGCATGTTTGTTATGGATATTTTGAAATTTTGCAGATCAACAGAGAAATTGAATCTCTGATGTGGCTTACAATAATAAAGAAATTGAATTTCTCAAGGGGTGAACATGAAAGTGCTTCAAAATGTTTGTAGAAAAGCAAAAACATGATGACAATCTGCCATGAACATCTTTAAGACCCTTTTTTAAAGTAAACACTCATGTATCATATTCTAAACCTATATAAACATGCATGTTGTACAACATGTTATTTACTTAATAGGTTCAATTTTTAGAAGACAGGGTGTTTTTGATTACAACTTTTGGTTATAAATTTGTTTTAGAAAATAAATGAGCAATCACAAATACAACAAGAATACAAGAAGAAGCAAAGTAAGGAAACAGAAAGATACAGGGAAGATCATTGGATTATATTCTGTTTGATTATAACCCAAGAAGATCAAAAGCTTTCAAATTATTGACATCACTATACTCTATACTATTGGGCCAACACATACAGGGGAAATTTAAGATTTTGGAAACAGGGCATGATGCTATAGTTCAACTAGCTAATCCTCCACCTCCAATTGCCAGAATCACAAATAGTCTCTGATTCTTGTCCCAGCTGCTCTGCTTCCCATCAAGCTCCTTGATCGTGTCCTGGGAAAATGAAGGGGGACGGTCCAACATCCAGGGACTCTGCATCCACATGGTAAAGTCAGAGCAGACTCCTGGCTCCTGCTTTGGATCATCACAGCTACGGCCATTGTGGTCGACTGAGGAGTCGGCCAGCTGATAGATGATCTTTTCCATTCTGTCTCTTCTTCTTTCTCTACAGCTGCCCTTCCAATATAAATAAGTAAATCTAAAAATCACAAAGCTTTTGGAAACAGAATTTTTAAATTCCTGGATATGTGTGTCTGTATGTATAATATATATATGCATATATATATAATTATTTTTCAAGATTCAACAAATTCAATACACAAATATCAAGAATTTATATATACATGCATATTATATAAAGCTATTTGTACATGATTTATATAAATGAATAAATATACAGGTAGATATAAGTGCATATATATGTACATATGTGTATATATATATACATATGTACACACACATATATACACACACATATATATATATATACATACACACGTATATAACCCAGTGGATTAAAACTAGTTGTCATGTAGTTTTATCCATTGGGTTAATGATGGAGTGCCTGAAAGATCAGAATATGATTTAGGTTAAAGTTAGAAGCCAGTAACTCTTTCTAGGTCTCCTCAAAGTTTGGGATTAATGTAATTACTGGAATCATCTCCACTACCTCTCAGGCTCATATTATAATTAAGCTTGAATCAGAAACCATATCCAGAGTTCAAAGTGGGTCACATGTCGGAGAAAGGCTTTTGAACTAGCCATTGCAATAGCTCGCTAATCACTGAGAGAAACAGAATTGCCTATCCATTTATTTCATCCCTAAGGAACTGAGGTTCATACAAAATCAATCATATAAGTGAAGCCTTTTTTTTTACTAACTGAAGTAAAAATTATTTTTAACATTGTGATACAAAACTGTCAGATGGAGCCAATCAAGGTCATAGCCAATCTAATGAATTTCCACAAAAACTCACAAAGTTGCCCCTACTGGATAAAGAATGTTATGGAAGAGAAAATCTCTAGTAAAGCTATCCAGAATTCTTTACATAAAGCTTTGGATAAGAAGCATTTTGTTGGGCCCTACACAGTGGCCTAGAGGATAAAGTCCTCACCTTGAACGTGCCAGGATCCCATATGGGCACCGGTTCTAATCCCAGAGGCCCCACTTCCCATCTAGTTCCCTGCTTGTGGCCTAGGAAAGCAGTCGAGGATGATCAAAAGCCTTGGGACCCTGCCCCCGTGTGGGAAACCTGTTGGAAGCTCCTGGCTCCTGGCTTTGGATTGGCACACCCCTGGCTGTTGCAGTCACCTGGGGAGTGAATCATTGGATGGAAGATCTTCCTGTCTTTTCTCCTATCTGTATATCTGACTTTGCAACAACAAAAAAAAATCTTTAAAAAAAAAAAGCATTTTACGAAAAAGCAATATTATTTTTATTTGGCCTTCCAAAATATCAATAATCAAATCAATTTGAATATCTTCAAAACTATAACCATGACATTTGTCCTTGACTGTTATCTTGACTGACCCACTCCCACCTCTTGGTAGCCTCTGATTAGGTTATGTTTATCTTCAATATCATACCTGAAGTCATATTTTATCTCCTTTATTAATTTTTGAGGAAGAACTTCAGGTAATGCTATGACTGATACTGCTCATTCAGGCGTACTTAGTTTTTTTCAGGCCAAACCTTAAGCACAGAGAGAATATTTTGTAATATTTCAAATGATTCAGTTTCCTTAGCATCTCCTGCAAACCTTGGGGTATTATTCTCTGATGATTACCATGAGAACCTAGTAGACCTACTGGAAGTAAATCTCACAATATCATGGAGCCCTCCTGCCACTCCTTGACTGGATCGCCCTGGTATTACAGAACTCAGCACATGGAGTATCCAAAAATGTGTCAATTAAAATTTTGGGTGTGAGCCAGGTGTTTGCTCTGGGACTCCTAAATGAGTAGCAATTGGGCCAGTCTCTGGAGCATCCCTGGTATATTAGCAAGGAGCTGATTGGGAATGGAAGTTAGTACTGGAATTGGTACCTGTACGGGATATCAGGACTGCAATTTCAGGCAGTGGCTTAACCATGATACACCAAATTGTACGCCCCAATATGCCCAGCATAAACCTTTCTTAAAAGTTAATTAGCACCCTATTAAACTTCGTTAACTCAGGAATGATTAGAAACTATGTGTAATTACACAAAGAATAAATTTTTTATCATAAATTTCAATTTACAATCTCAAGCTTGCAAAGCTAAGCATTATAAACATAATTAAAATAAAATGAAGTGATGAGAAACATGGTATGACAATAATAAAAGCAAATTTAAGTTGAACATACCATACCTTGGCGCTTGGGGGCAGCTGGCAGCCTCCCATGGGGTGGCGGCCCTGGGGGCACCCTGGCTGGCTGGATCTAAGAATGGGGACTCAGCAGGCCAAGACCACTGCTGCAAGGTAGTGACTGAGTCCCTGGCTTTGGGCAGCCAGTGCACCAAATGGTGCCAGGCTCTGCCTGCTGGCCACCCAGTGGCAAGCTCTGGGGTTTTTATGATTTGAGATAGCTGCTGAGGGACACCCATGAATAAGGCCAGCTTTAGTGTAGGTGAGATATGAATTCCTGGTGATTCCCAGTAATAGGGACATGAAACTTTAGGGCAAGAGTGGGACTGAGACCTGAAGGTTTGACGGGGAGTGCCCATAAGATCTATTTGAGCCAGACTGAAACACCAGACAAATTAGGAATCCTGAGAATGGCTATTAGCATAGAGTTCACTGACTGCCACACACTGGTCCACACCAAAGCTATGGATGGGGGCCTGTCTAGCTGGGCACCATAACTTGACTGGGTGGTGGAACAGTGAACTGGTCATATCCGGCAGGGTCAAGACACTTACCAGCACGCAAGAGAATTTGGTCCGGGGTTAAACTCTATGGGGGAAGTATGGGCCTAACAATGTGGAATTACAAGTCCCACAGGTTAGCTCACTGGCTGGGGTGGCAAGGGGCTAAGCCGGGAGTGACCATGGCCCCTCCATCACTTATGGGTAAAGGAACCAATAGCATTCTAGGAAGGTCAAGGCAGCATCACCCGAAGGAGCATCCTAAAACAGGATGTGGAGTGGGCCAAGCTGCAACTGGAAGGGGGCCGACTGGGCAGAGCCAAAAAAATTTCAACTCAAAATAAAAAGAATAGAAATCAGGATGAAGCACATGTCATTCCAACCCAGGCTCTTACAATAACTGGTCTACAGGAGACAGGGATACTATGCCACAGCATTGAAGGCAAAGGCTGAGAAAGATGAGGGGAACACCTGTGGACCTCATGTGAGCTGGATCGGGGAAGGGCCTGATTGGGCTGACTGTTCCAAATGGTGCAAGCAAAATTAGAGTCGGCAAGGGTTGGTAGGGCTTTGCCACATCCTCAGATGGCAGAGACTGGCACCGGGGGCAAATTCTGTTAGTTAAATGCCAGAACCACCTGGAGAGTGTGCAATCCAGAAGTTGGAGTGGCCTAGTAGGGAGATAGTGGGCACCTCCCTCGTGGCTAAACACTCCCACTGGCAAGCACGAAAACCAGGACAGGGGTGGGGGTGCTAAACAGAAAGGCACCTGCCAGTATGTGTGTGGGCTGGATAATAGGCTGGTTGGGTTGAACTAGGCTTCAATGCCCATTGATAAGTTCCAGAACTTAATGGGAGGTGGGACAGACTGAACAAGCCTGCGGTACATACTTGCATGCATGGGAACCCGGGAAGGGAGCAGGCCTGGTGGGGGTTATGGGGAGTTGCCCCAGCTGGACTGCAGCTCCCACTGGTTTGCGTGAGGACCGAGTATGAAGTGGTTAGGAATGAGCTGGGCCACAATACCCATTGGTCCAAATGCATTACAGAGCTGACCCAACGGAGACCAGTCACCTTAAGCAGGGCCGTGACATTAACAAACATGCTAGAGAACCATATCTGGGGGAAGATTCTGTGGGGGAGGTGTGGGCCAAACCCTATGGAAATTCTAGCCCCACTGGTTACTTCAAGAGATGGAGTGGTGGTGGACTAAGCTAGGTGTGACCGGGAAGCTTGCCATTGACCACAGATTGGAGAACGGACAGCAGTCTGGACTAGTCAGGGCAACGGTGCTCAAGTGTACATCCTGAGTGGGGTGTGGCGTGGGCCAGACTGCAATGCTCACTAGCTCAAGCAAGGCCAAGGTGAGGGCCGAACTGCACCGGGCACTGGCCTAAAGCTCGGTGGCATGTAGGAGAACTGGATCTGGGAGGGGATCAGGGGGAGAAACTTGGGAAGCCCCCCTGGTGAGTTATAGCTCCCACTGGTGAACAGGTAGTCCAGACCTAGGGGTCAGACAGACTGGGCAAAATTGCACCAGTGGCTCATCAAAGTATGAAAAGGCAATGGAATGGGCGCATCAGACAGTACTGAGCAAACCTTAGCCCCCAAGTAAGATTGGAAACCAGGTTGGAGCACAGGACATGGCCAGCTAGGTTTTTATACCAACTGGTCTGCGTGAGCCAAGGACGCTAAGCCACAGTGTCTAAGGCAGGAGTCGCTACAGGTAAGAGGCTGTGCCAAGCTGAGTCTGAGCAACCACTGGCATGTGTGCGATCTATGGCTGGGAACAGGCCTGGCTGGGGGCTAAGAGAACACCCTAGCTGGGTGGAGGTTCCCACCAAGGGGAGCACGAGCTGGAATGGGGCTGCATTCTGATCAGGATACAGTTGTAGTCTTCCTTGGCACAAGTGTGGACTGGGACAAGATGCACCAGACCCGGCCAGACTGCAACACCTTCTGATGTTCTGGAGGACCAGGGTAGATGTGGGATGGACTAGGCTAGGTCTCAACCCCAACTGAGCCATATATGAGCTACATGTGGGTATGGACGAGCCGTGGCTGGGCTGAAACATCCAACAGCAAGAACCAGAATGGGTTGAAGGCCAGTTAGGAAAAGCCACTGCTCCTTCTAGGACAGGAGGTGAACTGAGCAGTACTGGCTCATGGATCCACTGGTATGCGCAAATCTGGCACTTGGAGGGGTTCTGATGGCGGAGCCTGGGCAACTCCTCTGGCAGGACACAGACCCTGCAGGTAAGTGCAAGAAGCACAATAGGAAACAGCCAAGAGGTCATGGAAAGAGTCCCACTGGCATACATTTGTCATGGGTCGAGGGCAGACCAGGCTGAATCAGTTCACGTCATCCACGGGCAAATCCGAACCCCAGAATTGAGTGTGGGTTGAGCCAGGTTCAGTCGTGACCAAAGCAGTGCACAACACGGAATGCCAAGGTGAGGTTGACTGTGCCAGATGTGACTGCAGCACCCAATCAGCACGCGTGAGAACCAGGAAGGGAGAGGGCAGAACCGGCAGGGGAATAAGGGGTGGTTCTCTTGCTGAACAGCTACTCCCACTGGAGAACATGAGCTGGGATGGGTGTAGACCAGACTAGGCAGGACTATAGCACCTGTGCGCCTCATGTGGACCAGATCAGGGAAAAACCAGGCTGGGATTATTCCTACTGGTGCAATCTACAATTAGAGTGGGTGAGGGTTGTTGGACTTAGCCACAGCATCAGCTGACAGAAGATGGCACTGGGGGCTAGTTCTGTCAAGTTAAACCACAGAACCACCTGGAGAGTGCATAATCTGGGAATGGGAGTGGCCTGGGATGGAAATAGTGGGCTCCTCTCTCTTGCATTACCACCCCCCACGGGAGGGCACGAAAACTAGGACAGAGGCTGGCTGGTGTGGCTAGACAGAGAGACACCCAAAAACATCCGTGAAGCCTGGATAGTTGAGCTGGTTAGATGGAACAAGGTTTTAATATGCATTGACATGTGTGAGAGCAGAAGGGAATGTGGGACAGACTGGACTAGTCTGCCACACATATTGGCAAACCAGGTCAGGGGGGCGGGCCTGGTGGGGGTTATTGTGGGTCACTCTGACTAGGCTGCAACCACTACTGGTTTATGCGAGGGTCGAGTATGTGCTGGGCAGAACCAGGCTGGACTGCAAACACCCATTGGTTCCAGTGGAAGAAAGGGATGGAAACAGAACCAACCCATCAACTGCAACCACCAGCTGTTCGGGGCAATGGACTGTGCCGGGCCCGGTTCTTGCCAGGACATACAAGAATCTGGTCTGGGAACACCTCAGAGAAAGTTTCTTTGGGGATTCCCCCCAATTGAGCTTTCGGACCCAGAACGCTAACCATCAAATGACAGAGGACAGAACAAATCAATCAACCACCTCAGCTATATGTTGGCAGTGAAAATACTGGGCAAACAGCGACTGTGTGATGGACTATGTCAATCAGTGGATTCTCCAACGACTGCATCGTGCTTGGAGTGGTGAGAGTGGCAACAATTCAGATCTGTTGAACTATCAAAACCACTCTGCCGGCTCAACCTTCAGACCAGAGATGGTCTCCCCAAGAAACTGATGAACTTATCTGGACAATAACATGCTGGACTTTATGCCTGGTAGATGCTTGCAATGAAAGCATCTCAACTGAATTTGAACTGTGGTAATACAACAAGGTGGAGGAATCCACCATGGGGGGGTTTGGGGGGGGTGGGCGTAATCCCAGTGCATATAAAACTGTGTCACATAATGCAATGTAATCAAAATAAATAAATAGGTAAATAAATAAATAAAATTAAAAGAAAAATAAAAAGTCCACTAACTCCAATAATTTTATTTGCAGTTGCTTGTACATTGCTATGACAGTAGACATTTAAGCCTAGATTGAAAATAGAGAGTGGGAGCTATTCATATTCTGAGGGAATTTTCCAGGTTACCTGGGAATTATTGTTAAGATGTGTTGAAATTAGGTGTAGTAACAGCACTAGGAAAACTGAAAGTAATTATTCTAACAGTGTTAGGGAAGTAGATAACAGCTAATCTAGACTAACAATTACAACTTAAAGTATTAGATTTTCAAAGCACTGACTAAGAGGGCTCAAAAATGAGTTGTAAAAAAACAAATTTTAAATATGTATCAGACCTACTTCCAAAGTGAGGGATTTTCTAGTACGTGAGGATGATAGTGCTGTACACTTTGCCTCTACAATAAAGGCAGGAAAAAAAATCACTTCAGAGTATGCCTAGAATAAATAAGTACAATTTATTTTCTTCAAACTCCTCAGGTCATATCACTGTATTGTTAATACTTGCATTCTCAGTGGGATTAGTCTTCATCCCAAGGATGTATTTCTTACATAAGTCCTGGTGCATTTTCCATAAGATTCCAAGGCATGCTGGAGCTCCTGATGCTGTGGGCAATTCTGACCGAGGTGCTGGAGGCTCAAATACCACTACCTCAAACCACCCCTCCATGATTGTCCTTTTTCGCTCTTTATGTCACTAAGTTCTAGGGAAAGAAATGCACAATCATCACACAATTCTGAAACTTGGAGCTTAAACAAGGAAAGAAAATCAGTTACATTTTTCTCCACATATTTATCCTTGTATAACCTCAGCACTCGAGACATGACTACAGAGAATAAAATACAATCCTGTATATAATGTTATAATGCTTAAAAAGTAAACAACCATGGGTGAGTTTGCTTTTTCAGCACATCCAAATACCTGATAAAGCAGGGACTTACAGGAGTTTCATTCGTTTCCTCTGCCCCTCCCCCAGTCAAAGTTTCTTTAACTGCTTCAGCTAATAAGAAGAAAGCACTACCTGTCACCTTCTCTTACTAATGAGTTCTTGAAAACCTTCTGGGGGCAGCTATCTTTTCATAGTGAAGAATCAAATAGCTGTCATTCTGCACTTAATTACCTCCTATATTCTTGAATCTAGAAACCTAAAATCTGTTATTATCCATCTTTTTTATTCATTGCAGAAGATTTTCTCTAACGTTATTGAATTACATATTAAATGTTTTAGGTTTGGCACATATTTTTCATATTTTCATGAGAATATTTTACTTGCAACATTATGAAGATTATAACTCTTTATTGTATTCAATGAGATTATATTCAGCAACTTTGAATAGGCAAATAATTAAAATTGCCTTCAAGAAGTTTATGTTACTTCATGCATCAAATCTCATCAAATTTGCACAATATATTTCTCAGAAAACTCAATCAGAAGTATTTTTTTTAACAAAAAGTATATTGAATAATATCTCAAAATTGGTTTTCTTTTCCAGTGGGCAAAAGGACAGAAGGATAAAGAAATTGAAAGATTCACAAAGACTTGACCCTTAAATATAACAGTTGCAAGCCCATCAGCATATCCTGGAGGGTCCCAGTTCGCCTTGTATGTAAGGCATATTCTGTTTTGGTGCAGATAAATCACTCTTGTCCATGGACCAAATTATATTAACATGGATAGCCATTTGTCCAAGATTTGAAAAAAACTGAACACATGGCTTTAAATCCTAAGAAAAAAATTATGTTTAATAACAATAATAATAATAAATGTAGGAGCCTGGTGTGGTGGCCTAGCAGCTAAAATCCTCACCTTGAATATGCCGGGATCCCATAGGGAGCACTGGTTCTAATCCCTGCAGCCCTGCTTCCCATCCAGGTCCCTGTTTGTGGCCTGGATAAGCAGTCCAGGACGGCCCAAAGCCTTGGGTTTCTGCACCCGCGTGGGGGACCCAGAAGCATCTTCTGGCTCCTGGCTTTGAATCACCTAACCTCTGGCCGTTATGGTCACATGGGGAGTTAATCATCTGACTGAAGCTCTTCCTCTCTCTCTTCTCTGTATATCTGACTTTGCAAATAAATAAATAAATAAATAAATAAATAAATAAATAAATAAATAAAAACTTTAATCAGTGCACATTACTGAATGCCAAGGTGGTGTGAGCCATAGCACATGTGGTTGCAGCATCCAAACAGCACACCTGAGAACCAGAGGGGGTGAGCAAAGCTTGGAAGGGGAATGTGGGCTCCCCTGATGAACAACCACTCCCACTGGAGACCGTGAGTTGGGATGGGGGCAGACCACACCAGACAGGGCTACAATACCTGTGGGCCTCATGTGAGCCAGATCAGGGAAAAGCCAGGTTGGGTTGACTGTTTCTAATGATACAAGCAAAAATTAGAGTGGGTGAGGGTTGGTTGGGCTTTGCCGCTGCATCAGCTGGCAGAGGCTGGCACTGGGGACTAATTCTGTCAAGTTAAACTCCAGAACCGCCTGGAGAGTGCATACTCAGGGATTGGGAGTGGCCTAGTGGGCACCTCGCTGTTGGGTTACCACTCCCACTGGAGAGCACAAAAACCAGGACAGGGGCAGGGCTGGCTAGACAGAAAGGTACCCACAAGTATGTGTGTGGGTCAGATAGTAGGGCTGGTTGGGTTGAACTAGGCTTCAGTGCCGGTTGACATGGGATGTAGCAAAGACTTAAACAACTCTGTGGCACACACTGGCAAGCATGGGAACCAGGGTAACTTGTGAAAGAACTAATTTTGTGTATACTAATATTCGTTAGTATGTTTGTCACTATAACTACAGGCATTCAGAAGAGGTACATTAGACTTGGGATAAGCCCCTCTTTGTGAGTTGTAATGCTGTGGATGTGATTCTATTTTAAAGAGATACATTTATTCTGAAGGCCAGAACATAGAAAGGAATCGTTTTTGCTTAGTTCTGAGAGAAGGGAGAAACTATCATGTAAAATAATTCACACAATCCAGTGAAACTGCATTTATTTCACCACTGTATTGTTAACACAGATTTGCATTTGTTTTGTTTGGCATATGATATAGTACACATAATACTTTTTATAAGATTTTTTTTCTTCAGCTGACAAATATTGAGTGAGACCAATCAGTATATGCTAATTCAACGCCTCACAAAACCTCTGTAGTGATTTTTCATAAGACATGCTAGGTAACGTCAAGATATATTATTGTAAGTCAAAATGTCTTTGGGCAAAAATAAATTGCTTCCAGAGCTAATAAGGTGTTCAGGTAAGGTTTTAGCCTATTAAAATGATTTCACAACAGATACTGAATTTTGTTAACCTATGCTTTTTGCATTACTGGGGAAATCTATTTTTTTCTCTTCAATCTACCAATAAAAATGTTTGGTTTGGAATTGTTTTTTCTTTTAATGCAGTGTATCATCTAATTTATTAATATTTTATTTACAACTTTTGCTTCTGCATTCTTAAGATCATTACTTTTTTAAATCTTAGAAAAAAACACAAAAATCAAGATGTAACATTTTCAGTGATTTGAAGTCTTTATAAACAGATTTATGAGTGATGAATATGATGCATTCTAATGGGTCAGATATAAGTGATAAGTAGCAAATATACTCAAGGCAAAATGTGTCATGAGTAATAACAATTACTGAATTTCACTCAAATATGTCTATGGTTAATGGGATGAATTTGGTTCATTATGTTCACAAATGTGTTATATGTTTGCAGTCATATGGCATCATTTTTATCATAGTTGCAATTATTTTCATTTGGTAGTTGTCCCACTTTGGCAAAAATGCCTATACACACACACACACACACACACATATATATATGTTGTGATTTGTATTGTCATGTAAAAGCACTTCAATAGATCAGGTTGCTTTACTGACTCAGAACATATCATTCATTTTGAATGAGCAGAAGACAAAAATCAGTAGTGTGCTAGGTAAGCCAGTATCAGCAGGTCAGAAATACAAAACATCTTGGGTAGTGATATGGTAAATATAGACACAACCAGTAGTTAAGGCTCCATTTGCACTTAAGGAAAGTCATTAGGGAATGTAAAAACATCTAGCATTTCATTATATTATTGTTTTAGTAATTCAGAACTCACACACTTACCAAGTGTTCTGTTGGTCCTTTAGACACACATATACATTCAGTATGTAGTCTGAAAAAAATGAGTTATCTCCCAGCTACTCAATGATGTATACACTTTTTTTTTCAGTCTCGATCAACTACTCATAACGGGGAAGCAAGATAGACATGAAAAAAAAAACTACAGGACAAGATAGGCCTCGCTAATCAATGTAACATAATGAGGTTGGGATCAGACAATGAAACATTATTTGATTGAGGAAGTGAGTGCATTGGGATTTGGATATTTCCTCAAACGAAGATTTTAGGTTAAGCTTCAATCATTCTAGAATTAATTAGCATGTTATATTGAAAAAGTAGTAGAACAAAACAGATTAATAGTGATTGATAAAATACCTGAAAATATTAATAGTAGCATTTAAGTCATAAATGGTATACAATACTGATGAAACTAGTTATTTTCTGTTCAGATTTTGAATACTTTCTTAGGAGCAATGTATATAGTGAGGAATTTAGACAGTAAGATATAAAAATCCAGCAGTCTATGGGGGAGATAAAGATCATTACAGGGTATGTATGATTAAAAAAAAAAGAGTAGAAACAAGAGCCCAACACAGTAGCCTAATAAATAAAGTCCTTACCTTGCATGCTCCAGGATCCCATATGGACACCAGTTCATATCCTAGCTGCTCCACTTGCCATCCAGCTTCCTGTTTGTGGCCTGAAAAATCAATAGAGGATAGTCCACAGACTTGGGACCCTGAATGTGTGGGAGACCTGGAAGCAGCTCCTGACTCATGGCCCCTGGCTTCAGATTGGCTCAGCTCCGGCCAGTGCGGCCACTTGGGGGGTGAACCAGCAGACAGAAGTTCTTTTATCTGTTTCTCCTCTATATGAATCCGATTTTCCAATACAAATAGCTAAGCCTTTAAAAAACAGTGGAAGCAGGATATGCTAGAGAACAATATACTGACAATATTTGAAATGGACTGGAAGTTAAAAAATTTTTCTCCATAAAAATTGTATATAAGTATTCTACAACTTGAAATGTGAATAGCTGCAGTCAATGTGTTTTCAATTTGAGGAGAGATTTAAGGATAGAAAAATGAATTAATTTGTAGTAATAGTAAAAAAATTTATGCTCAAGAAATCATAGTGAAACAGCTATTTGAATTCTAAAAAAAAATTAAAATAAATTAGGACAAGACAAGAACCAGATTTTTTTTAAAGATCTATTTTATTTACTTTAAACACAGAGTTACAGAGAGAGACAGAGATTATATATCCACTGAATCACTTCCCAAATGGACACAGACAGGGCAGGCCAGACTGAAGCCAAGAGCTTCCAGAATCTTGCTCTAGCTTCCACATGTATGCAAAGGCCCAAGCACTTGGGTCAGAGTTCACAGATTCCTCAGGGACATTAACAGTGAGCTAGATTGGAAGTGTGGAGGTACAGTAGCTGGAGACCAAACTGGTATCAAGTGAGTGATGCTAGAGTCACAGGTGGTAACTTTATCCATCACAATAATGCTGATCTAGAATATGTGCCCATATACCAAAATTTTTGTAAGTATATTTCAATACACCACAAGGATAACGACTAATCAAAAGTAGCATGACCACATTTCCACAATGTTATATTCTTTTCCAAATTTAATTCCTTTGCTTTCTTTTTCTTATCTAGTCATTCTGGTTAAAACTGCCCTGCATAATGCCAGTGATGGGGGCATCTCTTTTTGGTTCCATATCTTACTGGAAATGCTTTCACTTTCTCTGCATTCGGTGTGATGTGGTTGGTTCCTCACATGTTACTTTGATTGTGTTGAGAAGCTTTCCTTCTATACCCCAAATTGCTTAATGCTTTTATCATAAATTGATGTTGATTTTGATAATTTAGTTTGTCTGCATCTATTGAGATAACCATATGCTTTTTTCCTTCAGTTTGTTAATTTACTGTATCAACAGCTGCTTATGCTAAATCATTCCTGCATTTTAGGTATAAACCTTACTTGTGCTACTTGAATGATCTTTTGCATATGCTGTTAGATTTGACTGGTTAGTGTTTGTTGAGGATTTTTGCATCTATGTATGTCGGGGATTTGGGCTATAGTTCTCCTTCCTGTATCCTTTTTTTTTTTTCCCCTGGTTTTGGAATTAAAGTGATGGCAGCATCATAGAAGGGGTTTGGAGGTTCTCTTTCATTACAGTGTTGAAATTAACTGAGGTTAATTCTTCTTTGAAGCTGTGCTAGAATCCAGTGATGAATCCATCTGCTCCTGAGCTTTGTTTTGTTGTAGGCCTTTTATAAAGGAAAACCTGGCATAGTTCGATTACCAGTAATAATCAATACTTACTCAATAAAACAATCTATACCATGTTTAGTAGAAAATCAATACAAGCTCTCTTTGGGCTATGTTATGTCACAGCACTACAGACTTAAGTCAGCCTTGAAGGTAAATGACTAAAGTTAAAATGGTTTCTGATTAAGTTTTCTTTATACGAGGAAAAGAAAGCATTGTCTTGATCAATAGCTGTATTATGTTTGTACGAGTGGAGTATCATGTTTGAAGCTGTTCATTGTGACTAAGAGATATACCACATTAGAATAATTGCCCTTCATGTCATCACTTTATTGAGTTCACTGTCAATCGGCCTGTCTGCAGTTGCATGTGTTATAGAGTGGCGCCACAGCCTTTATCATCCCTGTATTCCTCAAACTTCTGATGTTTCCTTAATTTCTGCAACTACCTAGCACAAAAGGAAAATCAAAGACTTCCAACTGGTCTTTTTGCATCATGGCATATCCATCTCTAAAGATCAAAAAGTATATTGTCAGAAATCTATTATTAAATAAATTCTATTTCCTCAGTAAACATCTTAATATGGAGAAAATGGTGTGTAGTGAGCATGACACATGAATCTTCAACTCACTTTCTGCATACACTTTATTTAATTTGTTTAACATGGTAAGTATGCAAAATCAGTGAATATCTACTGATTGTGTCTTTGGTTGCCAAAAGAATCTGTAGAGAAATTGAGAAAAAATACGGTAAAATAGTATCACAGCTAGACACAAACACAACAACACACAAAATGCAATTGATGTATTTTATGCCAGCAACAGGCAAACAGAGATTGTCTAGAGTATTTTTATCATAAAGGATAATAAAACAGAAGAGTTTAAAAGCTTATAAGTAATGCTCATAAAAAATTAATCAGATACATTAATGAATACTTAAATAGATGTTGATATCCCAAATTTTAAAATTTAAAATCTGGAGTGCTGAAAAAAATAAAACACAAAATTCCAAACTTTTTCATTGGCTCATTGTGATTCCAAAGACATCAAAAATATCAAAATTTTTGAAGAAGTGCCCAGATTTATTTTGCCAGATGTCACATTTTATAAAACAGTGTCATTTAAGTAAATGTGACTGGTCTGGCAGTTCTTAAAGGCATAAAATAGAACTATATAACATGGCCTAAAACCAAAGCAAACACATATGTATCTCCAACTTCATTAATTTGAAAAGCACCATTTTAAAGGATTATTTTATTTATTTTAAAATGCAAAGATACACAATTTTGAGCAGAAAATATGAAACTACAATGTTCAATTCATAAAGTAATATTAACTTAAAAATTTTAATTTTTGAGACCATATCTTGAAATTCTAAAGTCATAAAAATAGTTTTGTTTAAAAATGAGCATAGTTTAATTTTTTTTACTAACATAAATTACAAAATGTCACCAAAAATTTCACTTTAATATTTGAAAGCATCATCATTTTTGTGGGACAAAGGAAGTGAACAGGAGTTAAATAGTTGGATGAATTTATAAAAATAATCATGTCCCTATTAGGAATGTAACACAGGATGCTCCTTTCTTTTTCTTTCATCATGATGTATCTTTAATTTAATTAATGTATATAACATGTTCACATGTCACAGAATCCTGAACTGGATACATTGATAGGTATATTAAAAGTTACACATGTATGTTATCATCAATCTGAAGCTGGTACTGTGGTTTCATGGGCTAAATTGCTGAAAGCAGGCCAGCATCGTGTACGGGTATTGGTTCAAGTCCGGTCTGTTCCTCTTTTGAATCAGCTTCCTGTTAATATAACTGGAAAAGTAGCAGAGAATGGCTCGGATTCCTTGGCTCCTGCATGCATGTAGGAGTTTTGGAAGAAGCTCTTAGTTCTTGGCTTAGGCCATGAGTGAAGAAGCAATTTAAGGCATCACTCCAATTCTCTCTCTCTGTCTCTCCAACTCTGCCTTTGAGATTAATATATCTTTCCTTTAAGAAAAAAAAAGGCATTAAATTCATTCTCTTCATATAAATAGATTCTTTTAAACAAAGGCATACATTAGTATTTGACATAGAGGTTAAGACAGTGGTTAGAATAACTATGTCTTTAAGTACTAGTCTGAAACAACATGCTAAAAAATAAATTAAAAAACTTTCTTGAGGATAATACTATGTAGAATCAAAGTATAAATTGGGAAGAATACAACAAAGTAGTAATTATGCAGAGAGCTAATACCTACTGGATACATACTATGTCAGACATTTTTCGAAATCCTGGATTGAACGTATTTAATCCAATTTTTAATGATTTTTTTTACTTTTTTTCTAATACAAAATAACACTTCATTAGCTGTGGCATGATGACTCAATTGGCTAATCCTCTGCTTCCAAGCATCAGATTCGCATATGGATATGTTTGTTTCCTGGATGCTCCATTTGCTCCTCAGTTCCTTGCTTGTCTGTGGTCTGGGAAAACAGCAGAGGATGACCAAAATCCTTGGGATCCTGCACACAGATCGGAGACCCAAAAGAGGTTTCTGGCTCCTTTTGTATAGCCTCATCTCTGATGGTTGATGTCATTTGTGGTATGACTCAAAAGTTGGAATATCTTTCTCTGGGTCTCTCCTCTCTGTAAATCTGCCTTCTCAATAAAAATAAACAAATAACATTTAATATACATTACCAGTTAATTTTGCACTACTGAAGATATTTAAAAGAAATAGAATGTTGATTATTATCATTAATGCATAATATAGCATAGCCACACTTCCTGTAATGCTGATTTCTCCTCCCCCAGAATGTGAGACAACTTGCAAAAGCACAGTTAACTATAAATAAGTGTTGTTTCCAAATTACTAATTGCAAAATTAAAATAAACTTGAGCTGGCTGTATTCCAAATTTACAAAAGGTATTGCTCCAACAAGTTAATACATTTTAGAACATGAAAATAAGGAATACCAGATGTTCCCAAGGAACAAGAGGATTTAAAAACCAGTAAGATATGGAACACAGGGCATGAGACAAAACATTCAGCCAAGTGAAGAACAGCTGTTGAGCTGTCTGTCTCAAGTGTTTACAGCTCAGAGTGAAATGTACTGAATTCAAAATAAAGAAGACAGAATTATGCTCTGGAGAATAGCTCCAAGTCATTACAAAAATGCAGACTCTGAAATATCCAAATTGAATTGACTTAATTTGTATGGCAGTGTAATGAAAAATAACCAAAATCAGAGTTATTAAGTACAAAGCAAATGGATAATGTACTAGAAAAACATTGATGTTGTGTAAATAATTCACTAATGAGCTGGTATTTGATACAATACACTAATATAAATATAATCATTTTACTTCTTAATTTCTACCTACAATAAATGATATGCTAATGATCAACATTTCAAATAATAATTGAATGACATTTTATTAAGTTCTAGTGGAAAATTTGAACATTATAGGAAAAATACTTTCACATTCATTTTCTTTTGCTGTTCCTATAAATTTCATATTTCTGTAAATTTTCAGTCATATAACTTCTATTGTGTTTAAACACTAAGCAAAATCAGTTACATAATGAGTACTTATAGAAAACCAATGAGATCTGATATTTTGTGGATGATTTCCTGAATAGTCATGGACATCCTCTGTAATACATTATTTTTATTTTGTTCATCTTATTTGTCTTGGTACTATTTACATGCTTTTCTCTCAAGGATTTAATTAATCATTGGAATAGATATTTGTGAGACACTTAGTAGATACCTGACCTATTTTAGATTTGGGGGCATATATTGATGGGCAAATCAAACTTTGTATCCCTAAGCCCAAGAGAGTAGGTAGTTAACATATATATTAAATATATAAAGTATATGATACATGTCAAGATGCCACCTGCCATTGACAAATGTCACAGTTGTGCAGGAGAAAGAATAGGATTACTGAAATCTTAACGCATGAAGACACACCAGAAACCTCATTGACTAGGTTGTATTTAAGCCCGGGACCATCTTCACTTTATAAAAATTCCTTGAGAGTTCACAAACTGCATGCATTTCTGTAATCTTCTGACTATTTTCATTAAATAGCACTTGCCTTATTTTTCAGTCATCCTGGTTGAACTTTTTTCACGTATTTTATGAGATTTTAAGCAGGTTGCTGGATCTATAGAAACAGATGCCCCCAAACCTCCCCTGCCGCTCTTTCTGTGGGGTGGAGACTGGCAAGCATCCATTCTCAGTTCTCAGTCTTCTCTCATTTTCTTGGAACATGTCTTTTTCTGCTGGCTCGTTTACAACACAGCAGCTCGATTTGTAAGGCAGCAATAGTGTCATTTTTGGGAACACATTCTAAGAATGAAGAATCTATAAACAGAGAAACATACATATGAGAGTGAAACTATAACAATATTAACTTCGCGTATCAATTAGAAGCAAGACCAGGATTGTTCCCACAGTCAAAAGGTAAAAGAAGTCACATAGGGTGTGAGCATGCGACCATTGCTGGAACTGTCTGTCACCGTTATACATGTGTTTGTCTATGCCTGATAGTTTTCGACATGTGATATCCCTTAGCTGTCCTTTGTTTCCTTCGTTTTAAACATGTTTTGTGAACACAAATCTCTCAGATACATTTCAAGTCAAATAAACGTGCACTTTTTTATGTGTGGAATAGATGAAATGCTTCGTCTCTAATAACACTAAAGAATATATACAGCTTAATAAATGTTTTATTCCTAAAATAAATTTACAATCTTCTTTTATCTTGGTCTTATTCTCTTTATGTAATCATTTCACCTATAATACTTTAGGTGCGAGAATAAAACATAATGAAATTCATGTTGATGTTATGTTTGATGATAACCTTAATTTATTTTTTTTTCTAAAAGAATATTTTATTATTATTATTAATAATTACATTGCATTATGTGACACAGTTTTATCGGTACTGGGATTCCCCCATCCCTCCCCAAACCCTCCCCCCATGGTGGGTTCCTCCACCTTGTTGCATTACCGCAGTTTAAGTTCACATGAGATTCTTTCATTGCAAGCATATACCAAGCATAGAGTCCAGCATCTTATTGTCCAGATAACTTCAATGGCTTGTTGGGGAGACCATCTCTGGTCTGAAGGTAGAGCCGGCAGATTATTATCCCGATCAATTAAAAGCCCCAACATAACATCAGCAACAATTTATAACATTATGGAATTAATTGACATAGAATTGAGTAACCAACATGTTGAAAAAAATGCAAGTTCTTTAACACATCCTGTGACTCCTTCATTGACATTTTAATTTTAGTTTATACACAACCGGGTTCTATACACCTTAAAATGGCTATAGATTACTATTCAGCTGTCTCGTGTCTATTTTCATTTTAGTATTTAGCATTTTATAGCGTTGAAGCATAATTTTGCTGAACCTGGCCTTTTTTTCGGGTAGTCTAGACTGGCTTATAACTCTAATAGGACATATGTCAACAGTTTAGGTGCAGAACAGTTTTAGGAGGGGTGTGCAGAGAAATCCTCAGTACCCTAGAGAGGAGTAACTAATCCTTGTATCCCAGCTAGTAAGGTATAAGTGAATCCACGCTGGCCGTTTCCTGTCTAATTCTAAGCTTTCCTTGTTGTTCTCTATTCTTGAGTTTTTGTTTGTTTTGTGTGTTTCTGTAGTGTAGTGGTCATCATGCTTGCCTGATAGGCTTAATTTAAAACGCAGTCTCCAGAAGAGGGATGGAGGTGAACCTATGGGACTGAGATAGAAATTTCTCTACAGATTTTTGCAATGGATTTTCCTACATTATTTAGGTGCAATTATCTTATATTTAATGAATTATATTCTCTGAAAACTGAAGTTAAGCAAAACCAATGGTAATGAGTTAAGTCTGCATGTACTGGCAGTGGTTCCTCTTGTATCGTTACAGAGGACAGTGTGTAAGCTACAGTTGAATACCAATTACTGTAATTTTTGCTTACTATTTTTTTCAGCCATTTCCGTTTTCTCTTTACTATATTTATTTACAAATTTACAGGCTGAGTTTTCCTTCATGTCACTATGAATATTATAAAAGTAAATGGATACGCAATATAGTACATACCAAAGTTAATTGGGAACATTTCTGGTTTTTTTTTTTGTTTTTTTTTTTTTTATTTAACTTCATTAATTACATTGTATTATGTGACACAGTTACATAGATACTTGGGTTCTCCCACCCCTCCCCAAACTTAAATTGCTGTGAAAACTTTCAGTTAATCACAATTCTGAAGTCTATCAATTATTGTTTTGAATATTCTAAAATTTAGGATGTTGCATTTGTGTTCTATTCACACACTAAAATAATTTTAGGCATGTATATGCCAAGATGTGACAAAACTTAAATTATTACCAATTATGCATCTTTCAAGCTTTTTTCACTGATATGGCTTTTGTTAGTACAAAAACCTTGTTGTGGACTCAGTTGAGCTGCCCATTAAGACACCAATATCTAATTTAGAAGAATACTATTCTTTGTGCTTCCAATCTAGCTTCCTGTTTATGTTACTGGGAAGGCAGTGAAAGAAAGCCTCACTATTCATGCAGGAGATCAGGGTGGAATCTGTGGCTCCTGGTTATTGACAGTCCCAAGCTACCTATAACAACCAACTGGGTAATAGGCCAGTTTATGGAAGACCTTCCTCTTAAACTCTGTATCCACCTTCCCTTTTCTCTATAGTGTGTCTCCTCTTGTCACACCTTTCAAATAACTAAATAAGTAAATTTGAAAAACATCTAAATACCTTAAAAATAGGCATTGTAGGTGTGGCTAAATCATTGCCTTGCATGTGTCAATATCCCATATGGACACTGGTTCCTGCCTTGACTGCTCCAATTCCCATCCAGCTCTATGCTTGAGGCTAGTAATAGAGGATAGGCCCAAGCCTCAGAACCCTGCACCCAAGTGGGAGACTCAAAAGAAGCTCCTGGATTCGGATCATCTCAGGTCCAGCTGTTGCAGCCACTTGGGAGTGAACCAGTAGATGGAAGATCTTTCTCTGTATCTCTTTCTCTCTGTATATCTGCCTTTCCAATAAAAAAAATAAATTCTTTAAAATTAACCATTTTAAATGTGGTAAAGTCTTTGTGATTATGTTTTTTGAGCTTTTGCATTACACAGTAATCAATAAGCTGTCCTTTTTACTTCTTTACCATGTTTCTGTTAATATATTAAACCATAGCTGTGAGATGGCATTTTCAATACTTAAGAATTTTAGTTTCAAAAATAAGATTGCATTTTCAATACTTAAGAATTTGACTTCATCGCACAATTTAAACTGTTTAAATGCAACACTGAATAGACTTATCTGAACTATACACTGCCTTGATGATAAAGTCAGCAACGAAAATCAAGACATTTTATCCATCTGAAATCTACATCCACTTGTGGATAAGAAAGGGTATTTTTTCTACAAAGCAGCATAAAATAGGAAACTGTGAAGATGAGCGTAAAAACTCTAAGGTAACATTAATTAATTATATATTTTATGGGCATGTGAACAACAGAATTAATATGGGATTAGGTGGAGAGCATTATTTTCAAGGATTTGTTATTTATTATAAATTGCAAGGATAATTTACAGAGGGAGAGACAGAAAGAGATCTTTCAACTGCTGCTTCACTCCCCAGTTGAGCGCATTGCCTAAACCGAGCTCATGCAAAGAAGAGAGAATCCTCTACCCATGGGTTTCCTACCCAAATACTAAAAATAGCCATGGCTGAACCTGCCAGAAGCCAGGGGTCTTGCATTGCATACAAGTCTCTCAAGTGATTGGCAGTGGTCAAACAATTAGAGGCATTATTTGTGTCCTCCTAGGATACAACACTGGAAAGTTGAATTGAGTTTCAGGCTCCTGGATTCAATTTCTTCCAGCTCAGGCTGCTGTGACCATTTTGGAAGTGAAACTGCAGTAGAACGTCATTTTCTCTTTCTCCTTTTCTTTGTCATTCTGCCTTTCAAATAAATGAAAATAAATAATAATTAAAAAGTAGGCTATCTAACTGTGGCACAGCAACAACCAAGAATTTATATTTACTATACAGGAGGAAAATTAAAAAATAATAATTAATCAGTACAAACGAGAGAACTAAGTACTTCAACAAAGACTGGAATTCATGAGGGTAGCAATACAGAATAATCAATATAAAGTAAATAATCCTTTAAAATTAAAGTGTTTGAACCATTCCATGAATGTCTGAAAGAATAAAATGAGGTCCTACATTTTCATTGCAGAAAATAAATCATTATAATGTTTTTTCTTCTACGATTTAAGAAGTCATCAATGATTTCAGACTAAACTATTGTGTAAACAAACACTTAATTAGAATATACTCAATGCAGCACACCTACAAAGTGATTCTGAATCAGTCTAAATTAAATGTCGTAGATACTAACATTAACCATTAGCAGAAAACCAAAATTTTAATTCATATTTTGCTTTGTTTGCATAAAAAGAATGACTCCTTTGTGCTTATAAGTCTCCAAATAGTGATTATTTGCTGTGATAAACATTTAAAGTTTCTCCAAAGCCTCATAATTGTTATTTTATTTCATGTATAATTTAAATTGCTAACAGCTATTAAGAAAAATTGTTAACATTTACAAAAACCTGAGAGAAATTACTTTCTTTATGTTCAACCATTCTCAAGAAGGAGGGAAAGGTATTTTTAAAAAGTGATAGTGAAAAAGTGGTAATACATACAGATCTTGAACTGCCCTAAAACAATGTACAGAATATCCGTGATTTTTATATATTATGATCTTTAAACTATTGTTACTGATACTGAAAACACGAAACAAAACAAGAACAGGAAAAATCACTCACTTAGTTTCAAACTATTTTTCCCATGTTTCCTATTCATTTTTTACTAAGCAATTGAAAGATCCTAGTTAAAAAAAAAGTTTCTAAAACTTTTGTATATATCATATGCAACAACATACCCCAATACACTCAATATTTTGAATAAAAATATATTTTTGCCTGTTTTTCTATAAATTACAGGATTGCTATAAATGCATCTAAATTTTCTATCACTATATATATTTTAGACTGGCTTATTTTATTGTAATTTGTGCATATATGAACTGGAGCTTGGCCTGTTTCATTTCCTTTGGTTCTGGTCATCTATAATCACAAATATGGTGCATATATAGTTCTGTAATAGTCATAGCAATAGTTAAACTTCAAGTCAATCAGATATTGGTAGAGTTCTGCGTATCTTCCGTGAAACTGGCGTGATGTAAATGACCAGATACACATGCAGCATCATTCTACGCAATCATTCAAAAGTGTTAGCTTCTTCCCTTTCATGCGTCTACCACTGTTTTTGTTTTACCTAAGACCAAACTAGCATTGCTATTCTATCTTTACTCTTGTTGGAGGAACAGAGGAGCAAAGAGTTTGGGTACATCAGTAACAAATGCTACTTCTATCCACTCATATTCCACTGACAAAATCTAATAGCTAGAAAGACTCAACAATAAAATTCTGGAAATTCTTTGTATAACCATGACCAATTTCCAAGGAAAACCCGTGTGTGTGTGTGTGTGTGTGTGTGTGTGTGTGTGTGTGTTAGTGGCCTGACTACAGTTTACTCATTGCACAGACTATAAAATGCATATACAAAACACATTATTCCATCCTGACATGAGAAAGACAAATTTTTTTTAAAGATTTATTTGTTTTTATTACAAAGTCAGATATACAGAAAGGAGGAGAGACAGAGAGGTAGACCTTCCTCCGATGATTCACTCCCCAAGTGAGCACGCCAATCAGAAGCCAGGAACCTGGAACGTCTTCCGGGTCTCCCACAGGGATGCAGGGTCCCAAAGCATTGGGCTGTCCTCGACTGCTTTCCCAGGCCACAAGCAGGGAGCTGGATGGGAAGTGGAGCTGCCGGGATTAGAACTGGCGCCTATATGGGATCCCAGGGGCATTCAAGGTGAGGACTTTAGCCACTAGGCCACACAACTGGGCCCGAGGAAAAAAAATTTTTATTAAGTTATTGTAGCCGTCACTAAATAATAATTCATAAGCTTCTCTCAGTTGTTTCTAAGCGAGGCTTCTTGTAACATAAAATGCTGAGTATAGTTTGAATGTACTTGTATTGTGACTTTGAACCAATTGTTTATCTCAATTTATGGTATGATTTTGTAGAAACAGTTAATTGAGATGATTGGCGAACAGTTATTAACAGATACTTTCTATAAAATTCATATTGAAAGAAACTGTAAGCTGCCAGCCTATCAGTGAGATAAATTCATTCATTAGCCATCTGCTCCCCCACCCACTCTGCCCTGGTTCTGATGTCTGTGTGCAGAATTTCATTATCACTTACACTCTTATAACTGTGTCTTGGCTATGGTAAATCACATAGCCTAGTCATTTTTGTTCTCTTCTATGATCCCTTTGAAAGAAAGTGCTATAAAATATCCCTTTCTTGATGACTTATAGAGCAAGCTATGTTTATAGAGTGCAAAGTATACTCAGCTTATGGTTTCCCGAGCACGCGGTTTACAAAGCTCACCAAGCTTATGTTCTGCTTGCTTTTGGTTAGCATTACATGCTAATAGTACACATAACACTCACGTTTGTCTCTATCTCTCCTTTTTATATACTCGTGTCTATGTCCTTCATTTCTGTGGCATTACAGACTACTACACTATTAATTTTGTAACAGCCTTCATTTTATACTGCTGCAGGATGTTTCCTTCTTTTATATGGTTTAACAGTGTTAACAGGTGCTCAAACAGAAATTCGTAGAAGAAAAGTTACATACCATTTCTTTGAAAAATGGGTATTTTGGTTTTCTGTAGCTGTGAGACCTTAAATCCCTGTTTCTGCTAACATAGCTTTCTAAATGTGGCAACATTTACTAAGTTCATTTGTTTCTTTGGTTCCAATGCTAATGACCATATAAACAGCATTTCTCCCAGCACCCTAGTTTTTGCTATATGCATTCCTTGGTTTATATGCAAAAAGAGCATGCATTATCCATCGAGTCATAACAAGTACCAAGTGTATTGAATGTTTCTATAACAGTGTAAGAAGTCAAACAGAGCTCACATGGCCAATTCTAGTTTGCAGTGTGTTTTGCCTGACTGCCAACTTATAATTCCTTAGCCAATTCTAAACATTCATTTTTCTCATAACTTCTAACTTCTGAGATTCGTTACTCTGTTACAGTGAAGAAACAACTATTACAACAAAGTCTTGTGAGTCAAGATCTGAATCAGTGCAAACTATTTCTTTCTCGGCCAAAAAATCTACTTCCAAGAAACCAAATTTCTTTCACTCTGCGTTTCTAACACTCTTTAGTTCAGTGTTCTTATCACTCAGGTCATAGACTCTTGAGAGTTCCTGAGATATTTTCAGAAGATCTCAATCTCAGAACTGTTTTCAAAGTAACACTGAGGCATTATTTCCTTTTCACTCTCTGCATATGGTTGGATTCTTCACTGTCATACAATCATTATAAAACGTTTCAATGCCTAGTGCTACTTAAAATAGCCATGTCAAATCAATACAAATGACCAATTTTATAACTCCTTCACGTTAGGTACTGTTTGAGATATTTTATGTAAAATTTGCTAAATATACGTAAAGTGTTGTAGGAGCATAACACAGGAGCTCAGCTCAGTGAAGATCAGGTCCAGATTTAGACAGGCCAGACAGCAACTACAGGACCAGTCACAGATTTGCACATTTTATTCTCCTAGCGATCGACTAGTGTGTACAGCATGTTTTCAGTTTTTACTCTTATACTGACAGGCAAGCACACACAGAAAATCTGTGCTCAGCTATGCCCTCAAGATCTGATATATGCTTATATATAATAGTGGCAGGTAGCTAAATAGTTACATAACAGAATTGTATCGGCTCCTGAGCTTATATATAGTGATGGTGGTGAGGGAGTTGAAAACTGTCAGACCTTCTTCTGGTTTCATTTTTTATTTCACATTTAATCACCTTGGAAGCTGTGCTCATTCTCTGCATGCGTTAGTGCATCTCCCTAGCCCCATAAGGGGTCTCAAGGAAGGCGGGCCTTCTAAGAAAACAGATAAGATCCTGTTCTTCAGTACTCTTGCGATCTCATAATCCTTTCATATCCATTAGTGAACCAAGTCCTTAGTAGAACTTAGACTAGCAAAATTCATAGTCACTATCTTTAACTCCCTTAGAGAAACTAAGTCTACAGGTGCCTTGGATACAAGATGGAAAAGTATCATTCTAACTGGATTACACCAAGGAAGTGAATGCAGGAGAAAAAGACATAAAAAGATTATGAAATCATTGGTCTACACCTGTAACTCCAATTTAACATGTTTCTATTTTCAGCCAATGTATCATCAGCAGGGGAAAGAAGAGAAAAGGGCAATGAGTGTATTTCTTGGTTAGTTGTCTAGTTGACTTTTTTCCCCTTCTTAGCCATGTCCTGGGTAGTTATGATTTCTACGCGTTGTTGTATTAGCCTTGTCATCTATTAGAAACAACATGGTTTAATGATTCCCAAATCTTTGCCCAGTTTGTAGGTAGTAGGATGCAGTCCTATGAATCGTCATAGATCCTCCAGCTTTTAGACAATGCTCCAAGACTGTTGCCAGGGGTTGTAATCAGCATCTGTTTCTCCTTGTCATTGGGCACAATCTGTTTGCTGTCAAAATGCAGAGATACGCTTCCTTCTTTTATAGCATCTACAGTATTTGTATGTTCTGTATATTGTCACAGATGAGGAAAAAAAGATGTATTCATGTTTTTGGGACTGATCACAATGCTTTCCATTAGCACTTTGCTTCTGATGTGTCTACTCCTAACAGTAAAAGTTCCATTTTTATTTTTTATTATACTTTAATGTTACAATATGTTTTCTTTGCCTATACTTGTCATGTCATGATACATTTATATATGTGCAAGTTAAGCTCAAAACAGTGAAATGAGCAATTAGGTTATTATAATAACTTCGGAGAAATAATAATTGAGGGATATAGAAAGGGGGAAGGGTAGGGGAGGAAGGATCACTTATGTTTCTAAATATATATTGTGAAAAACAAGAAATGTATCCATTTGATATGAACTTTAAAAATTGAAAATAAAAGGTATACAGGTATACAGTAGCGCCCTTCAGATTCTCACAGCTTGTTAGCTGAGCTAGTCTCCAGGCCTTGGTGAGCACTGATCTTTTCAATGCCTCCACACTTTTATATTTTCCAAAATACATAATAGTTGGGATGAAACAGTATATCACATTTTAGGAGAGCATTCTTTTACTTAGAAATAGGAGATTAAATTTCCTCTAGGCATTTTCATGGCTAAATAGATCATTTCTTTTTAGCACTGAGTAATGTCTTCCTCTCTGAATGTATCATCATTTATTTATTTATTCACCTTCTGAAAGACATCTTAATGCTTCCAAGTTTTAGCTATTATAAATGACACTGCGATGAATAAATTTTGGGGTGAAGATTTATCTGTGGACTTAAGCTTTCAATGCCTTTGATTAAATAATAAATAGTAAAATTGCTGGGTTCAATGCTAAGATTATGCTTAGCTTTGTCATTAATTATCAAGGTTTCTTCAAAAGGGATTGCATATTTTTCAATTTTCACAATTAGTGAATGAGAATTCCACTTGTATTAAATACCCAAAAATATTTCACATTGTAGATATTCTACATGTTGTTAATTTTTAAAAGTCTAATTTGGTAGCACTTTGTATTTTTACTTTCTGTTGTCCTGATGGCATGTGATATGGAGCGCATTTCTATTTTTAAAGTTTTCCAGTTTTCCTTGGTGATGTTTGGATGAGATATAATTAATCTCTTTGCCGTATTTGTAATCAAATTTTCTGTAGTATTATTTTAGGTTTTTAATATCATTTCATATTTTAGATACTAGTCCTCTACAGATGTGTATTATTAATTTAAAAGTATTAGAGAGAGAGAGAGAGAGAGAGAGAGCTGATTAACTTCCCATTCAACATAGTTTGCCCTTGATTGGGTTAAGGCTAGGGCTGAACCTGGGTTCTAGGAGTTCAACCCCGATCCACCACATAAATGGAATGAAACCAAATGCATGAGCAGTCATTAATGCCTCCAGGGTCTACATTGGCAGGAAATAATGAGTCTGGCATAAAATTTGAGTATTCAGCTTAGGTACTCCAACAGAAGACACAAGAATCCTAACCACTAAGAAAGATATTTACCCTACATGTGTCTTGAAAATGTTTTCCTTCAGTCTGTGGTCTTTTTTATCCTCCATGTAATATCTTTAGCTGTACAGGCATTTTTAATGTCTGCCATGAATTTCAACTTCATTAACATTATAAAACATCTAAAACCTGCTGAATCTCTCCAGCACACACCATTGTAGCTCTGCATTGAGGCTGATGGTGTAAACTCTGGAAGGGAGACAGTCCTTGGTAGATATTGGATATGACATTGACATCTGCAGCTCTGGAATGAGCAGCTCTGGCACGGTGGATAACACTGACTGTCACTGATCAAATATTGTTGTGAGCAATGAGATCTTGGCAACTCAGTGAGTAGCTTTAAGGAAGGCGTGAACAGACAGAACAGATTGGAGGTGCAGACACACTCCTCCATACAGCCCTGTAAAGTTGGATGTATGTAAGTACATATCCATGGAATGTATAACGCCGAGAGCAAACACTAACACAGGAATGCAGATTAGGTGATCGTTGGTTTTGCCAATGCATTCATCCATTGTAATAAATCTACCATTCAGGTGGGACATGTTACTAGTGCATGTGTGGGGCTCAGCAGCATATGGGAAATATCTGTACCTTCTGTACATATTTAAATATAGTTTAATCGGAAAGAAACAGCAAGTGCTAAGTACAATTAAATAAAGACAGGTTATATAATTTTAGTTAAAATTTAATAAACAGGGAAAGTCATCTTCTCTGTAGATAATAATTTTTGAATAATAAAAGGTTTTTATGATGAGATCATAAGATGTTAACACATATGAACATTTGCTATGAAAGGAAATGTGTCAACATTTGGAAGATCTGCATCACTCACTAAGTCAAAATTTTCCATTTATCTAATATTTGATGCTTCTTAATCATAGATAAACTGTTGTAACATAATAGTTCAAAGATCCTTGCCATAGTTTACAGCTATATATCATAAATAATATTTAAGGAAGCATTATTTACTGTTTTAATCTACTCAAATATACTTTTCAAGCTACATATTTGTATAAGATCAAGTCTTATTCATAATAATTTCAGTGAAGCAACACATAGCAGTAAAATATAATAATTATATATATGAGAATTCCATGGACTTTTAAATTATAACCATTAATGACAGTTGAAAATACAGCATGCTGCTAATTTATGACATATCTTCTTGCTTATGAATGCAATAATAATTTATGCTATATATTTTTTCATGTAAGTGTTCTATTTTAGCATTAGATACAGTCATTGTTATTTTAAAACTTCATTAATGCATTTTTCAAACTTCCTCAATTTTAATTCTTAATAATTGAAACTTCAATGGATAGGCTGAGTATAAATATTGTTAGGAAACTCCATGGTGCATTTTTAATATATTGATTTGATTTACTTAAAAACAGAAACAGGACAGTGGAAGCGGAGTGAGAGACAGGAACAGAGCAGAACTGAGATTCTCCACTGGCATTCCAGGTACTCAGTGAGTCAGGAGTTCCAATCAGTGTCCTTACCAGCCTAGTAAAGCTTTTCCTGAATGATTTTTAAGCATGAAAGAAATCACAAAATCTGATACATTTGGTTCCATCTGCCCACTTGGACCTGATGTATGTACCACCAGATGATTGTGACAATAAAGAGAAAACAGACCACGGATAACACTTTTTTTTTTCTTTAAGTTGACAGCAAATGATTTACAGCTCTCTATTATGGTGAAGATTTTTTTAAAAAATTTATATTTTTATTGTAGTCACATATGCACAGAAGAGGAGAGACAGAGAGGAAGATATTATGTCCAATGATTGACTCCTCAAGTGGTTGCAATGGCTGATGCTGAGCCAATCCGAAGCCAGGAGCCCAGAGCCTTTTCTCAGTCTCCCATTGGGGTACAGGTTCCCAAGGCTGTGGGATGACCTCCACTGCTTTCCCAGGCCACAAGTAGGGAGTTCGATGGGAATCAGGGATGCCAGGATTAGAAGAGGTGCCCATATGTAATCCTGGCACATTCAAGTCAAGGACTTAAGCCGCTAGACGACCACGCCAGACCCACAATGAAGACTTTTAATAGAAAACCACAATTACAATTTTATCGTAGTTTAAACCAAGAAAAAAAGATTCTGAGTTTTCTGATAGGATTGGATTCACCATTCATGCAAATGTACTAGCAGTTGAAATGGACATGGTTTTTTCCATAAAATTTACTTTATTTACTTGAAAAACATAAAGAAAAAGGAAAGAAAGAAAGAGAAAGAAAGGAAGGAAGGAAGGAAGGAAGGAAGGAAGGAAGGAAGGAAGGAAGGAAGGAAGGAAGAAAGAAAGAAAGAAAGAGAGAGAGAGAAAGAAAGAAAAGAGATGGAGGGAGGGAAGGAAGGAAGGAGAGAGAGAGGGAGGGAAAAAGGGAGAGAGAGAGGGAAGGAGAGAGAGAGAGAGGGAAGGAAGAAAGGAGGAAAGGAAGATTTCTGGTTCAACTGGTTTATTTCTCAAATGGCCCCAACAGCCAGGTATGGGCCAGGCTGAAGTTAAGAGCTTTACCTGGGTTTCCTACATGGGTACAATGATGCAATCAGTTGTATCAGCATTCACTGATCTCCCAAGCCATAAATAGGGGAGTGGATTACAAATGGAGCAGTTGGGTCAAAAACCATTAACTATATGTGATGTTGACATCCACCTGCTACAACACAATGCAAGTATCCAAATAGTTGTTTCTTATGACTTCATAAAGATGCAAAAAATAAAAACAAACAAAAAAGCCAGCCACCTAAAACCACAGAAATGAGCTAGCTAAATCATTGACTACTTGACCAAACAACAGTTTGTTATTCACTGCCTTCCTGTTTATCAGTACCTAATCTCACTAATTGTTGGATATCTGTATGTGTGGTAGTTAGTTTCACATGTTATCAAGATGCACCTTGATGCCAAGATCTATGAATATTTCTGTTTCATTTTTTTTGTATGAGATCAACACTTAAATTAATTCTTCCATGTCTCTCATGCGGACTCAGGGACCCAAGGATTTGGGCCATCTTCTGCTGCTTTCTCAGCACACAAGCAGGAAGCTGAATAGGAAGTAGAGCAGTTGGGACATTTACCAACACCTATATAGGATGCTGGTATTTGTTGGATGAGGATTTTGCCACTGAATCATCATGCTGGATACCTGTAATTCATATCTTATACAAAAGGCTAATTTAATTATACAGTTAAAACTATAAATACATTCAGGTGATAGTTTAAATATGTTCTATGAAACAAATAGTGTATATATACATTCACTAATGTAGTTGCATATTTTTAGTAAATAGTATAGAATACAATGAAAATGTCTTTTTTGTTTGATATTTAACTTTAGAATGGCAATTTTTTTACTTTTATTTAAATAAAGTAACATTTAAACACACAGAATATCACTTTGAATTCAAAGAAGTATTTTATCTTTTAATAATTACCAAGTAAAAGAAACATGCTTTATCAAATTATAACTCTTTATATTTTAAATAGGTATTATTAACATTTATTTAATTAATAAGCTAAATTACTGAATGATGTAAAAACAAAGTCAAGTAATGCAACCAACTCCACTTTTATTCTCATTTCCTTTTTTCCTTTTTGGTTTCAGTTGAAAACTATGCTATAAATTCAAATTTTAGTATTGAGTGGCATTTCAAAATTGTAAGGAATATTTCAAATGAATATTTCATCTTTTGTCTAGCTTACATTTGAGAGCTATAGTAGACAGCCATTGCTAATAATAAAGCTGCCTTGAAAATGCAACACCTGCTATGAAGGATTGTATTTCATTTACATGTTCATTTAATATGCTGCAATTAAGGCATTTCTAAGATTTCATTCTTGTTTATTTCTTACTTTGTGTGTGATCATCTGATTTTTATTACTGTTATACAAAATTTCTCACTTTCTAAATTGTACATTCACTTTCCCTAGGATTTTTCATTTCTTTTTTTATTGTGATTACTTTGTTCTATATAATCATCACTTTGCATCTTTCTGTTTTCTGATTCATTTTGACTCTAAATGTTCACAAAACATATAAAATACATTTTTCACATTCCCTGTATTTTGTTTAAGACAGTTTTCCCTATAGATTTGCTTGACATATGGCTAATTTCAGAGAAACAAATGCATATCTTCTTTGTAACGTCTCTTGAAATGTGTGACTATTATCTTGTGATTAACTTGGGAACTTGTTCTATACAAATACTTTTTGGGAATTTCATTTTGCACCTATGTTTATATACTGGAGAGTGAAGACATACCTTGTTTTTTTTTCTTTTCCTCAAAATGCATAATATTTAATTGGAAAATGCATAAGCATTTTTGAGAACTTTTTTCTTTTATCTGACTAATGTTCTTTCATTTCAGTTTTCAGAATAACCAGAATAAGGTTATTTTTGTACATGGTATTTGCTTAACTTACATTTTTAAATGCCAATTGAATAATGTGCTCTCTGTTTCTCACACTGGATGTAAACTGAGTTTATTTTCAGACAGCTATGTTATATAACTGGTATCTCTGCTGTAGAAAAATTATATCGTTTGACTGATTTTAGCCATATTTAACAATACTTATTCAATCAATCCATCTGACTGCTGTTTTTTTTTTTTTTACACTGGCTGTCTTGTAATTTGATAAAATAAACCATGGTCAGTAGGGAAACAAAAGTACTGGTGTTACTTCAAGAAATAAGTAGTAAGTTAACAATATACGTGAATGAAAACATCTGTTGTTCATAAAAATTCATCTTTTATTCAAATTATAAAAAGAGTTTGTTTTTGTTTAACTCTTTTTATTATTATTATTATTATTATTATTATCCTTTTATGATACAGTTCCTTAGGCTGCTGGTATTTCCCTTATCCCAGCCCAAATTCCCCCTCCCCCCACCTAGTTCCTCTATATCATTACTAAAGTATAGTTCTTCATACACAGTCATATGTCCATCATTGTGGGCATGGACAATGGCAGAAAGTCAAGATATAGTAAACAGTTTCATTGTAAGATATTGTTTTAAAACAGCTCAAATAGGGACTGGCATGGTGACCTAATGGCTAAAGTCCTCACCTTCAATATGCCAGGATACTATATGGGCAACTGTTCTAATCCCGGCAGCCACCCTCCCATCCAGTTCCCTGCTTGTGGTCTGGGAAAGCAGCGGAGGACAGGCCAAAGTCTTGGGACCCTGCACCTACATGACAGACATGAAAGAGGCTCCTGGCTCCTGGCTTCAGATGGTTGCAGCTCTGGCTGTTGCAGCTGCTGGGAGATTGAATCATCGGACTGAAAATCTTCCTCTCTGTCTCTCCTCCTCTCTTTATATCTGATTTTCCATTAGAAATGAATGAATCTTTGAAAAAAAAAGCTCAAATAATGTATGTAGAAATGGATCAAAAACATTAGTTTGTATTAAACCAACTTTAATTTACAATATATTGTATATATGTTCTAAGTAAATTTATGTAAAAAGAAAAATGCACAATCAGATGAATTTTCACAAACTAAACATAATTATGCTTTAATTACTAGAATCCACAAAACAAAATCATCAAAATTCTTAAGACACCTTTTCATGATTTTCTGTCTGTATTTTCCCGGAAAATTATTATCTTTACCTCTACTGTCATAGATAATTCCTGCCTGTGTTACTTTTAGCTGACTGATGATGTTAAACCTTTTGTGTGGTTTTGCTTAACATTATATTTGTAGGTAAGATCCATGTCCTCATACAAAACATAGTTTGTTCATTTCTTTCTTGTTGATTCTGAACACTGCTTCTGTGAAGACGCTAATAATCAGCTCTATTAAATAGTGTTTGCTTTTCTCTTATGTCAAATATATAAGTACAGTTAAAATTGCTAGGCAAGAGCATATCAATAATTGATTTTGCAGCCTGTTAAAATATTATTTGATTATTTGAAAGGCAATGTGATTGGGGGAAAGCGAAAGACTGAAAGAGAGAACTCTCACATTTCTGCTTTACTCCTCAAATAGCAGCAGCAGCAGTTGGGGGCAAAACAGGCGGAAGCCAGCCACCAGAAAGTACAAGAGGGTATCCCTCTAGAGTAGGTGCTTACCCATCATCTACTGCTTTTTAGATACACAAACAGGGAGCAGGATATGGGGTGGACTAGAGCAGCCAAGACTGAAAGTCAAGATAGTGGGATCCCAAAGGGATGTTTAAAACATTACCTCACGACATCAATCTGTGGTTTATATTTTCACTGTCCAATCAGTAATGTTTGAACTTGGACTTGTCCCTTGTTTTCTATGATATGTAGTGTTAATATTAGTGATTCTGACATATGCATAGTTACATATCATTTTCTTCTGATTTTAATCTGCTTAAAGACTAATGAACTTGAATATATCTAATGTATAATCTAGCTTAATCCGTATGTTTATGCTGTTAACATTTAAGTATTCCTTGTAGAGCATCGATGTAAGTCCTTTTTAATATACTCGCATAACAAATATTCCTTCAGTAAATTTTAATTTTATTCTATCATTGAAATGTTTTGGTGTTCAGACGTTTTAATAATTGATTTCAATTTATTGTTAAGACTTTATCGGTAGTATTTGAGAAATTTTTATTTACAAATTGTCACAAATTATTTTCATATATTTGCATCTAAAAGTCATACAGAACAGAGGAGAAAAATATGAATTGTCTAAACCACACAAATCCATAAGCATATCAATTTGTATACTCCTGTTTTTACAAAGTATTGTAGAATGGTTTTCGCATTTATTTTTAAACACTAGGTAGTATAAGGAAAATGTTTAAGGTGGATAGATAAGCATTGTCAGCATTTCTCAGCTGAGAGGCAGTTTATATGCTTGAAGAATGCAGACATTTGAATAGGAGGGCAAAGAATAGAGTCAGTAAGAAGAAATTACGATGCAAACAATAGGGCCTGACTGATGGCTTAATGACTACATCCTCGCCTTGCAAGCACTGGGATCCCGTATGGGTACCGGTCTGCGTCCTGGCTGCTCCCCTTTCTCCTAGCTCCCTGCTTGTGGCTTGGGATGGCAGTAGAGGATGACCCCAACCCTCGGGGCCCTGCATCTGTATTAGAGACCCAATAGAAGCTACTACCTCCTGCCTCCTGGCTTCAGATATGCTCTGCACCTACCCTTGCTTCGAATTTGGGAATGAAGGTCTGGACGGAAAATCGTTGTCTCTGTCTCTCCTGCTCACCATAAATCTGGTCCGCCTTTTCATCCATCCATCCATCCATCCATCAATCAATAAAGCAATCTTTAAACAAAATTCTATGTTACCTTTTAAAATCACATAGATTGCTTTTCCCCACACAATTATTCATAACTGCTCACATGAAAAATGTGTTGTGTCCAGCTTTGTTGTATGGTAGGTTATGTTGTCTCCTGCAGTGCCAACACGAGGGATCCTGGGCACAGGATCCAGTCTTAGCTGCTTCATTTCCCTTACAGACTGGAAAAGGCAGTTCAACACAGTCTACTGATTTGGGCTCCGCACTCAGATGGGAAACACAGATGAGTTTTAAGCCTTTGGCTTTGATTTGGCTAAGACCTGGCTGTTGCAGACACTTGGAGAGTCAATCAGTGGATGAAAGATCTACAAATCTGTCACTCCTCCTCAATTAGTAGCTTCCATTTTCAAATAAATAAATCAATCTTAAAAACATCATCAGACCTAGTGCGGTAGCCTAGCGGCTAAAATCCTTACCTGGCACGGCTAGGTTTCCATATGAGCACTGGTTCTAATACCCGCAGCCCTGCTTCCCATCCAGCTCCCTGCTTGTGGTCTGGGAAAGCAGTCGAGGACGGCCCAAAGCCTTGGGAACCTGTACCCGTGTGGGAAACCTGGAGGAGACTCCAGGAGTCGGGCTGTTGCAGTCCATTGGGAAGTGAATCAACAGATACAAGATCTTCTCTGTCTCTCCTCCTCTTTATATATCTGATTTTCAAAAAAAAAAAAATAATAAATCTTAAATTATTTTCTTTTCTCTAACTGTATCTTTCAACAACTAAAATAAACATTAATAAATTAAGTAAAAAATACATTTTATTATCTTGTAGACTGTATAAAGAGCCAGAATCCAATACATTGAATCATGGGATATTTTGTATTAATTAATATTGCTACAATTAATTATATTTAAGCCCAGTTATGGAATATATTTTTTGGCCATCCTTGTGGGTTTGCCAACTATGCAACTAAGTATTGCTCAATATTGCATGACAGAAAATGATGCAAGCATGTACAACCACAGAAATATCCAAGTGAAGTTTATCCTGGCACATGATGTCTCTCTTCTTTGAAATGCAAACATGGTGGTGATTTATCTTCCTAAACATTAAAATAAGAGAGAGTACACCCTGGCACAGAAACCACCTACTTGTTGGATCAAACCACAGGCTCAGAGAAAAATGAGTTTCTAATTTATTGAGCAATATTTGTGGAATTAAAATGTACCCTATTATTTATATGTATTATTTATCTGTGTTTATATATAAAATATGTAACTTAGCTATTAGTTGAAATTAGTGTAAAATAAGTGCCCTACTTAGGCTTTTTTTGGAAAAATTTCATAACCCCATATTTTCAAAGTTCCAAACGTGGCTAATAATTGTTTTACTGAATACACTGAAAATTATGACAGTGATACTGGTTTGTCTTATGTAAATCTGGGATTTTTAAAAATTTATTTCAGGGATATGGAAAGGCTAAATCCTAGAAAATAACTCACATAATGCGACTGAAAAAAATCTTTGCACCAAAATATATTTTTACTGCATTTTGGCATTTTTTTTGTTATGTACTAATCGATTTCATAACGTTCATGATCATCCACACTTACATTTTGAAAATGTATTTTTTAAAAACTCACTTTTAAGGCATATACTTAATAAAAGGTGATCAGGGAATTCTTCCTTAACAACAAAAAGTATCTGTAACTGTGAGCCTCATAAGCTGTACAAGTTAAAGGAAAAGTTTGGAAAATATTGGATAATGCATTGGGGAAAAATCAGAACAAATCAACAGATGACGAAAACCGCTCTGAACAGCAAATTTTCTTCTTTAAAATGCTATAGAAAGATGTAAATGGGTTTTAGTTGTCACATTAGTTTATACAAATCATGAGAACTTCAAATTCTGGATGCAAATGCCAGTTTGGGAGATTTGGAATTGGCACTGCTGTGGGTGCAAGATGTCTAGGACTGCTTAAGTGCCTGCTCTTAGTAAGTCCTGGTGCACTAAAACAAACATGTTGTTGTTGTACGTCACTTAGAGAATCTTGCTTATTCAAGCACGGTCTATATCTCTTGCACATAAGTCTCTTGCACCGATGCACAGCAACATGTCTTGACAACAAAGCTGTTCTTGGAATTGAAATCAGTGAGAGTTTGTTAGTTACTACAATAAACTGACAAGTCCAGAGTACAGTATTAACTAGTTAACTGTAAGGCTCAGTTTTGATGACTTATTCTGTTTCTAAGTCTATCTCATACCTCACATCTGAGAAATCCAGAGAGCTATTTTCAAATTTGAATTTTGCATCTACAGTCAATGTTGGTCAGTAAATTGCGCACTATCGTACTCAGAGATATTATCCAGGACATTCTGTATATTGCATAGTCTCCTTTGATTGAGTTGCAGAGTTCACATCAGAGCTACAAATGTTATTTCCATGTTCAAACACAAAATGATCTGGGTAAGTATTTGCTGTAGAAACTGAAACATTGCTTGTAATGCCCACATTTCACACTGAAATATGTGAATTCAGGTTCTAAATCTACTTCTCATTTCAGCGTCCTGGAATGTGATCCACACCATTGTAGACAGGTTTGTAGTTATGTCTTTGCTATCAACACAGGATAAATCAGACTGAGCTTCCAGCTTCCAGCTTTAGCTAGCCCAGCAGTTGTGGATATTGAAGACTACACAAGTGGCTAAAAATGTTTCTCTCTCATCTCTCCTCTGCTTTTCAAATAAAAATAAGCATTAAATTATAACACAAAAACCTTAAAAGCCTTAAAATATGATTAAAACATAATACTGGAAACAGTCAGCTAGAATCTTAGTCTAATCCAACAACTAAGATCTAGCAAATAAAATAAGCTAAAAAACAAAGAGAAAAAAACATGATTCTCAAATGGATACTTCGGTACTTGGTGAGTTATAATGGTTGTCTCAGAAAAAAAAATACTGCTGGCAATTATTTGAAGCATTAAAAACTGATATTCATACAAATGTTACATACTATCTATTGTGGTTACGTAGTAGTTAAGATTTTGATAAGATGCATTTAGTAGAAGAAAATATGATTTTAATCTCTTTAAAAGGTGCTTAAATTTTGTTCACAAACAGTAGAAAATAAATTTGTTGTAAAATTGGGATGTTACCATCTAATGAAATTATGAAAAAAATGTGTTTTTTTATATTTGCAGAGAAAAGTTGTGGTAGAAGGATGAATGTTAAAGATGAATCTCAAATCGCCTGTATATCATACCTGTAGGTCTGGAATTATCTGTCAACTCCCTTTGGAAACACACAGCCTAGGAGAGGTGACACCCAAGTTCTGGGTCTCTGCCATTCCCATGGGAGAGCTGGTTGAGTCACTAGCTCCTGTCTTTAGCCTGGCACCACACTGACTATAATTGGCTTCCAAGGAGTGAACCAGCAGATGGCAGATATCTGTCTCTGTGTCTTTGAAATGAATAAAAGTTACCACAGATGAAGCAGAATTAAATGTGCTGTGCTGAGAGTTATAGTTTGATAGCTGAATTTCAAAGTCTTGCTTCCCTTAAAATATATAAAAGATTTTATGTTTTTCAAAAAAGAATAAAAATTGTCAAGATATGTCAAAATAGTGCACATTGGTTTATGTGGACTTGTAAACATTTTTTGAAGTTAGAATAGTGACTATCATAAAAGAAAGTGTGTGTGTGTGCACGCTTCCCCTCTTTTTCAAATAAATCAATAAATCTTATAAAATGCGGACAAACTAGGGTCCAGCGTGATTGCCTAGTAGTTAAATCCTCACCTGGCACATGCCAAGATCATATATGGGTGTTGATTATATCCCAGCTGCTCCACTTCCCATCCTCCTCCCTGCTTGTGGCCTAGGAAAGCAGAGCAGGATGACCCAAAGCCTTGGGACCCTGCCTCTAAACGGGAGACCAGGAAGAGGCTCTTGGCTTCGGATCAGCTCAGTTCCAGCCTTTGAGGTCATTTGAGGAGTGAACTAGCGTATGAAAAATCTTTCTCTGTCTCTCCTCTCTGCAATCAACTTTCCAATAATAATAATAAATAAATATTTTAAAAAGCAGACAAATTAAACCATTAAAAATTCCAATATCGTCTTTCATGTTTTGGAAAACTATTGTAGATTATGTTAATTTTATTATTACTCAAAATATTAAAATTCTGGAGTGCTTGAAAAACATCATTGAATTAGACATAACTCCTATAATTTTATTAAGAATTGGTATCATTTTTTCATGGAATTACTTTATTGGAAAGGCAGAGTTAAAGAGAAGATGTAGGAGACACAGAAAGATAGTCAATCAAATGGCTCATTCTCCAAACTACTGTATAGCAGTCCCGGGCCAGGTTAAAACCAGCAGCCTGCAAATCTGTCCAGGTTTCCCATGTGGGTACAGAGATCTAAGCCATGGGTCATCTTCTGCTTCATTTACAAGGCAATTCATGGGACATTGGATGGAAGTAGAGCAGGTGGAACTTCAGTGAACATATAGGAAAGACGTTGCAGGGTCCAGTTTCATGTTAAGCCACATTCAAGTCCCTAAGATAAGGTATTTTTACCTATTATATGCTTTATTTTATTTTATTTTTCATTAAGTTTGCATAGTTGATTAGAGTGGGAAGGGTTGAGGGTTAGAGGAAAGTGCGGGAGACCATTGTTCCAACATTTTTTTATACCTATTATATTTGAAACACAATAATTTTAATTGCTATTCTAATTGGTACTTCTAATTGTGTGAAATGTGCAATCTGTTATATTTTCCTTTGGTGTCTTATGCTAACAAAGGTAAGTTGAGATCAATAAAATGTGGGTAAACTGGCAATGAGAATCAACGTATGTGAAAACAGATCCCAATGAGAGTCAAAATAATAAGGAGCATTTTGAAAAAAAAATAAATTTAATTTACTTTTCTACAGGAGGTTTATAACATAATATATTTTCTTAAACCTATCAACTAGAAATGTTTCTCAGTTAACAAAGCATTCATACCCTTGTCAGAAGCATATTGCTACTAATTATAATGGACAATGAAAAGTTATGTTTTTATTCCCTGACGCATCATTTAAGATAAAACTATTCTTTTTCTCTCTATAGATTTTTTTTTCCCTTCAGCTTACTTCCTCAAACTAAAGATACTGTAGGGAATCGACAGTCCAGAAGGGACATTGCAGGTTGTTTTAGTTATGTAGCTAAAGAGGACATCCTTACCTGATGGTTTAATATGAGAGTGAATTTGATTTTACAGCAACACTCAACACAAGTGTTCCATATCAATTCATTTCAGTTCTAATTTGCATTTTTATGAGATTAAAATCTTATTTAAAATTCTGATTCACTAAAAGACGTGCAAGACATGAGATATTGTAGTTTTTGGCAAGCCTTGGGTGTGTGTCAATGGTTCTGGTCCCTGGGTCACACTTTATGTAACAACATTTTGCATGGTTTATGGAATACAGCTGTGGTTTTGGAAGAGTAGTGGGGGTACTAAAGATTTTAGAATGCCTTTTTATTTTTAATTTTAGACATCTCACCACCACTTTGTCACCCTTGTGTTAAGTAGGAACGAAAACAGTGCCTCTGGTGAAGTAATGGCAATAAATTTACCTAACAGAATGTCCACATATGATTACGTACAAGAATGTAATTGGCTGATAGGTGGGAAATGTAACATTAGTAGACCTATAATTTGCCAAAAGCAGATGGGTCAAGACCTGGAAAAAGGTTGGTTGTCTTCTTTATTAACATTTTAGCTGATGAAAGTATAAATGTGAGAAATATCATTACATATTTCATTTTTCTGACCTTTGACACCTAATTTTAAAATGACTTACAAATATATAGATAAGAAAAATTCTTGTATTTTTAATTACTTTCTAATACTGTTTTAAGATTTTTCTCATTAACCTTTGCTTGCCATGAAAATCTAATGATGCTTATTTTATACTCTTTAAACATTTATTAGTTAAAACATACATCTTCACTAAAACATGAAATTTGATAGCATCCTAAAATATCGATGGCTTCTTTTCATTGTCTAGCTAATTCGAATTCCCCTTTTAAGGTTTGAATTTAATATTTAATTTATCTGGTATCTCTCTCAAGAAAAAGTGTACTTTTGTTTATAGAACATGATTTGTCAGTTATGAATACACATTGGATTTGATATTGGCTCTGTAGTACTAAACATATACATAAAAGAAATTTTCAAACAAGTGCCTGGAACTTGTATATTGTGAAAAATGAGAGCTGTATCTATTTAAATTTCTTTCACCAAATAAACATCCCTAATTTGATTTTCCATGAATATTTGACATTATTTTGCAGAAATAAGATAAAGTAAAATTCAGAAAATAAATATATAAAAGCCTGTGTCTTACTTATTCCAGCTATTTGTTTTGAGAGAGACAGTGCTGGCAGATGTTAACATTTAAATCAGTGTTTCAATATCAAGAGAGAGGCACAACAACGATGTGAATCAAATACCTGCTGTAGCTGAATGCAACCATTTCTTCAGTGATGTTTGCCATGAATGGAGACGCCCTACAAAAGCCAATCAACGACGGCATTTAAAGCGGTAGATTGCCAGAACTTTCATAGAAACCTCTTTAAAAAAAAAAAAAGAAACCTCTTTTAAGAAATACGGATTAGTATAATCATTTGGTCAAAATGAATATCAAATCACAGACAGCTGTGTCATATCATCTTCATGGCTTCATTCATGAATATATGCATACTGTAATAAACTGTGGTAAATAAAATTAATTACATATGCATATGCACATAATAGTCGGCTGAGAATTGGGACATATTTCAATGTATGAGTCTGTTGATACAACTTTATGTGTAAACATTCACAGATGGGCATATTTTCACTATTAAAAACACCTGCAAAAGGTTGCTGGTAATATTTCAGAAAAATCTTAAATCATTTCACAATATTTTTGACAGGGCCTCATGATTGATGCCTCTTGTAACTTTTTTCATAGGATGCCAAGCATGAGAGTGTTAAGATTTCTTTACTAGTGCTAAGAAAAAACTCAGATAAGGTAAACATAAAAATCTAAGCAGTGGGCCCAGCGCGGTGGCCTAACAGCTGAGGTCCTTTCCTCGAATGCACTGGGACCCCATATGGGCGCCAGTTCTAATTCCAGCAGCTCCACTTCCCATGCAGCTCCCTGCTTGTGGCTTGGGAAAGCAGTTGACCCAAAGCCTTGGTATCCTGCACCTGCGTGGGAGACAAGGAGGAAGTCCCTGGCTCCTGGCTCCATATCAACAGCACCAGCCGTTGTGCTCACTTGGGAGTAAATCATCGGACGGAAGATCTTCCTCTCTGTCTCTCCTCCTCTCTGTATATTTGGTTTATTTTCCCTTTCTTTCACTTACATATTCATTTGTTTATTTCTGCACAAAGTCAATTATTGCTAACAGTATATATAGAAAGAGCTCTGTAAAAATAGAACAAAGTACAAATAACTATACCAATTGCATTTTTAGTTGTGCTCCTGATAGCGTAAAAAATCTTGGAGTATTTCTTTACTGATACTTTACTGACTTCTAATTCAATATCCTCTTTCTCTATACTCACTTTGTTCCTACTTAGATTTTGTGATTTTTTTCCTAGCCTGAAGTAATAAAAATTAAAAGAAGGGAGCATGTCACATTCGGTTCCTCCTATTATTTCTTCATTTCATATGTAATTAGTCCTTTACTCTGAGTGCTATTGTACTTGGACCTTTCAAATGTTCTTGAATTTGCTCTTGACTTGGTATAATTTCAAGGAAAAGTTAAATTACTTTGATATAGCAAGGAGGTCATAATAATTTTTAAAAGATCCATTTGAAAGGCAAAGTTACAGAGAAGTAGAGAGGAGAGTAATCTTGGATTTACTGGTTTATTAATGAAATGAAAGCAATGGCCAGGGACAGGCCATGCCCAAGCCAGGGAACAGGACTTCCTCTGGGTCTCCCAGGTGGGTGGAGTCCAAACCCTTGCACCATCTTTCACTACTTTCATAGGTCATTAGCTTGAATTGGTGCCCATATAGGATGATGGCATTTAGGTTTTAATTTAATCCAACAAGTCTTCAACTTCCAAAGCTTCTGTAACTATTGTTAATTGCAAAAACAAAACTGAACAAGCGACATATTTGTGAGACTCAAAAAGCATTTCAAAATCTATTGTTATGACATAATTAAAATGATTCATGTTTTTGAACAAGCCATATTTAATTGATTTTTCTCATTTATCTCTTTCATTTTCTTCTCTTTTAGCTATTTGTCATGGGAAAGAGAATGAGAGAGAAAGAGAGGGGGGGCGGGAGGAGGTTGTTCTATGAGCTATATTTCACCAAGTTTACTTCATGTTATAATATCCTGATGTGGAACATATGTCAAGCTAAGAAATATCAACTGCCTCAATTATTTTATTTGAGACAAACTATAAATAAATATTAAGAGGAAATGAAAAACTTTAGTCTTATATGATTGAATATAAATCTTGGCTCGTCCTCTATCACCAAAAATATAAAGTGCAAATGAAAGTTTTAATGTATTATTTTCTTCATTAAATTTCTTGAGTTTTATTGGTCAATGCATTATGCATTTTTGCTATAATAACTTCATGAGCCTTACAATAAATTATAAAATATGCTATTAATAGTTGTAACCATAAGCAAAGAATATATTTATATATATGCTAATAATCAAAATAACATTTTAATTAAGATTTATGGTGCTTCTTTTCATTAGTAACTTGCACAGTAGCCATCAAAAACAAGTATCTAAAATGATTTTGTTGGAATGGAACATAGTTTCTGAAATGGTGGCTGTTTTACAAATGTTTTGTCCAAATGTCTTTAAAAACCTGACATACAACAAATGTTAGGTGTAGGAAAGGCACTCAATGTGAATTACAAATATATTTAATAATATTGAAATATATTAAATTTCCCAGAAGATAAATCATGTCAAAATTTACCTTAATTTTTTTCAGAATGTGACAAAATGAATATCATTCACACAGTATTGATTTTTCTAAAGCTACAGACGGAGAAACAGCAGGCAAAGTTAATGGGAAGTAGAAGTGACACTATTAAAGCTATAGTAATGTCAAAAGAAGTTAATGTCAACTATCTTCTGCTTTTACTTTTTAATTTGAAACAAAGAGTAATAGAGAGAAGAACTCAGAGAACGTACAAAGTTGCAGAGAGAACACACAGAGAAGAGAGAGATCATATCTTCTATCTTTTGTTTCTTTTTTTAAAGATTTATTTGTTTTTATTGGAAAGGCAGATATGCAGCGAGGAAGACAGAAAGACAGGAAGATCTTCTGTCCGATGATTCACTCCCCAAGTGGCCACAATGGCTGGAACTGAGACAATCCGAAGCCTGGAGAACGAAGCTTTCAGGTCTTTCACGCGGGTGCAGGGTCCCAAGGCTTAGGGCCGTCCTCGACTGCTTTCCCAGGCCACAAGCAGAGAGCTGGATGGGAAGTGGGGACACTGATTAGAACCAGCACCCATATGGAATCCTGGTGCGTTCAAGTCGAGGCCTTTAACCACTACGCTATCGCACCAGGCCCCTTATCTGCTATTCCAAAACACACATGGCATCAATGGCTGGAACTGGGCCAGTTAGGGCTCTTTCTTGTTCTATTCCTTTAAATTTTGAAATAGCATCTCTCCGTGATCCTCCATCCAGCAGGCCCTGAAACCACCAAGGCATGAGACAAACAGTGCTCTTTTGCAGCAGAAACACTGGAAGCAAACTGGTGGTGAAGAATGTCCATTTATTTGAGAGAAGTCACAAGCCTATATAGGAGAAGGGGACCAGCAAAAGGGAGGTCCTAACAGTACAATGACATTGTGCCTGAGGAACAGATATGTCTATCTCTCTGGACCCTCCAATGAAATTAAAGATCAGGAAGCACAGGAAGCACGGAGAATTTTGTGTCAAGGCAGACACTACCTGTTGGAAGGAAGGATGGGGGTAACATGTGACTTCCCAGAGTTGTTCACAAAGGAAGTCCTAGCAGAGCAGGGAAGAGAGACTGGTGTGCAGCCCATCGCTCTTGTGGCATGCCCAGTGAACAGGCCAGGTCGGGGTCTGTTAACCAAGAGCACAGTGTGCCATGTGCCTATGCCCCCCCTGTGGGCGAGGCAGGTGGAGAACCAGGGGCAATCTCTCACAAGCATCATTTCAGTTTATTTCATAATCACAGGCTTAATGCACCACTACCCATAATTCTTACTATCTTATTAGAGATAAACTGTATAATGTGAGACTAAGCACAGATCTCTGATATTATGAAAACAAGCTACCTTTTCTTCCCATGTGTATTGCTGCACACAGCAGGGGAGCTGCTCCTTGTGTGCATGCACACCTATGTTACAGGGCTCCTGGGGGAAGCAATGTAAAACTACTAGTATTTTGAATTTATTAAAATTAAAAATTAAACAAAGCTAGTGAGAATTAGCCTTTTTATTTTTACTCCGGAAGTTTCAGAACCTTAAATAGACTATGCACTGGCATGCCTGCAGACACTTGCTCAGGTTTCTGGGGACACACATGCAAGTTTGCACAGACCCTAGGCAGGCCAATAGGACCCCTGGTCGGCATGCTGGCTGATGGGGTCTGGAGACCCACAGACAAACTTGCTTGGATCCCAGGTTGATGTGTAGGGTCCAAGGCTGACAAATCAAACCACCAGAAGACCAGGCTCAGGGCCCTTGTGCTCGCAGGCATGGGCTGTGCATTACCCAGGGATAGGGGTATAGGAAAGTGTGGGAGGGAGGGTCACTGAGAGAGAACATTACAGGTGAAGAATAACTTTTTGGGTACATTCAACAACCAGACAATTGCACTTGCTGCTAATTGAGGGGCCTGGAGGAGGGAAATTGGAGGACCATTCAGGATTTTACCAATGCACCTGCCAACATGGGAAACCTGAGCTGGCTTCTCGGTATTGACTACTACTCATCAGTACACATGGAAGCTAGGGCTGGGGAGGAGGTGCTGTCTGGCAGTGCTGGACTACGGCACCAACATGTGAATGCCAGGACAGGAGACGGACCACATCAGGCTAGGTAATGACAATAGTGGGCACATAAGAGAACTAAGTCTGGGACCAATTTTGAGGGGAATTTTTGGCCTTATTCCTGTGGGAGTGCCACACCAACTCATTCCTTCGAGGGTTGAGGGTGGTGACAGGCTGAGTTAGGCATGACCATGGAACTCACCAACACCTATGGGAACAGGCCAGCTGGTCCATTGTGCAGCACCCCCACGAGCACACAAAAATTGGGTGTAGGGCAGGGTGGGCTACAACATCCACAGACACACACACAGGCCAAGACTGAGGAGTGAACTATACCAGGTAGGGGATTAGTACCTGCTAGCACACATAGGATCTGAGTCTGGAAGTGGGCTTGGTGGGGAAATTTGACAAACTCCTCTACTGGGGGGTAGCTCCTGCTGATGAGCACCAGAGACAGGGCCAGATGTGGACCTAATCAGGAAAGGCTGCCCCACCTACTGGCAGGTGTGTGGGGCTGCTACTTGTGGGTAGGAAAAGCTTCATCCAGTCTCCCCTGTGGGTTACAGGGGTCAAATAATAGCACAATGGCACATGCAGGAGCGTGGATGGAGCACAAGCCACACTTAGCTAAACAATAATAGCCACTGGTTTTCCATAGAGCTGGTGATAGGGACAGGTTGGGCAGGCCTAGGCTGCAGGCCTAGGTCTGAGGGAAGGCCAAGCCAAGCTAGGCTGCAGCATCTGATGTCAAGGACCAAGACTGGGGGTAAGCCATGCCAGGCTGTGTCAGCGTCATCAGCAGCATGTGCACTATGTAGCTGGGAGTGGGTCTGGTATGGGAACTAATGGAACATCCTGCTGCTCTACAGTTCCCATTGGTGAGCGCAAGAGACAAGGTTGAAGGCAGACTGAGATGAACATGGCTACAACATCCCTCAACATGTGTTTGGATAAGGTCTGTGGGTATGCCAGACTGGGTTAGGGTCCAGCATGCACTAGCACTCACAAGAGCCAGAACGGGTGTGGAATGGGCTTGAGCTAGGTCACTGCACATGATGATCCACATGATAACCAGGTCTGGGTTGGGCCAAGCAGAACTGGGCTATAGCACCCAGCACCGAGAGGTTAAATCGTTATGGGCTTGTCTGAAAAGGCTGCAGTACCTGCGGTGAATGTCAGGAATAAAGGTGGGCTAAGTCAGGTTGAGACAACAACCTGGGGCCAGCACCTAACACCTACTGGCATATCTGAGAACCAGGGTAGAGGGCACGAGGAGCCAGATAGAGACACAACACCAGCCAGTTCACATTACAACTGGGGCAGCTTTCAAGCTGGGCTGGGATAGGCAGCCACACCCACCAGTCGGAGCTAGAATAAGGGTCTGACTAGACTAGGCCAGGCTGCGCAATAAGATTGCAGACTCTGAGGTGAGGCAAGTCATGCCAGCCTGGGCCCCGAGGAAGTTGGGTACATGACTCCTGGGGATCGGGGATCTGACAGGGTTCAGGTAGCTTGGCTCAGGTCCTGGGGCTCACCTGAGTGATGAGAGCTGGGTTTCATGTCCCCAAGAATGGGAGAACTGGTAGGGTTTGCGTAGGTTGGCCGAGATCCTGGGGGCTGCTTTCTAGGTGGGTGTTGGTTTCATGAAGCTCGGGGGTGTGGGATCCTGCAGGGTTTGGGTCATGTGACCCGGATCCGGAGGGCCACCTTCTAGGTGGGCATCAGATTCATGAGCCTCGGAGGTGGGGGATTCAGAGGGTCTCAAGTCACCTCGCCTCAGTCTTGGAGCCTGCCTGTCAGGTGGATATCAGGTTCATGAGCCCCAGGGGGCGAGAACCTGTGGGGCTTGGGTCAGCCTGAGCCAGGTCTTGGGGCCCGCCTACTAGGTGGGTGTTGGGTTTGTGAGCCCCAGCGTAGGGGGATCAGCGATGCCTGGGATGCCTGACCCGGGTACTTTGACCTGCTGGCAAGAACATATCTTACCTAATGAAAAAGGTGGAGCAGTGGACAGAGGCTCTGTTGTAAAAGCAGAATATGGCAGCACATTTAGTACTGTATCAGAAGCAGCACAATAGAACAAACTGGACAACTACCCCAAACAATTAATAACAGCAAAAAATATTGGTGAATGGAGCCAATAGATATTGGGAGAGTGACATCATCTTTGGAATGGTGAATAAACCTTTTTAAAAAGGGGCAGGGGGACCAAAGCGATAGTATAACCACTAAAGTTCTCACATTGAACACACTGGGATCCCATATAGGGGCTGGTTCTAATCCAAGCAGCCCCGCTTCCCATCCTGCTCCCTGTATGTGGCCTGGGAAAGCAGTCCAGGATGTCTCAAAACCTTGGGAACCTGCACCCACGTGGGAGACCCGGAAGAAGTTCCTGGCTCCTGACTTCTGATTGGCACAGCTTTGGCCATTGCAGTTGCTTGGGGAGTGAACCATCAGACTGAAGATCTTCCTCTCTGTATAACTGCCTTTCCAATAAAAATAAGCGAATCTTAAAAAAAAAGCTAGCAATTTATCATGAAATTGACACTATTTATAGAAATACTTTTTTTTTTTTACTTTTGCCTTACCACATATTCAAATCACCTTCTCTGCTCTCTGTTTCTTTCTTCTAAAAGCAGAAATAAAAACAGAATTACACTGAGGAAAATTAAACGAACATAGGGAAGACTGTCTGTATAATATCACATTTTTAAAATGAGTTTGAATAAAGAGTATATGTGTGTTAAAGGAGAAAAGTTAATGAAAACCTTTGAGCATATAAATATCTGGGGTTGTTTTTGTCTGAGTTTCTATTTACAAAGTGGCCTTAAACATTACATCACAGAAACTAAGAATTTCCTTTGAATTTGAAACTAGTATGTATCATTAAATGCTACAATGAATGTAAAACACAAAATAGTGTTAGCTGTCTTTTAATTCTCTGGAAATATGTTTCCATGGTTTGCCAATATCTCAACTTTTGAAAGGCAGTGCCGGTGTTTGGTGTAATGATGAAGATGTCTGCTTGGACACCTGCATCTGTGTCAAGCTGCTGCTACATGCCCTTGCTCTGCAGCTGACCCAGCTTCCTGCTGGTGCACACTCTGAGAGGCAGCAGGGAGAGGGAAGTTCCTGGGTCCCTGCTTCCAACTAGACTCTCCGTGAATCCTGTTCTACCACTTCTGCCATGGCTCAGCCTTGGCTTTTGTGGGTCTTTTTTTCTGTGTCTGTGTCTAGGCCTGTAATGTCATTAGAAGCACATGCTTACAAGCAGACATCACATCAAGGGCTCCTTCATTTGGGGGGGTCTAGAAAATGCAATTTAGTAGTTTTTGCAAACATCATTTAAGAAATTGAAATTTGTACGAGTTTAATCTGTGAACTGTTCGTCTTCTACTAGAAATATGTATCCCAAGAGTTTATGTATAATCACTAAAATATCAAAATTAACATTTCATGGTGACATTTAAAATAAATATTAAAATATGTGAGTGTAACATTTGTGAGTATTTTGTTAAATACCAAGGGTGATGCTAGTACCATTTTCTTTTTGCCATAGAAAGGTAGGTTTAACTTAGAACTGTAGAGTTTCTTTTTACACATGTATGAAACTATTCTAATGTAAAGCAAACCTGTTAAAGACTTCTTAAATTTTATTTTTTTGTCTGATATATACTATTGTTAGGCAGTTCTGTAGAAGGAAAGAAAAACAATTTGCAACTAATGCATGTCATACTGGTGACTGAATTCAAATGGTTTTTAAATTACATTTTTACATAGTTTGGAATCTTGTATCTCACTTTTTGTTATTACATTTTCATTTTGATAGGATTTTTAAATAGGCTTTTATTCATTAAAATCCAAAATTACAGAGAGAAAGAAGAAGAAGCAGCAGCAGCAGCAGCTGAGGCGTCTTCCACCTTCTGTTGCAGCAGAAGGGGCTGATCCCGAGCAAAGTCATGAACCAGGAGTTTCATCCAGTTTCTCCCACGGGGCATAGGGGCCCTAACTGCGTGGACAACTTTTGCTGCCTTTCCAAGACTGTAGCAGCAGCCTGATGTAAAGTGCAATGACCTGGAGAGCAAGCAGGGCCCTTGTTGTAACTTCACAGGATGCTTGACTTGCTATACCACATACCAGCCTCATTGTAAATGCAATTTTCATCACAATAACTATTAGAGAGACATGAATTTGTATTTTTCAAATACTGGAAGTGTTTTCTCAATATACATTGCTTTATATTTTTTCTTTTAAATTTAAAAGCACATATTGGCTTTTATTTGAAAGGCAGTTTCAAGGAAAGGAAAGACAGAGATGTCTTTCAACTGCTCGGTCACTCACCAAATGGCTGACAGGGCTGGAGCTGAGCCAATACTAAGCCACGACTGTAGGACTTCCCCTGGTCTCCCACATGGATATATGGTCCTAAGAACTTGGGCCTTCCTCCTCTGTTCCGCCAATCTATAAGCACTGAGCTAGATCAGGAAGTACAGCAGCCAGTAATCAAACCAGTGCCTATGTGAGATGCTGCCTTTCATATGAAAGCTTAGTCTGTGAGCCATTACAGTCGCCCTTGCAGTATACATTATTTTAATTTTATTTTTGTTATGTGTTTACTTTACATAAGGAGTGTGTGTGTGTGTGTGTGTGTGTGTAACTCAAAACACAGGCTTTCCTAACAGAGCAACACCAGAGTAGTATTTTCGAAGAACAAAACAAAATAAATCAAAAAGAAAGAGAAAATAATTTTTCAAGAAGAGAATTTTTTGTAAGAATAAGGATGCTAGGGCCCTGCTTGGTAGCCTAGCAGCTAAAGTACCCACCTTGTATGTACCAAGACCCCATATGGACACTGGTTCTAATCCTGGCTGCACCACTTCCCACCCAGCTTCCTGCTTGCAGCCTGGGAAAGCAGCCGAGGACGGTCCAAAGCCTTGGGAACCTGCACCTGTTTGGGAGACTCAAAAGAAGCTCTTCTCTCTGGATTGGCTCAGATAAAGCCGTTGTGGTCACTTGGGGAATTAATCATTGGATGGAAGATTTTCCTCTCTGTCTCTCCTCCTCTCTGTATGTCTGACTTTCCAGTAAAAATAAATATATAAATTGCAAAAAAAAATAATAAAAGAATAAGGATGCTGTTCATTTTATGTACTCTTTATGAGGGGGTGCAAGACATGGACAGTTGCAAATTCACCAAGCTTGCAAAAACAATTTTGTCTCAATATCATCAAATTAGTGATATTTACACATGTTATTTGTACATAGTAATTAAGATTCACTGTCATTTATCCTGTAACCTAATACTTGTCACATTTGTAAGGAACAAGTGTTCCCTTACAAAGCTAAGTTATAACTCCCTGATTCCAGACTGGAGTGACATATTCCAAATTCCAAAAGAAAAAGAAAATTGTCAGCCCAGGATAAAATACTCAGCAAAACTTTTCTTCATCTTTGAAAATGAAATAAGATTCTTCCACAGTCAAGAAAAGTTAAAAGAATATGCCTCTTCCATATCTGCTCTACAAATGATACTTAAAGATGCTCTCTTGACAGAGAAAAGGAATAGCACCTACCAAAACCAAAGACAAATGCTAAGAATATCCACATAAAATAACAGAAGACTAAATCAATGAACAATCCATTGCTAAAATGACAGGACCAAATTACCACCCATTCATATTAACTCTGAGTATAAATGACTTAAATTCATCAATCAAACATAGATTAGTAGACTGGATTAAAAAATAAAACCCATCTATTTGTTGCCTACATGAAACACATTTCACAAACAAAGATCAGCGGAAACTATATCTCATGGATTGAAGTTTTTTTTTTTTTTTTAGTTTCATCTCTTCAAAACACTTTCTTCTGATTAAATTCTTCAATGACTTATAGATCATACAGAAGCATCATTTTCTTCAAGAAGCTTCTTGATTTTTGTTTTCATTTCTTCAGCAACACATTAGTCATTCAGTAGCATGTTATTTAACTTCATGGTGTTGTTAATTTCTTTCTTTTCCTGTTGTTGATTTTCTTTTGTTGCTTTTCATTTAAGGGGATGCATAGCTACTATAATGGAGACTATCATATCCAGATATAAAGATACAATGCAGTATGCATCTCTACTTCCAGACAAAGATGGACTCCCAATGAAACTACTATATCTTGACAACAGGATGCTGGACTCGCTGCCATTGTCCATGCCCACAATGATGGACATATGACTGTGTATGAAGAACTATATTTTAGTAATGATATAAAGGAACTCAGTGGTAGAGGAGGGAATGAAGGGCAAGGGAAATCCCAGGGCCTATGGAACTGTATCATAAAATGACAATAATAAAAAGAAGTCAACAAAAACAAATAAATCTTATAAACAGATCCAGCTATTGTAATCCCCAAGGAAAACATATTGTGGATTGCAAATAGACTTTTGAACATGTCAGATCATTTAAGGGGGTGAAATAAAGCATGTATATTGTTATTGTTATCCATAATCACAAAAATGATTTATTAGTTTATCTATTTTATTTCAAAGGGTGACGGAGAAGGTCTTCCATCATCTAGTTCACTCTCCAAATGGCTGCAGCATGCAAAGCAGAGTCAAACTTTCCTCCAGGTTTCCAAAGTGGGCATAAGGTCCTAATACGTGAGCCATCCTCCATTGAATTCCCAGGCCATCCGCAGGTGGCTCCATCAGCAGCAGAACAGCTGCGACATGAACCAGCACAGATATGGGCTGCTAGCCTCAGAATGTAGAGAATTAGCTAACGCTGTGGCACAGCATCTTAAGCAGCCAGTTAGGAAATCAACATTCTTTATACCCTTCCCCATTACAGATTTGAGTCCCAGTTGATGTGTCTGTAATATAGCACCCCGATAATGCTCCTGTAAAAGTAGTGCAAGATGGGCCAGATTTCATTGCTTTTCCCAGGTCATTCACAGGAAGCTAGACTGGCACCAAAGCAAGTGAGACATGAGTAGGCACTTGTATGGGTGCTTTATCCACTGTTCTACATGCTGTCCCAAGCACAGGTGGTATTGAACCAGCAGATGGAAGGTCTCTTTCTCTGTCTCTAACCACTACTATTGAAAAGCATGTCAAACATTGCCGAAAACTCTTCATGTTTAAGTGCAAACACAAAACACACATGGACATATACACAGAGTTATGCACAGATACATCCAGATCAGTAAATCATTATCTTAAACAATATCTCTTTGAATCTTACAAGACAGAAATCTTTTTCCTCATTCTAATTCTTTTTTTTTAATTGAAATGAAGTGTGACATGCAATAATATGTGTGCATATGTTAGATTTGTCACTTCTGACTAAGTCACCTTCATTAATTCCATTTGTAACATTTCACAGCTTTAGTTTGGATATCAATATCAATCTTTTCTCTGAAAATGCTGCATGCTTTTTAAATTAAATCTATTTATGCTATTATTTTGTGATATGTTTCCATGGGCTCTGGGTTCTGGGATTTCCTCTCCCCGTTCCCCAAATTCCCTCCTCTAGTGACATACCCTACATCACTACAGTAGTATAGTCCCTCATAATAGTCAGAAGTCCACCATTCTCTTTTCAGTATACCAACCTGCAATCATTTTTATTTTGGTTTACACTAGAAGCATGATCTATTTTACTTCATCTCTCTTCACCTACTGCAGTGATTGGCCAAAATGGGTCACTTCTAAGCCAATACTGTTGAATGACACATGAGGAGAAATCCTGACTCCCAGGGTAGAATCTCCACTGCCGATTCTGGGTGATAAGATATGAGCCAAGATGCTATCACAAGCAGGCAGAGCTGCCGGTCACTTTTTTCATAAAGCATACCAGTTTTAGGATAAAGAAACTATTCTTCAGGACAAAGTTTCCATCCAGAGTTTCTCCATACCTTTCCTAAATGTATATTTATTGTCACTTGAAACGTAAAATTAGATAAATACAGAGATCTTCCATCCACTGTTTCACTTCTCAAACAGCAATTATGTCCAGAGCTTGGACAATCGGAAGACAGAAAACTTTGCCATGCCTTCCACATGGGTTTAAGGCCCCAAGGACTTGAGCCATCCTCCACTGTATTACTTGGTGCTGCATCTGAAGTGAAACAGCTGGGACGTGAAGCAATGCCCATATGGGATGCCAGTGCCCAGGTGGATGCCTAGCTTACTATGCAAGAGTGGAGGCTCTTACTTTGTCCTTATGTGTTCTAGGTATGGCTTAATTTCACATAAACATGATCCAGTATATAAGCTTTTCAGTTTCCATAGCTTGTTATTATTATTATTAGTAGTAGTAGTACTAGTCGTCCTCGTATTTCATTTTGTGACACAGTTTCATAGACTCTGGGATTCCCCCATACCTTCCCCCCATGTTAGATTCCTCAACCTTGTTGCAGCAGTACAGTTCAAATTCAGTCATGATTGCTTCATTGCAAGCATATACCATGCAGAGTCCAGCATCTCGTTTTCCAGATAAATTCAATGGTTTCATGGGGAGACCTTCTCTGGTTTGAAAGCAGAGCTGGCAGAATATAATCCCGACCAATGAAAAGCCACAACATAATATCAACAACAATTTACAACACTATGGAGTTAATTGACATAGTATTGAGTGACCACTATGTTAGAAAATGCAAGTTTTTAACCACATCCTGTGACTACTTCATGACATTTCAATATTAGTTTCTACACAATCGGCTCCTTATACACCTTAAAATGGCTATAGGGTACTATTCAGCTGTCTTGTGCCTATTTTCATTTTTGTATTTAGCAGTTTATACTATTGAAGCACAATTTTTACTGAACTTGGCAGATTTTAGGATAGTCCAAGCTGGCTTATAACCCTAACAAGGCATATGTCAAATGTCAACAGTTGAGGCGCAGAACAGTTTTAGGAGGGGTGTACAGACAAATCTTCAGTACCTTAGTGAGGAGTAACTAATCTTTGTGTCCTATCTAGTAAGGTATATGTGAGTCCAAGCTGACCATTCCCTGTCTTGTTCTAAGCTTTCCTTGTTGTTCTCTGTCTATCTAATCCAATTTTGGGGGGAGGGGGCTCCGGAGCAACCCTAATGGTCATTGCAAAAGAGAATGGGGATCCAAATTTGCAACTAAGTAAGGACCAGAGAAAGCTCCCCTCCAAAGTCCCAAAGGAAGTTTACTGTCCTTCTGTTTCTGAGGTCCACTCAGGGCTCCTGGCTGTTGTTCCAATGCCATTAGATCCTATGAGGAATGATTTGGGCATCTTGCATCCCGTGTGGGAGGTGCAAAAGGGAGTGGATGACCTCAGAGTTCTCAGCCTATGAGGACATTCCAATTCCCCATGGTCTCCTTGGCAGTTGGGATGTAGTCCTTGGTGCCGGTACTGATAGTCCTTGGTGAGGATCCGAGAGTCTTCAGGGTTGGGATACAAGCCTCCTCCTGTGCACCTGTTCCACTCTGGGGTCTCCCCCCTGCTCTGTGCATATGAACTCCTGTTAAGAGGTTGTCAGGATCGTGCTTGATTCCCCCGTATGTCTTTATTGTTTTGCTAATGTCTAATGCTGATTCGAGTCTGTTGTCTGTAAGTTACCTGTGATATTCTTGATAGGTTATACTTAATGCCTTCCTCACACATTCTAAGAACATAGTAGATTTCTCTGCTGTCCCGACCCATTTCTGAGTAACATAGGGCATTAAAATTATATTAGGTTTTACAGTTCTTTGATGTAGATCGAAACAGTCTGACTAACATTGATTGTTGGTTCATTGTTCACATCACAATATCTTATTGCATGTGATATAGTGTGGCCTGTTTTAAATTTAGTTATATCTAAAGGAGCTCCAATTTACATCTCCATCATATTTTCATTTTTTATATTATGACACACATCAAAGTTCTAAGATTTGTGCAGTAAACTTTGAAGATTAATGAAGATATTCACAAGTAGAAGTGACTGTCTCAAAATTCCCCATTCAGTATCAATTCTTAAAGATTATTTTTATTGTAAAACCAGTCTTACAAAAAGGAGACAGGAAAGGAAAGATCTTCCATCTGCTGATTCATCCCCAAATTGCTGCTTTTTCTGGGTCTCCCACATGGGTGCAGGGTCCCAAGAACTTGGGCCATCTTTCACTGTTTCCCAGGTATCATGAGCGTAATAACAAAACATCGAAAGAATATTATTTTGTGTATCTTTTCCCCTTAAGAGGTGAAATATATGGAATATTAACTGACATAATATAATGTTAAACCGTGTGTGAAATGTATGAAACCTTAATGAATATAATGTAACATTAACTAATGTGACTTAACCCCTTAGCGTAAGTAGCAATACTCAGTGACATGTTAGGACTCAGGACTTATTTGTGAGTTTTAAATAGCCAAAATACTGTTTACCTCCAACCCGCCACCCTGCCCCCAGTAATCTTTATAAGAAATAACAGAGGCTGAAGGCCAATCAATCAACAACAATTACTGCAAACGCTGAGCTCAGTAAACGGGTATAAAAAGGAACCCAGTTGAACAAACAAAGGCTCTTAATTAGTCTCATAGAGAAATGAAACTCTGTCTCAAACCCCCCTAGCTCAAGCTGAGACAGAAAAGGAGCTTGGCACCACTGGAATGCCACCCTACCTCAGAGATGACTGCCTCTCCTCTCATACTGCATCAATGGGGCACATAAAGTGAAGCAACAGCCACAGAACGTGTCCTCTGTCCTGAGACTAACAAAGACACTAAGACTTCAAACGCAATCCCAATCAAATTGCCCAAAACATTCTTCATGGAACTGGAAACAATGATCCAAAGGTTCATCTGGAAACACAAAAAACCACGGATAGCCAGAACCATCCTGAAGAACAGGAAGTTAGCAGGGGGAATCACAGTTCCGGACCTCTGGACATACTATAGGGCAGTGGTTATCAAAACAGCTTGGTACTGGCACAAAGATAGAGAGGAAGATCAATGGAGCAGAATAGAAACACCAGAAGGGAACCCAAACAGGTACAGCCAAATAATCTTTGACAAAAAGACAAACGACAATCCAGGCAAATGGGAAGCTCTGTTCAATAAATGCTGTTGGGACAACTGGTTAATAGCCTGCAGAAACAAAAAAATAGATCCACATCTCTCACCATACACTAAGATCAGATCTAAATGGATAACAGATCTAAACCTACATCCAGAAACCTTCAAACTTTTGGAAGAAAATGTTGGAAACACACTGCAACACTTAGGGGTAGGCCCTCACTTCCTAAAATAGACTCCAAAAGCAGTAGAAATCAAGACCAAAATAAACAATTGGGACCTCATCAAACTAAGAAGCTTCTGTACAGCTAGAGAAACAATCAACAAAGTAAAAAGGCAACCCACAGAATGGGAGAAGATCTTCGCACACGACATAGGTGATAGAGGGCTAATCTCCAGAATATACAAAGAGCTACAAAACAACCAAAATGTCAAAACAAACAAGCCACTCAAGAAATGGGCACGGGAAATGGGCAAACACTTCACAAAGGAACAAACCCAAATGGCAAATAAACATATGAAAAAATGCTCAAGTTCCCTGGCAATAAGGGAAATCCAAATTAAAACATCAGTGAGGTACCACCTAACGCCAGTAAGACTGTCCCACATGAAAAAAAGCACCAACGACACTTGTTGGCGAGGTTGCGGGGAAAAGGGAACCCTACTCCACTGCTGGTGGGGCTGCAGGCTGGTACAGCCTCTCTGGAAATCAGTATGGAGAATATTCAAACAACTCAAATTCAACATACCGTATGATCCAGCAATAGCACTCCTAGGAATATATCCAGAACACTTGTTTTATGAGAAACCAACATGCACTCCTATGCTCATAGCAGCACAATCAGTAATTGCAAAAACATGGAAGCAACCAAAATGCCCATCAACAGAGGATTGGATAAGAAAGTTATGGTTCATCTACTCCATGGAATACTACTCAGCTATTAAAAAAAACAAAATGCAGTTCTTTGTGGCCAAATGGGCCAAACTGGAAACCATAATGCTAAAGGGAAATGAGCCAATCCCAAAATGTTAAATACCACATGTTTGCCTTAATTTAAGATGATATGATGTTATGTATAACATGTTATGTTATGAACGTTATATGTTGTGTATAAACTAAAATTGAAGTGTAGGTGAGGTGGTCACAGAAGGTGGCTGGGAACTCGCATTTACTTTCAACATATTGCTTACTCATTACTATGTCAATTAATTCCATAATGATGTAAATTTTTGCTGATGGTATGTTGGAGCTTTCAATTGACTGGGATGATACTCTGCTGGCTCTGTCTTCAGACCAGAGAGGGTATACCTAAGAAGCCGTTGAACTTGACTGGACAATAAGATGCTGGACTCTATGTTTGGTATACGCTTGCAATGGGGGAATCTCAACTGAACTTGAGCTGTGATTATGCAACAAGGTGGAGGAATCCACCATGGCGGGAGGGTTTGGGGAGGGGTGGGGGAGAACCCAAGTACCTATGTAACTGTGTCACATGATACAATGTAATTAATGAAGTAAAAATAATAATTAAAAAAAAGACTTCAAACAGAGGAATAAATGACTTGGCAATGAATGTGTGTGGATTAGAGATTTTAACTGAAGTTTACTGAGTGGATTTTTAGTTTGTTCTCTGAATAAGAATAACGCACTTAAAGGCATAGGGTGTAAATCTTTTAATTGTGTTAGAAGACAATATCAGAAATTTGGCACTTGAGACACAAACCGTGATCCGTATGGAAGGCTAGTGTTTGAAGATAGAGGATTAGTCTGTTGAGCCATGATGCCAGTCCCTCCAGTCACAATTTTTGAGAGATTATATATAAGAACTTTCAAGATCATTGCACTGATTTCTAGAAAGCGGCATTAGTTACATATTTTAATTAGATCAAATACTGAATCCCCATGTTACAGATTCTTTCTGTTTAAATAAATCCATTTTTATTAATTTGAGAGTAACTTTAGCAAAGTTAAATTGATTGTTGGTAGCAATTATTTACAACTTGCTTTGTTAGCATTACAGCAAATGTTTAAATTTGGCTTTATTATTTGAAGAAGTCATTCTTTGTATTTCTGGGATCTAAAAACTTCTGTATATTTACTTCAGAGTAGCCTATTGCTACCTAAAGCCTATATTTGTAATATCAAATTTAGCGTTTTGCACATTTGAATTTCGTAGCACATTTGTAATGCATTTAAATAACTATTGAATTGTTGTCTAGATTTGGCTAATCTCAAATACTTACAAGTTTCCAGTGATTATTTGGGAGCCTAAATAAATGACACTCATTTGCCCTAGACTTAAAAACTTAATTGCCTGATAAGAATTTGGTTTGAGCTCAAATGTTCTGTTATTTCCCAGATGGTTATGAATTTCCCAGAAATATGATCTTCAATATGAATTTTCATCTTAGAAATGCTGAAATATCAGAGTAACAGAAGTGGTTGATATGGACGTTATGGATCAAAATATAATATTTATAAAATTTTGACAATTTGGAAATTACAAATCCAAACATTGCTTAGCTCTTAGGGATGGAGGACACGAAAGAGAAAGAAAGGATGGAATATTATTATTTTGTTAGGATTGCACCTACAAGGTGCTAACATGAAGGCTCAGTTGCCAAATCATCACCTTGCAGTCTCTGACATCCCAAATGGGTTCTGGTTCATGTCCCAGCTGTTCCCCTTCCCATCCAGAGCCCTGACTGTGGCCTGGGAAAGTCATAGAGAACAGCACAAGGCCTTGGGAACCTGCATCCATGTGGGAGACCCCGAAGAAGATCCTGGCTCCTGATTTTGAATTGGTTCAATTCTGGCTGTTGAGGCTGCATGGGAGTAAACCAGCAGATGAATAATCTTCCTCTATTTCTCCTTCTCTCTGTAAATCTGATCTTCTTTTCTATTAAAAATAAATAAATTTAAAAATATGACTGGTACCAAAAAACTATATTAAATCTGTTAGAACTGAATTAAAATTTTTAAATCAGAAAAACTTAAATAACATTTCTAAATGCAGATTGAAATACAGTTAAACAATATGATTTATACTATGTAAATACAGCAAACTTTTTTAATTCAGTGAATGCTATATAAATAATTATGCATATAAATATAGCTTTTATTCTCAAAAGTTTTCTGTATTACACACTGCATCTATTTAACATTAAAATTGTATATTTAAAAGTCATTTCAGAATACACAGTTGAATAGCAGTATCTTTATTTTCCTAGTTGAAATACTCATTGGTTGGAATCCAACCACCTGCTGTAGAAGATGAATATCACTTCATCTGTGCTTTGATTGTGTGTTGGCTATCATAGTTCCCATTGCTTATTTCCTATTATTTCTCTTCAATGTGTAATCAGGTTCTCTTGATAAAATTCTTCACATTTTTTTCAAAACATATTTTCAGGTTTATGCCTTCTAATAGTCAATAAAAACTGTTGCAGCAGAAGCAGCAATACAACACTAGATCCTTCCTCTTGTTACCAGCATGCTATGAGCCTTTGAATACACTGAAATTCTGAAAACACGTGCTGGTTCTTCCAGTTTCTGTTTTGCCATCCACAAGTCTAGCAATTCACGGCTACTGCTTTCTGTCTCAAGCAATGGCAAAAGAGCTATTTCTGCAAGTGTAACACTGGCCTCTGTGACGTTACGTCTGAATCGTGCCCTACCCCTCATTGGTGTTCCTCCCTTTCTTTTTCATGTTGCATGCTTCTTCTTTTCCTGTCTTTTTTTTTTTTTTACCTCACCGTAACTTATTCATAATCTTTGCAGAATCAGTTTTGTCTGCAATTGATTTGAAAACCTTTAGATTTGGACCAAAAAGACTTCTCAGTCAAAATATATTTTATTCCTGAATATATTTTATCCAATGTTAGATTTCAAAATCAATGGACAGACGAGAAACTTACAAATGCAATCACTGTAAATTCTCCTAAGGGCTCCTGATTTTAATGCCTTTAAAATATTGAATGCTGAATTTTTTAAAGAAAACAACGTCTGTACTTCGTGAGTGCATATCATGTATTATGACCTCTTAATAAAATATATCTTAAGCTAAGGAATTAGCATTTGACTATTTCTCTCATTCATTTTATTAATGTACATACAGTCCGACATCAATCTATTTCTTTGTCCTGTATTATATGTATTACATCTTTTCATTCCCTCTAAATTTACACCTTCATTAAATCCATCCCACCCCAACAAATTTATCTAAGTTAAAAATATGCATCTTCTGGGATGAATTAGTTACTATGTTGAAGTCATTTTCTCTTTTCCTGTCTGTTATCTATCTAACATGCACAATTTTATAGCGCTGGACCAATGTAAAAAAAAAAGAATCCTGCATGAAAACTTTGAAATGCTCTGCAATCTTTACGATTTATTCCATGAGGTATCATGTGGTTTGATTTGTAAATTCCTCACCAATATATTCTATCAATTAGCACCATGATCAACATTACACTCAGTAAACTTATTTGTTCAATAAAATACATTCATTTAAACCGAAAAAATTGTAAGTATCCATTGAAATGAATTTATTAAATTACAGCGACAAAAGCACAACTCTTGAGAAATAAAATCTTGCTTGTCGCCCAGAAAATCTTTCAATGATTTCTCCTACTGAATGTCTCTCTCTTTGTATCTTGCTAATTACCATTTTTGTTGGGCTGTTAGGTGCTATGAACAATTTACTTACGCCATTAATGGAGGTTAAGAAAGCTTCTCTTTTTCTCTGCTTGCTAAATTTTGATCATGTTAAGTATGAAATTTACAATCTATTTTCTGCATTGATTGAGTCTATCTTCTCAAGTTATTCCTAAATATTGTTTTTTGTGATAAATCACATCTGTTGGCCATAAAATGTTAAACTTAAAATGAATTTCTGAGTATGTCTTTAAAATTATAGGCTAATATTTTAGTTAAATTTTGTACTGTTTTCTCCGAAGATGATTATTATTTTGTTTCCAGTTTTGTAATATATTTAGCAGGATATAAAAGCTTCCAGAGTCATCACTCCTCATGGTTATTCAATATTAGAATATTCTTTTGTTTGAATCTATTTTTGTGTCTTTTTAAACAACAACATATATATTTAGTCTGAGTGACAAGATATTTGGAAGCATAAAAAAATTTTAAAATTTAGTGGAAAGTATAATTATAATGAAATTTATTTTCATGAAAAAATTAAATCAGTAAGTAGTTTCCTTACGATATACATTTTCCATGAAATATTTGAGGACAACTATGTATTGTATAGTTCAAAATAAAATGGAGATAACATGGCTCATAGCTAACTATAACATTTTTCGCTTTTGTAACTTCTGCTTTGATTGCTTGGCTATAAAACTGTGTAAGACTGTGAGAGCTCACAGGCCGAGCTGCCTACATGAACTTCAGCATGTATAGTTCTCAGTTCTCAGCAATTAAGGTCTTACAAGTGGTTTCAAGGCCTAAGCCTGGTTATCTTGATTATTAGACCAGAGAAGAGGTAGGCATAGGCTACCTAGACACAACAAGCTATGATAAACTACCCTTATAAAAACCCTGTAAACGTGCTGTTTGAGGCTGTACTCTTTTAAAGGGCGTTGGTCCCAGTCAGGTGGTCAGTTCCCTTAACTCACATTTAATAAAATTTGCAGTGAGTGTAACGTTCTGTTTTTGTGGTCAAGTGTGGAGATGCATATTTATGATATATATAAAAATATACTTAATTACTTTTTCCCCTTATTTTAAAGTTTTTTTTTCTTTTTCTGAAAAGCAGAGATACAGAGACAGGTGGAGAGAGACAGAAGGAGAGAGACCATCCATTTTCTGGCTCATTCCCCAAATGATCACCAAGGCCAGGATGGACCAGCACAAAGCCATGAGCCAGGAACTACAGGATTATTCCTGGTCTCCCATATTTGTTTCCAAATCACTTATACATATTACTCTTGCTTTTCAGTCAGTGTTTATTTTTGATCTTCTTAAATTCCACGTTATTGTATATATTGGAGAACACTTCTGATTTTTTTTCCTTTTGATGAAGCTATGTTAGTGATATGTGCTCTATTTTTATTAACTCAAAATAAGTTGAATTTTCTTGATTTTTAAAAGTTAAATTCTGTGTTTTTAAATTTGTAAGTATAGAGAATCTTATTCAGTTATGTGAGCATGTGTTTGCGTGTGTGTTTCCTTAATTACATGTTTTTTGTGTGTGTGGAAAGACATGCCTCTTTCAATGCTACTTCTTATAAAATATTTAGTAATCATTTTTTTCTAATTTCACTTCGTCTCTTGTTTTGACATTGTTCTATTTTTTCTGCTCTATTTTTGGATTTTAATCTGATTTTACATTTTATATTGTACATCTCTTGGATAATTCTGAGAATTTAATGTTTTTGAAAACAGTCTCATCCATTTTGTATCTTATCTTTTATTGGGATACAATTACTGTAGGTGTAAAGTTTGTCACATTATCCTTTTTTTCACATTTTCACTTGTATTTTTTTTTTTTAAAGATTTTATTATTATTGGAAAGCCGGATATACAGAGAGGAGGAGAGACAGACAGGAAGATCTTCCATCCGATGTTTCACGCCCCAAGTGAGCCACAACGGGCCGGTACGCGCCGATCCGAAGCCGGGAACCAGGAACCTCTTCCGGGTCTCCCACGCAGGTGCAGTGTCCCAAAGCTTTGGGCCATCCTCGACTGCTTTCCCAGGCCACAAGCAGGGAGCTGGATGGGAAGTGGAGCTGCCGGGATTAGAACCGGCGCCCATATGGGATCCCGGGGCTTTCAAGGCGAGGACTTTAGCCGCTAGGCCACGCCGCCGGGCCCCACTTGTATTTTTTATCTGCATTAATTTGTATCATTATAACTTGCTTTCAATAAATAAGTTTCCTTTCCAGGATTTTCTACAATGCTGGAAATTTAATGTATTCTGTTCAGCTTGTTTTGTATTATTATGTCTTACATTAAAAAAAAAAGTTAGCTTGTGTTATAATTCTTATGTTTCTAGAATTATTTATTTTTAAGTTTTTACAAGAGTTTTTCGCAAAGTACTTATACTTAATCATTACATTTTTTAAAAGATTTATTATTATTGGAAAGCCGGATATACAGAGAGGAGGAGAGACAGAGAGGAAGATCTTCCATCCGATGTTTCACTCCCCAAGTGAGCCGCAACGGGCCAGTGCACCCCGATCCAATGCCGGGGAACCAGGAACCTCTTCCAGGTCTCCCACACGGGTACAGGGTCCCAAAGCTTTGGGCCGTCCTCGAACTGCTTTCCCAGGCCACAAGCAGAGAGCTGGATGGGAAGTGGAGCTGCTGGGATTAGAACCGGCGCCCATATGGGATCCTGGTGCTTTCAAGGCGAGGACTTTTAGGTGCTAGGCTATGCCGCCGGGCCCAATCATTACATTTTTTTAAGATATTTGTTTTTGTTTGAAAGGCACGTTTTATAGAGACAGAGGGGAGATAGAAAAAGAGGTATTCATCTGCTGGTTCACTCCCCAAATGGTCACAATGACCAGAGTAGAACTGGTCTGAAGCTAGGAGACTTGAGATTTTTCTGGGTCTCCCCTGTAGGTTCAGGGACCTAACGATATGGACTATCTCCCACTGTTTTTCCAGGTGATAAGCAGGGAGCTGTATTAATAGTGGAGCTGGGACATGAACCAGCACCCAAGAAGGATCCTGGAGCTAGCAGTTGGAGGATTTACTTGCCATGCCACTGCGCCAGGCTCAACCATTGAATTTACTTCACAAATATAAATTGTATATTCACATGTAATGTATTTGTTCTCGAAACAGTGGTATATGTAATCCTTTCTCTGACTTCATTTGTTTTGCCTGCCACCTCCCATTCGTGATTTTCTGTGGGTGGTATAAAGTGTAATCGTGAGTTTAAATCCTTGGAAAAAAATAAAACCTTCTTGATTTTTTTAGGTCTCATTTCAAAATATGCCATTCAGACAGAATTTGTATGCTTTCTCAAATTGGCCAAGTATATTCTAACATGCCCACATCAAATAGTTCTAATGAATTCTGTTTTCAAACAGCTAAAAAATAAATCAGAATTTGGGCCATGGAATTGCCATTTTCATGATTTAAAAACAGATGTCTTTCACCTTTTAACTGATTTAAGCGGCAGCCTAGATTATATTTTCAAGACTTTTTTTCCATTTTCCATGGTGTTTTTTTTTTTTCCAGTTCTGTGATGAAGATGTCTTGGTTTGCTTTCATATTGATGAAAGCTTTCCCCTCTTCTTTTTTCTAACACAAGAAGACACTATCTTTTGAATGGATTTCCAGCATACGCTCCAAATTCTATATTAAAATCTGTGCTTTAGCTGATATCTGGAAAATGGAAACTAAAGTCGAGATAGAAAATAAATTCTTCGAACATTTTACTGAGTATGAAATTGATACGAGGGCATGGGATCTAATCAATTTGGTCCATGTGGTGAGTTTTGTGACTAGTTTCTGAGCAATGGAACATAGGTGAATCATGGAATCATTCAGACGTGTGACAAACATTCACAGAATTATTAGATATCTTCTTTTTGTCTCCAAGATAGGTATTTATACCTTTAGAATGGTAGAACTAAAAAAATCCTATGGGACTAGAATCATAATTCAATAACAAAGAAATAATAATCAAATAACAAAGATGGTACAACAGCTGGAGCTGAGTCCACCCGAAGCCAGAAGCCAGGAGCTTCTTCCAGATCTCTCATGTGAGTGCAGGATCCCAAAACTTTGGGCCATCCTCCACTGCTGTCCAGGCATTGATTTAGCCACCGGGCAATCATGTGAGGCCCTAAAATAATTACTTTAAAAACTAACGGATTTTCTTGGTTGGGAGGGCTTTAATTACCAATTCATTCTCAATCCATATTTTAGGTCTATCTAGATTATTAACTGTTTCATGATTCCATTTCGGTGGATTGTATGTGTCCACAAATCTATCCATTTTTTCTAGGTCTTCTGATTTGTTCTCATATAGTTGCCTGTTGCTAATAACTCGCTGTATATCCAGGATATTTGTTGTTATGTTTCATTTTTCATCTCTGATGCTTTTGATACATATATTCTCCCTCTTTTTTTATTTGTTAGGCTAATGGGGAATATATTTTGTTGATTTTCCAAATAACCATCTTGTTTATTCATTGATCTTATGTATTGTTCTCTTGATCTCAATTTGGTTTATTTCCTCCCTTATTTTAATTATTTCTTTTTTCCAAGTAATCTTGAGATTGTTTTGCTGTTGCTTTACTAGCTCCTTTGAGTATAAGGTTAGTTCATTTACTTGGTGACTTTCTAATTTCTTAATGTAAGAATTGAGATAAACTTTCCACATAATGCTGCCTCAATATTTACTGCTTACATTTTTTTTTAAAGATTGTTTATTTAAAAAAAAGATTTATTTATTTTTATTGGAAAGTCAGATATACAGAGAGGAAGATCTTCCATCTGATAATTCACTCCCCAAGAGAGCACAACAGCTGGTGTTTTGCTAATCCGAAGCAGGAGCCAGGAACTTCCTCCAGGTCTCCCACGCAGGTGCAGGTTCCCAAGGCTTCGGGCCATCCTCCACTGCCCTCCCAGGCCACAAGCAGGGAGCTACATGGGAAATGGAGCTGCCAGAATTAGAACTGGTGCCTATATGGGATCCCAGCGCATTTGAGGGAAGGACTTCAGCTACTAGGCCACCGCACTGGGCCCACTGCTTAGATTTTTAAATACTTACAAAATATAAATTATTGTGTTATGTCTGTGTCTTTCTTGCTCAAATTTGTCCAGCTTTACCACTAAATCTTCTTTTGCAATTCAGCATAATACATGTGACATAAAGATGCATCTGCAATTTTCCTGCAGCTGTTTATTCAAATATTTTATCCCAATCTACCAATCTCCCACCCAGTAGATGGCTCCTAATTAAAAGTCTTTATTTTATTTCTGATAGTTTAAGCATAATATAGAATTTGAGTTTTGCCTTCTGTATGTAATATATATTTGAAGTCACAGTAAATTTCTGATCAAAATAAGAGTGTTTCGATTGAAAGAATATTCAGTTAGATGGAATAGTGGCAGATCATAGCTACCATAAAAATTAATTTTAAAACCACATTATTAAATAAATTTAAATATCTGGAGTCCAGAAAATAAATGACCTGAGAATTCAGATTACAAAAAGGAAAATCTCTTCTTAGCAATATAAAACATTTGTAAGGTTTAGCCTCTGTAGACATTCTCCAGAATGAACAGCATTCTTGCTATAAATACATGAAATCCTTTATAAAATGAAACCATGGATTTTGACAGGTTAGGTTGATATTATCATTGGCCACTAAGATTTGCCTGCTGTTCCATGTGGTGAGTGAAACAGATGATGGAGAATTTTCCTCAGCGTCATACTCTATCACTTTGTATTTCAATTATACAATTAAACAAATTGTAAACCCTTCCAAAATTAAACATTTTTGTCAAATTTACAACAGAACAATGAAAGATGGAATAAAGAGGAAATGCAAATTGTTAACAATGTATTCTTTACATCCATCCGGTGGTAATTATATAGAGTGCACATATTAATAAAGAAGAGTATGCATTAGGCAGTGGCTTTAGTTACCACGTAATGTGCCAGCATTACACATTAAAGTTCCTGAAATCAATTCATCATCTTGCTTCAGAATCAGCTTTGTGTTGGTTTTTCTAATGGATGATGACACAAATACTTGAATCCTTGTCTGCCATTAGGGAGACCTGGATATGTTTCCCGGAATCAAATACAGTTCTGTTAATAAATTTTCTATAAACTTTTAGAAATCATTTTGTGTTAGCTAAAAATCTTTGCCAATTATTGTACACACATATAAATACTTTTAACGTAGGTACTTTAGGAGATATCACAGGTGGGCATTTGTTGCAGCGGTTAATTCATTGATTGTGCTGTTCAAATCCTATAACACATTTCCTTCTTTGACATTTGGAAACCAGATTTGCCATTCTGCTTTTTGTTTTTGTGTATTCTGGATGTCTATAAACGATTGTTCAAGTATTTGAAATCCTTCAATCCATAGGGAATCGCAAAATGGAATTCCTGGCTAGTAGAGTCATCTTAGCCCAGCTTCGCCTGGCGTGGATACTTGGAAGATTGAGCCAGCAAATTAAAGAGCTTTCCTTTTCTGATTCCTTTTTTCTCTGATTGTCACTCTAATTTTCAAATAAAATGATAAATACATAATATAAAAATGTGAATCTATATCAACTAATATTACTTAATATATTTTATTTTGCATAAAATGACTATGTTGAGTTTTTGGGTATTAAACATTGTAACAGAAAAAACAAAACTGACTTAAAAATGTATTTATGTTTGTCTGGAAAATTTGGATAACTTGCTTTGATAGTGTGTCCTCATATTTGGGATTTTTTTCATAGAATAAGAATAACCCTAGACAGTAATGCTTCCTTTCCAAGAAATCACAGTAATTTTTGAATATTTCTCTATTCTGATGAATTACCCTGTTTTATGAGTTTATTTCAGTCTAAGTAACTGAGATTGATGATCTGCTATCAACCATCTGTTCCTTCTTGCCATTACCCCAGTATCCTAAATTATTTGAACTTTTTTCAAAATATTTCAAATATCCATATTTTCAATTACACTTCAGTTTGTAAGCTAAGGACATTCATAGAGGCTATGCCTTTTATCAGTAAAATTTCACATAATAATAAATAATAATCACTCATTCCATTAGTGAAATTAATACATATTTGAAAATATTGAAATTTGTTATTAAAAAGAAACATGAATCAAAAAGTTCAGAGCAGTGACTGGATACTTGGGGCTAATTCCATTTAGTGGTTATGATACTGGTAGGAATGTTTGCATTACATCTCTAGGTGCATGGGTTTGAGTCCTTGGTATTATCCAGATTTCAGATTCTTGCTTATGCTCACTTGGAGAAGCAGCATTAGATCGCCCAAGCAATTGGATAGCTGCCATTCATATTGGAGACCCACACTGAGCTCCAAACTATTGCCTTCCAACTGTCCCTTTCTTGACAATTGGAATCATCTACGAAGTGAATAAGAAGACAGCGGTTCTCTCTCTCTCTCCCTCTTTCTCTCTCTTTTAATTTGTCTCTACTTTTAAAATAAATAACATTAAAATATATTACATGAACTTGTAGGTATACATGTGTATCACATGGATACTTTACAAGCATATAAGCACACACATGCATATCGGTTCATGCATAGAAATACATACCTGTGCACCTATAAAGGAAGTATTCCATGCATTTGTAGAAACACATATTGCCCTTTAAATTCACTTTATATTAACATTTTTGCACACACTTCAATGTGAATGTGTAGTTGTACACAAAGTCTCAGGCTATATAAATGTTCTGTGCATCTGCACAAATGTTCTGTATAAGAAGATGGATCATAAACAATGAGAGTACCACATCATTATATCACTTAATGACACCTAGCCAACATACATTGTGCAATACATTGGTGTTTCTGTGACTAAATTGCCTTAGGGCACATTTGTCAAATTGTGTCTCTTCAGATAGGCAAATGTCAACTCTATAATTACTTCCAATTATGATAACAAAATTAATGATTTAAACAGCACAAATGCATTCTTCTATTTAGCAATTTATTACTCTGCAGTATTTTACACTTGGCCAAAATCCATGTTGCAGTCACACTGCTTTCTTTCCTGGATTATCTTACAGAGAATTCAATTCCTTGACTTCTGGAGACAATGGTATGTATTGGAACGCAACTTTTTTTTTTTTTAATCTTGTGTTGGCAGTGGCAGGTACAATCTTAATATTGCTGTCTCGGGTTGGCTATACACAAAAGCACTTTTTCATTTTGAGAATCCAAGTGACCGATGGTGAGACCCTCCCTGGATATCCAGGATAACCTTCTCTTCTCCATATAGAAAAGGTTAACTGCATCTGTAAAGCCACTTTGATGGTGCAAAGTAACATATTCACTAAGACTCAGGTATAGGGATGAATCTTACTAGATTATGCATATATTTCTCTGAGAGTAAAGCACATATCTAACAATGTCAAAACTCCTTCACTTCAAAGCTTGAATTTTCTTTATGCTTAAAATGAAGTAAGATAAATACACCATTTTAATGAGACTGTGAAAATCAATTTGAAATTAATCTGAAATTTAAATATGCCTTAACAATGGAAAGAAAATTGAAATTTAGTATCAAAAATAAAAGTAATTCACAGATAAATAGAAATTTGCAAAAAATTAGTTTTCAAAGCACTGTTCATTGAATGATATTTGTAAGCATCAGTAGCTGACTAATAATCCATCACTATCTTTGTATTAGAGAGTAACAATCAAAATTGAACTTTTAGATGAATATATTGCTATGTTGATGAACTCCTGATAGGTGATGTTAACCTGGGTAGAAATACCAGTAAGACCATGAATTCAGAGACTGTAGCAGCTGTATTTGGGAACCTTATTTTTTAAAGTACTGTGTTGCCAAATTACACTGTGAATTGAAATTGATGTTCTGTCATTATTGAATTGACCATGAACAACCTGCTAACATAAATTAGTTATGTATGATTGCCTAGCTGTTTCTAGTCAGTAGAGAGATTGAAACTTGATCAATAGTTAAAAATTCTTATGCAAGTTTCTCTGAGTTAATGTAGTAGATACAGCTGTTGCTATTCTGGGGCTTATGTGTTTATGGTGTTTACTGAATGATCTTGTCCATAGAGGAAGTTTTTAAAATGATATTAAACACAATTCTTTAACGTTATAAGGTAAATATGCTACTTCAAAACTATAGCTTAATCTCACTTTTTGTTTTATAAAAGAAACATATTTTAATAATTTAAAATGTCTACATAAAAACACGCTAAAGAATCAGGGAAAGACAAATGCATGGCTTGATTAATCAATGTAAACTAAGAATTACATCATCTTAATGTATTTTTATTTGTTAGTTGTATGTGTGTGTATGATCTATAAAGTCCTACAGAAAAAAAATATTTTATTTTTACTGTAATTTTAGAGTAAAGTTTAAACTTTCTTAGGGAAAAGAGATTAAATTATGAGATGCACAGATGCACACTAGGAGCAGTGATTAAAGTGGATAAAACATCCATGTTATGCAAATGAGTACTTCCAGAGCACAGCTCTAGCTTCGCATCCCTGCTTCTCACCAATGCAGTGCTTGGGAGCCAATAGTAATGGTTCCAGTGATTGAGCTCTTTCCACCACAAGGGAGGATTTAATTTCTGTATCCCAGCTTCACTTTCCAACCTGGCCTGGACCAATGTGGTCATCTGGAGAGTGAAACAGTAGCTAGGGATTTTTTTTTCTATTTAAAATATACATAATTTTTAACTTTAAATCATGAGATGAATAAGCTAGCATAAATTTATGTCATTACAATCTATGATTAATATTTTTTTCTGTAGCAGCAGAATTAAAGCATCTTCTCTCAAATTGTATACACACACACACACACACATATATTTTTTTTCCCATGAAACACATACAGAGCAAGCACATTGTGGATTTCAAAATGAAAGATGATAAGGTGAAACCATTAGGAAATAGATCATGCATGTAAGTTGCCACTCTGTTATACAGTAGTATAACACATTTTTTTTCTCTTGAAATTCAGAAGTTCAGGGCCAAGCCTGATAGCCTAGGGACACCGGTTCTTATCCTGGAGCTGCTTGCTATCCAGCTCCCTGCTTGTGGCCTGAGACAGCAGTAGAGAATGGCCCAAAGCCCTGGAACCCTGTACACAATGGAGACCCAGAAGAAGCTCTGGGCTGGATTGGTCAGCTTGGGCCATTGCAGCAACTTGGGGAGTGAATCAACAGATGGAAGATCTTCCTCTCTGTCCCTACTTCTCTCTCTATACCTGACTTTCCAATAAAAATAAAATAAATCTTAAAAAAAGAAATTTCTGAATATAAAATAACATGTCTCAGCTATAAATTAATTAGATTTATATATTTTAGATCAGAGAATGGACTTTTTTCCCATATTACCTCTATACAATATGATGTTCAATAGTGGACTGATGGTTAATTCTCCAAGAAGGCTTATCATTTATTCACTGCATTTTCAATAAGGCTTCTATTTAACTTTCACTTTGCAACACAAGTCAGGTTCTAATTCTTGACAGAAGGTTAGAAATTCAGAGACAACTTACACTTCTGTTTGTGGTACTCATTTGAATGATGCATCCATGAGTTGGCAGAGGTGAAGCCTATAGCTTGGCATAGATGATGTTCATGCTTTAGCAAATGGAGGAAGCCCTAGGGCATAGAGAAATCTCAGCCATTAGTATTGATTTTGCCAGAAGGCAGTTCCATAAACTGACAGTTGGCAGAAGTATGACTCCTTGCATACTGATTCTCATTACTTCTGAAATATCATTAGTATCACAAAATTTTCAGTTACTCATACTTCAACTTAAAGAATTGGTCTTGTGTTATGGAAGTAAAATGCATGAATAGGTTATCCTGTTGCTAATATTATTGCTATGAGATTGTAGGTTTTAGAATGAGTAACTTGTCTTACACCATAATAACAGAAATGATTAAAATAAGTGATTATAAACTCAGCAGCATCATTATATAGGTGGCCATGTTTTGGCTATGAATAGGTCCTTTAAACAAAATGTAACTATACTTGCAGATCACCTAGATTGCACACCCAAATTTTACTCTTTAGAATTAAAAAGTTTCACATGGAAGTGACTTGAACTTCACAAACTTTCAGACTGTTGACTGAAGCAAATCTGAGTAGAATACAAAATCAAGAAGCTTTAAAACAAGAGATTTCATTCCATATCAACACATTTGAATGCTAGATTGCTAAATAAAGAGGATTTTTGCTATTTAAGACTAAATAATTAAATATTATATTCTGCTAGTACTTGAATAATAAATGTAACACTTGGTTGTTTAAGTATTCAAAATTATGATTTCAGAAGTGCCTATTATTTATATTTTTCAATAATTAAACTTTTTCAATTTCTTGGAGAATCTAAACCATTAGAGTAGCATTTCCATCAATCACCATAAGTATAATTGTTCATAAATATTCACATTAAATATGCATTTAAAATAGTTTATTTACTTCAAACAGACACAGACTAGCTACTGCTCTAGTTCCCTTCCTGGAAGAAGCCAGGAATTGTGATTGGCATTCAGGCTGCCCTTGGGAGTGCAGTTTAAAGTTAGGAGTGATACAAGGACTTGAATTCATGTCCTCCAAAATAGGGTGCAGGTTCATATGGTGAATTTTAAAGTTGTTCTAAATATCTATCATCACTATTTTATTTCAAAGGTAACAGTTTTTTCTTAGCTTCATTAAGGCTAAGGGGCACAATTTAAAAAATCATGAATAATCAATTATCCAATAGTATAGTTGTATCAAGATCTGACTTTTTATCATTAAATTTTTATTTTAGATAGAAAACTATAACAATATTACAGCTGGTACCTAAAAAAAAAAGATTTATTGTATTTTTGTTGGAAAGTCAGGTATAGAGAGGAAAACCTTCCATCTGCTGATTCATTCCCCAAGTGGCTACATCGGCCAGAGCGGGGCCAATCCAAAGCCAGCAGCCTGGATTTTGTTCCGGGTCTCCCATTAGTGTACAGGGTTCCAGGGCTTTGGGCCATTCTCTACTGCTGTCCCAGGCCACAAGCAGGGAGCTTGATGTGAAGGGTTCTGGCAGGACATGAACCAGCACCCTTATGGGATCCTGGCGCATGAGAGACAAGGACTTTAGTTGCTGGGCTACTGCGCTGGCCCTACACTTAGGACTTTTTGATACATTTTTCCTGCCTAAAATTGACTTAAATCAAGTGGGTCAAAAAGAGATTCTCAGCTGTACTAATCCATTTCATTATAAATGAATGTTTTCAAATTGTATGCAAAACCTTTGCCATTTTCTCTAATGAACCATGTCTTCTAATTTTACAAGTTGTCTTATATTATTCTCTCTCTCAAGTCTAATACGATATTTGACTTAAGACTTGGTGTTTCAATAAGAAAAACTAGTAAGCACAAGAATCACTTCATTTTCTCTCTACCAGGTTCACCAATCCGGCTTCACTCTAGTATGTAGACACTGGCTGTTTCTCTTCTGTTTCCTGAAGGTCGTCTGGAAGATATCATCTGCATTTGGTATGAAAAAATGTTGATCTCATAATGATATCTTTATTCTCCTTTTTCATTGTATTCGTATATTCTTTGTGGTTAATAATCCCTGTCTTGAACTCTAATAATTGCTACACATTACTAATTAATTTCCCTATATTCCCATCTCAGATGTCTCCTCCTTTTTTATTCTTTTTGCTGATTCCCTACTCCCTTTTTGTTCCAAAAATCACCATGTATTTTTAAAGTTTCATTTTATTTAAATTTAGAATGAAAGAGAAGGGAGTAGAAGTAGAGAGAAGTAGATCTTATATCTGCTTTTCACTTCACAAAGGGCACAATGTTCAAGTCAGAGCCACATCAAAGCCCAAAGCTTAAAACTCCACCTGCATCACCCACCTGGTTTCAGGGACCCAAGTACTTGGACCATCTTCCACTTTCCAGGAGAATTAACAGCAAACTGGATAAGAAGTCAGGAGTAGACAGGCCTCAAACTGATAGTCATATATGAGATGCCAGTGTCACCAGCGGTGTCTTAGCCATCTGTATCATGATGTTTTACCATCCATATTACTATAAACCCTTTATTTTCCTACAATGAATACCCATTGTTTTATTAATTTTTAAGAACTTTACATGCAAGCACACATATAGCACATTGAGTTAAGCTGGTACATAGTCACCCACATCATATATGAGTGTGTCCATTTAAGTTCCAGTTAATCCACTTTAGACCTAACAACCTGATAATGTATACCCTTGGGAGGCATCAGAGAATGGTTCAAATGCATTTCTTTAAAGATGTATTTGTTTTCAGGGTAAAGTTACAGAGAGAATGATAGGGAGGAGATGGAGGGGGAGAGATAAAGATAAAGAGAGAGAAAGTTTGTTTGACTGGTTCACAACACAAATGGCCACTACGGTCAGGGTTAAGCCAGACCAATAATAGGAGTCAAGAACTTCTCATATGACTCCAACATATCAGAAAGGCCCCAAACACTTGAACCCTCTTCATATATGTTCTAAAGCACTTAGCAGGTAGTTAGATCAGAAATCGAAGTTTGGATTGTAAGCAGTGCTCATATGGGATGCTACCACAGCAGTTGATAGTTTAATCTGTTATGTCACTATGTTGATCCATGGTTAAAATACTTGAGTCACTGATTATCATATGACAGATGCATATGGAATTTTTGGTTCCTGGCTTGGCCTGAAATTACAAGTAGATAAAAAATGAATATGTAAGCATTTTCAAAAGTAATAAACCTAAATTTTATTATCTTAATTGAGATAAACTTGAGCTTTATGTCATTAATCAGTTTTAAGTGTGAAATACATTTGTAACTATACTCAGAATACTGTAATTGGAATATGCATTGTGCATGGGGCCAGTATTGTGGAAGAGTGGGTAAAGCTGCTGCCATTGACATTAGGATTCCTGACACCAATTCAAGCCTTAACTGCTTCACTTCTGATCCAGCTCCCTATTAATGAAATGGAAAAATGGTGAAAGGTGTGTAAGTATTTGGGATCCTGACACCAAAATGAAACAGCGTAACCTGGCTTCATCTTGGCTCAGGTCTGGCCATTGGGCCATTTTGAGAATGAACCAGTGAAGGAAGAAGGCTATGTGTTGTACAGACAATAGCCATACACTTCAGAAAAGTTCAATTTCCACAAATATAGTTCTTGCCTATTAGTAATAATTTCCTACTTTCTTCTAGTTTTCTAAGTCCTAAAAGATAATTTATATGTATAAAACAATTTTCCGTTACCGGAATATCCAACCAATAGTAAAGGCTGGCCTCTCTTTGCAAGAGGTGCTTAGTAGATCAAGAAGGAAGCAAAAAAAAAAAAAAATGCCAATGATCTTCACATCCAGTATCTTACAAAAATGTTTTGTAAAGAAGTGATTACTTAAGATGAAAAGTAAAAATGAACGTATCCCTCTAACTTCTATTTTTTCAATGATGCAGTAAAAAGGAAAATTTAAAAAGACATTAAATAGAGTCTCTTGTATTATATACTTTAATTGTCATGAATTATCACTGGTTTAGTCAATATATATATGCAGGGGAAATTGTCTTCCTATGGAGCAGTGTTGGGTGGAGTATTTTAAAATCTCATTCATGGAGAGCAAAGCAGAGGGAAAAACACATGGCCTAAAAAATTGTGAGACCTTCCAGCAACAAAGGACATTAGCTGAGTCCTTGATGGAGTGTTTTTGTCAAAGGCCCCTGGAAAGTGGCCACTTTATTTTTCAGGAAGACATGTGTTTGTGTAGCAAGACACAATGTGTTTCGGAGGTAGCAAGAGTTGTAAGATGCAGAGACTGGGGGTCCAGGCAGGATCCTCTGACCTGGATGCCAGGCGCCAAGCTCCGGGGACTTGGAGATGTGGGCTTATAGAGGGTCAGCGGAACAGTACAGGTGAGGGTGAGTAAGAACCTGAAGCTTCATATCCAGGAAAGGAAGGACTATTGAGCACCCTCCATGGACAAAGCCACTGTACTTTCTGGTAATCTAGGAGGCTTAGGCCTAGCAGTTTGGAGGGGGAAGCAAGAGGATCTTTAAGGGTCAGGCCAAAGTTCCATTACATGTGAGAGACATGTGCTAGGGTAGTTGGCAGCAAACATCACTGAATGTCATTCACTGGCACACACTAAACTGGGGCCGGGGACTACCTGGAAGGGCTAGATCATAGTACCACCAGTCAGAGTCAGAACAGGGTGCAGGTAATGTTAGATTGAGCCCTGAAAACAAGCAACACACAAGAAAATCAGGTCTGGGGGCAGAATATGTATGTTTATGTGCGCTCACCACTGTGAAACCTCTTTTCGCTGGCATGCACAAGATCTGTGGCTTGGTTGAGGTGTTAAGCAGATGCCCCAGCTGGGTTAGGGTTCCCATTTATGCACATCAGATCAGGGATGGGGCCACCAATCTGGGCTGGACATGGCTATATTGTCGCTCAGCATGGGTGTGGACTGGGTCTGAGAATTCCCAGACTTGGCTAGACTCCTGCAATGACTGATAGTTGTGAGCCAGGGTGGCTGTAGAACAGGCTGTGCTAGGCCTTGGTTCCCAATGAATCATTAGAGAGCTGTGTCCGGACATGGTATGTCTGGGCTGTAACACCCAACAGTAAGGACCAAGCAGGGAATGGGCAGATTGGGCAAGGATATTGTTCCTGCCCAGACAAGAGGTGGACAAAGTCAACCTGAGCCAAGGACTCACTGGTGTGTATGAGATCTGCCACTTTGAGGAGACCTGATGGAGGAGCTTAGGGAACTCCTTGGCCAGAACATAGTTCTTGCAGGTGAGTGCAAGAACCAATGCAAGGAGGTGTCCAGACCCTTTCTGGTTACAGTACCTGCCAACATACATGTGAGTCAGGTAAGGGGGTAGGCCTGTCTGGGAAAGTTTATAATACCCAGTGGCAGATGTGAGAACCAGGATGGGGTGCAGGAAGGGCCAGTTCAGGCAGTACACATTAGGGCAGGGACTGGGTGTTGACTGGCCCAGGCTAGACTACAACATTCAGCAGCAGGAGCTGCAGCTGGGAACAGGCTGACCCAAGCCAAAGTGTAGCACCCACTGGTAGATGTCAAGATAAACTGAATCATGCCAATCTGGGGTTGGAGGTTGCCATATCCATGAGTTCTGGGGACAAGGGATCTGGCAGGGCCTGGTTCACCTGGCCCTGGCCCTTATGCCTACCTATATGGTAGATGCCAGGTCCATGAGCCCCAGTTGACAGGGGTTTTAGTGGGGCTCGTGTCACCTGACTCGGGTGTTTGAGCACACCTGCAAGAATTAATCCTCCTTGGTAGAAAAGATGGAGTAGTGGATGGCAGGTCCTGATGCAGATAGAGGATATTGCAGCCCATGGGGCTTGCAGGAGACATGTGGAAGCATAACAGACAAAACAGAACAGAACAAATTGCACAATTACACCATGCGAAAGATAAGTGCAAAAATCTGAGCAAATGGAGACACTATGTTCACCTATGTGAGCTAATGGGTATTGGAAGAGTTTCCTCATCCTTGTATTGGCAAAATCTACAGCATTTCAGAACCTCTTGGGCAGAATGGTTGGCGCGTGCGTCCTATCGGGACCTGGGTTGAAAACCTGTACCCTTTCCCCATCTCCAGGTACTGGGGTGGTGGGGAAGCTGGGTATGGCTCCTCCCCCTTTCCCTCTCTTCTCCCTAAAACAAGAAGAAGGAATAGACAATTTGAAAACAATTATTACACTCATGTTTCCCTAAACACTGATCCTTCTCACCCTGACCAACTATGTAAACATCATCAAAAATAAAAATTAAAAAAATAAAAAGTGCAGAGATTAGAGCAAGGTGATTGGGTCATCATAAGTGCTCCCCACCAGAAATATTTACATAGTTCCTGTAGAACCTAGGTTACTTATCAAAAATGACGTTGCTATAATGGGATAAGGCTGACTTGTCCTCTGGCCTCTTCTCTTGCAAGATGAAGCCTCTTTGGTTGCTTTCATCATTGGACTGCCATCATTGGTCTGCCATCGTCATGAAGCTTTCCCATGACACAAGTCAAAAGAATATTCCAATCTTTCATTTTCTATCTCTGAAATTTTGAGTTAATTATCTTGTCTTTATAAACTAGCCAATCTCAAGCATTTTGTTATAGCAATGGAAAATAAAATAAAAGAATTTTAGCCAAGGGCCAAGATAAGAGTCTTCTCAGTAAAATTGCTTGGCATAAAAATGCAGATCAACACGCATACATGGTGATCAAAGCAGGTATTGATTGAATCTACGTCGGAAATCTGGTGCCCTATGTTAATGTATTGTGCTGATCATTTGGGGAAAAAAGTTAAATGTATGTATCAAACTTTTATGTAAACATTCATTCATGTACTTCTATTTTGTAAGAAAGAGCTAAAATGTGATGACAGATTCCTCTACACACACACACCAGGCTAATATCTAAACATGTTTTTAATATTTCCCCATCTTCCTGTGCACTTCTCTAGCTCACTTGAGCCATATATTTCCTTGAATGTAATATTTTTTAAGCTTTGATTACTCAACCTTAAGAAACATTTGTGTCTACAGATCACTGCTTATTTTTCTTCATGAATGAAGAATCTGACATAATATTATATATGCATTTGTTAACATTTTAATGTATGCGAAATGAGATAATTCACTTTCATGAAATATGAAATGTTGCATAACTTTTAACTAAATCCTCTAAATTCTCATTTCCTAAGCCACTACTTACATATAGTCAATGCTTGATAAATGTTAGGTGAATAAATGAATACAATTTAGATTCAACTGACATAGCCATTCACTTATTTTAGTTCATAAATTCAGCAAACTTTTGCAAACAATATACTCTCTTGCAAAAATGTTCTAATTGAAACAGAAGAACTTAGAACAGAATGGAACTCAGTAGCTTCTGTTGGTCCTTGTTCAACATAAAATACTATCCTAAAGTACAAGAAAAGTATGTTCACACAGAAATTGATTTAATCATATGATTTATTTTTGTGTTTTTAACTTATTATTTAGAATTAATCATTTATAGACAAATAAAAATTTATCTATCAGTTTTATAGATATTTTGTTTGTTTTTTAGAAGAGAGGGAAGCCACTGCCCCACCTGCAGGGCAGGTGCAGGGGTGTTGGAGGCCAGACTTCTTCTTCTTCTTCTTCTTCTTCTTTTTTAAACAATGTATTTATTTTTATTGGAAAGGCGAATATGCAGAGAGCAGAAGAGACAGAGAGGAAGATCTTCCGTCTGATGGTTCACTTCCCAAGCAGCCGCAACGGCTGGAGCTTAGCCAATCTGAAGCCAGGAGCCAGGAGCTCTTCCAGGTCTCCCACGCAGGTGCAGGGTCCCAAGGCTATGGGCTGTCCTCGACTGCTTTCCAGGGCCACAAGCAGGGAGTTGGATGGGAAGTGGGGCTGCTCGGGTTTGAACTGGTGCCCATATGGGATTCTTGTGCTCATAAGGTGAGGACTTTTAAGCACTACGATATTGCACTGGGACCTGTTTTTTGTTTTTTATTTTAACATTTTAATTCTTATTTTTAACTTTATGAGATTTGACATTTTTTACAACACAGATGTAGAAGCATAGGGATTCCACTGCATTCCTCTTCCCTCTACTACACCCTCTCCCTCTGCCTTATTTTGTTTTCCAAAATTATTACAATAACCTTCTAACTCATGTTCACAAGCTTCATTTTTCAGTACATGAAGATATAACATAGCAAATAGGGGAACAAAAAATAATAAATCACATATAATAAAGCAAACTAAAATGAAAACAGGATTGCTGCTATCAGTCATGATTATGGACTCTTGCTGTATACAGCTGGTAATCCCCTGTGTCCTGATCTCACCCACAGGGCTCGCATCCACCGTGTTCTGCGTTGGTTGTTACACCTCAGGGAGAGCATATGATATTTTATTCTTTTATTCTTTCACTAAGCTTAATCGTTTTTAGCTGCGATTATTTTTTACAAATGAGAAGCTTTTTTTTTTTTTTTTTTAAAGATTTTATTATTATTGGAAAGCCGGATATACACAGAGGAGGAGAGACAGAGAGGAAGATCTTCCATCCGATGTTTCACTCCCCAAGTGCGCCGCAAAGGGCCGGTACGCGCCAATCCGAAGCCGGGACCAGGAACCTCTTCCGGGTCTCCCAAGCTGGTGCAGGGTCCCAAAGCCTTGGGCCGTCCTCTCCTGCTTTCCCAGGCCACAAGCAGGGAGCTGGATGGGAAGTGGAGCTGCCGGGATTAGAACCGGCGCCCATATGGGATCCCGGGGCTTTCAAGGCGAGGACTTTAGCTGCTAGGCCATGCCGCCGGGCCCCGATAAGCTTTTTTTAAAATTATTTATTATTTAACTTCAGTAATTGCATTGTATTATGTGACACAGTTTCATAGGTACTTGAGTTCTCCCCACCCCTCCCCAAACCCTCAAACCATGGTGGATTCCTCCACCTTGTTGCATAACCACAGCTCAAGTTCAGTTGAGATTTCCCCATTGCAAGCATATACCAAACATAGAGTCCAGTATCTTATTGTCCCGTCAAGTTCAACGGCTTCTTAGGTATACCCTCTCTGGTCTGAAGACAGAGCCAGCAGAGTATCATCCCAGTCAATTGAAAGCTCCAACATACCATCAGCAAAAATTTACATCATTATGGAATTAATTGACATAGTAATGAGTAACCAATATGTTAAAAGTAAATGCGAGTTCCCAGCCACCTTCTGTGACCACCTCACCTATACTTCAATTTTAGTTTATACACAACAGATAACATTCAAAACATAACATGTTATACATAACATCATATCATCTTAAATCAAGGCAAACATGTGGTATTTAACATTTTGGGATTGGCTCATTTCCCTTTAGCATTATGGTTTCCAGTTTGGCCCATTTGGCCACAAAGAACTGCATTTTGTTTTTTTTAATAGCTGAGTAGTATTCCATGGAGTAGATGAACCATAGTTTTCTTATCCAATCCTCTGTTGATGGGCATTTTGGTTGTTTCCATGTTTTTGCAATTACTGATTGTGCTGCTATGAGCATAGGAGTGCATGTTGGTTTCTCATAGAACAAGTGTTCTGGATATATTCCTAGGAGTGCTATTGCTGGATCATACGGTATGTTGAATTTGAGTTGTTTGAATATTCTCCATACTGATTTCCAGAGAGGCTGTACCAGCCTGCAGCCCCACCAGCAGTGGAGTAGGGTTCCCTTTTCCCCGCAACCTCGCCAACAAGTGTCGTTGGTGCTTTTTTTCATGTGGGACAGTCTTACTGGCGTTAGGTGGTACCTCATTGATGTTTTAATTTGGATTTCCCTTATTGCCAGGGAACTTGAGCATTTTTTCATATGTTTATTTGCCATTTGGGTTTGTTCCTTTGTGATGTGTTTGCCCATTTCCCGTGCCCATTTCTTGAGTGGCTTGTTTGTTTTGACATTTTGGTTGTTTTGTAGCTCTATGTATATTCTGGAGATCAGCCCTCTATCACCTATGTCGTGTGTGAAGATCTTCTCCCATTCTGTGGGTTGCCTTTTTACTTTGTTGATTGTTTCTCTAGCTGTACAGAAGCTTCTTAGTTTGATGAGGTCCCAATTGTTTATTTTGGTCTTGATTTCTACTGCATCTGGAGTCTTTTTTCGGAAGTGAGGGCCTACCCCTAAGTGTTGCAGTGTGTTTCCAACATTTTCTTCCAACAGTTTGAAGGTTTCTGGATGTAGGTTTAGATCTGTTATCCATTTAGATCTGATCTTAGTGTATGGTGAGAGATGTGGATCTATTTTTTTGTTTCTGCAGGCTATTAACCAGTTGTCCCAACAGCATTTATTGAACAGACCTTCCCATTTGCCTGGATTGTCGTTTGTCTTTTTGTCAAAGATTATTTGGCTGTATCTGTGTGGGTTTCCTTCTGGCGTTTCTATTCTGCTCCATTGATCTTCCTCTCTATCTTTGTGCCAGTACCACGCTGTTTTGATAACCACTGCCCTATAGTATGTCCAGAGGTCCGGAACTGTGATTCCCCCTGCTAACTTCCTGTTCTTCAGGATAGTTCTAGCTATCCGTGGTTTTTTGTGCTTCCAGATGAACCTTTGGATCATTGTTTCCAGTTCCATGAAGAATGTTTTGGGCAATTTGATTGGGATTGCGTTGAATGTGTATATTGCTTTTGGCAATATAGACATTTTAATGATATTGATTTTACCTATCCAGGAACATGGGATGTTACTCCATCTTTTGAGGTCTTGTTCAATTTCTTTTTTAAGTAGTTTGTAGTTTTCTTCAAATAAGTCTTCTACATTTTTGGTTAGATTTATTCCCAGATATTTCATACTTTTCTCTGTTATTTTGAATGGTATCTTGCTGGTTAAGTCTTTTTCCATCTTGGGGCTGTTCGCATACACTATGGCTGTTGATTTTTGTTCATTAATTTTGTACCCTGCCACTCTACCAAACTCTCGTACAAGTTCTAGCAGTCTCTGTATTGAGTCTCTTGGCTCTTCTACATAAAGAAGCTTTTATACATTTTCTGGTTGAGTAGTATTTCATAGTGTATATGTATCACATTTTGTTTATCCCGTTAGCACTCTATGGACATCTGGTTTGGTTACATATTTTAGCCATTATAGATTATGCTGCTATAAATAAGTTACAGGTAGCTCTTATTTGCAGATTTAATTTCTTTTGGTTATAGTCTAGGAATGAGGTAGATGTGTGATATTTTATAATTATTTTCAACTAACTGAGTAATCTCCATATTGTCTTTCATAACAGTTACACTAGTTTGCACATCCACCATAGTGGATTAGGATTCCTTTCTTCCAACATTCTCATCAGAACCTTTTTTGTTCCCCTGTATAATGGCAATTCTTACAGGTTTAAGTGGAACCTCATTGTGGTTTTGATTTTCCCTTCTTTGATAGCTAAAGAATTTGAGCATTTTTTCATACAGCTAATACAGAATACTTTTGCTATTATGGATATTTTGATGATATTAATTCTACCAATACATGAATATGACATTTTTGTGTGTGTTTTGGAGTTTCATGGTATTATTTTCTTTATGGTTTTATATTTTTCATTGTATACATGTATTCAAAACTACTTTAACCTTACAAGCTCCTTCTCAGCAATGGAGTTGTTTGTGTGTACAAGGCTGTTACTGATTTTTGGTTGTTGATTTTGTATCTTGCAGCTTTGCTAAACTCCTTTGATTACCAGTAGTCTCACAGTGGAGTTTTTCAGTTCCACTATATACAATATCATGTCATCTTTGAGTAAGGTTAGCTTTACTTCCTCCTTTCTAATTTGTATTTGCTTAATTAGTTAATTTATTTTTACCTAATATCTATGCCAAAAACTCCCAGGACTATGTTTAATAGCAATAGTGAGGGTGGACCACCTTATCTGTGGAATTGCCTTCAACTTCTCCCCATGCAATATGATGTGTATCCTAGGTTTTTCATATATTGCCTTGATTGTGTTGATGTATGATTCTCATATACCCAATTTACTTAAGGATTTTAATATTAATTAGGGCTATGTTTTGTCAAATGCTTTCTCTGCAACTTCTGGATAATTAATTTGTTTAATTCTTAAGCTTACTAATGTAGTGTATCACAATTATTGATTTGTATATGGTTAACCACCACTGCATACTAAGGATAAATCCCATATGGTCCAGGTGGATAAATTTTCTGATGTGCTGCTGGATTGAATTGGCTGGTATTTTGTTGAAGACTTTGGTATCAATATTCATCAGAGATATTGGCATCCATAGATCACTTAACATTTTTTCAAATATTTATATATTTACTTGAAAATTAGAGCCAAATACAGAGTTGGAGAAATGGAGGGGGATATCACCCATCTGTTGGTTCTGTACCTGTACATGCATGCGTTTTCTTGTAGAACAACCATACAGTAAATGATGAAATTAACTTAATTTGATTAGCAGGGAACTGTTGAGTACTTGTAAGTACATTTTATCCAATGAAGGATTTTTCAAAATATCCTTATAATTAATGGGTTTACAATTATAAATAATCAAAGAGATGATGATTGACCTCTCAGTTTGCTGACACTGGAGACATCAGTGAAACTTATTTAGTTCGAAGCATTTGCTGCAAAACAAGGCAATAACATTTTTAAAAACTCATATATAAAATAATCATGCATAATGACATAATATTAAGACACATTTCCATAACCTATAGCAAAGAACGCAAGTCCGAGGAAGACTGAATACATCACTGCTTCCAGGAATATATTCTGCCAAGAGTTCAGCTAAAATTTATAGAGGAACAGATTTTGTGAAATCATTAAATGTTATACATTCTGTGTGATGATGTCTTTTCACTGGATTTATTATGTGTAAAACTATTCTGTATGCTAATTTAGATGGGTAGAAGATTCTGCCATGGCGCCCTTATACATATGGGCATGAATATTCCCTTATGCTGCACTTGGGTCTCCTCCAATCTCATCAAAGCTTGAAAAATAAACTGAAGGTGAAATTGGAATTGCCACCAAAGTACAGCTTCTATAAGATATGAATTTTTTTATAAATACATTGAGTAAAGTGAAGGAGAATTTGTCAACCTGAAAATATAGCTCATTCACGAAAATAAAGGAACACATTTTGAGTGTTTGGCATTATGTAGATAAAATTTTATGAGAGTGAATAAACATAAGTTGGCATTTGAATGTTGATGCATCTAACTGTTTCAACAGCTTTGAAATTTGAACATACAGTTTGAAGCAACACTGAATCACAAAATGTAAAAAAAGTTAAAGATACATGACAAAAAAAGAAGATAAGCTAGAATTGAAATTATGAAATCATGAAGAAAATCTTTATGAAATGCTTAAATGGGATTAGCACTAGAATATTTCTACTGATGTAAAGATACACAAAAGTGTCATGAAAATATTTAATCTACATTAAAATTGGCCTGTACTTTATCTTGTCTAATATTCATATTAGAATACATTTTCATGTTAATTAAAATCTTAGTTAAGACTCAGGCTGTTCAAAGCAATTATATTTAAGAGTACCCTGCATTTATCTTAGTTTTCTCTGAACTTACAAAATGTTTCATTATATTCAGTGAAAAATGTTCACAAAGACACATTTAATGGTACACGATGAATGTCCAATCAGATGTATTAAACATTTAATATAGTTTATGCACAAAATTTAATTTTCAAAAATCAAGCACTTTTACATCAGGAATTTATAATAATGGCAAAACTTTAAAGCCATTATTACATAAATTGCAAAAAATAGCAATTTGGTGTTAGCAAAGAAAATAGTCAAATTTATTATAGTTTATTAAACTATACCAAACGTTTCTATGTATAACAATACTTAACTTTTAAATATCATATGTAAACATTTCTGTAGTATACAGAGATAGCTTCTTTGTGCTTCATAGAAGACATTTCATTTTAAAATAGTTTATAATTATGAACAGGATAATAATGTGTTTGTCTTTAAATAAATGTTTTACAATGTTAATGTGATTTTATATTTAATAGTAATTTCATAATTAGGGTTTTGTGATTAAAACATATGTTTATCTAGTCCCAAAATATTTTTTGTTACTTAAAGTAACTGACTTATACCTGGTAGAAATGGAACACATATATTATGGACTCCTGAATCAAATCTTTGAAGCTAAATGGAGCATTAGATAGAAGTTAGACAATTCAAAATGACATGACATTGATGGAACTGTTATTTTATATAAATCTTAAGACATGGTTAAAGGAATAACATAAAGTAGGACCAACTAGAAACATGGAACATCCCAACATATTTACAAAGCATATTATAATTTGTGCTTTGAGTCTGATGTATTTCCAAAGTGTCAGATGACCATAGTATAAAAATACCAGAGGCAGAAAGAATGCTTTCCCAAGTCACCAGCAGGGAGCTGTATGGGAAGTGGGGCCGCCAGGGTAAGAACCAGGGCCCATATGGGATCCTGGTGCGTTCAAGGCAAGGACTTTTACTGCTATGCTATCGTGCCAGGCCCGGAGTCTGGGTCTTATGACAGGCTTATAATGACATGAAATTTATAGAAAGGTACTAACATGTTTACTTTGGAAAAAATTGGAAGGCATCACTCTAATCAAGTGATCAAGGTTCCATTAATAGAAATCATATAGAAATCAATAGAAATTAGTCTTATGTAAAAAATATGCAATATGGCATGATGAGAATTTCAGTTTGTTGCGTTCTCCCTTTAAAATCACAGTCCCAGAATAATGTTGTTAAAATGTCAAAGAAGCACAAAGAGAGATTTTATAAAATATATGGCCTCTGATCTTTAAATTATGGGAATTATTGACAAGAAAGACAACCTAGAAAGCAAGTGCAGATTTAGACAGAGATGTGAAAATAAATGTAATCTGGTATTCTTGATTGGATCTAGAACTAGAACACTGATATTAGCCAATAGGCCAAGAGGCTGGTTAAATGTAAATAAAGTTTGAAGCTCATTTACTAGTACCTGATTCAACGATAATTCATAGCACATTTGTACCTTTCAGACGCTTAAATAAATATTAATAGTAGGGGATTTTGGCTGAAGAATATAATGTTATGGGGTGCAGCCAATGATAGCCAGCATCCATTGACTATGGACAAATGGAATGTGGCTGTCCCCTACCCTCTGTCCTGAAGGTGGGGCCTAACAGCAATGGACTGTTAATTCCAGCCTCAGCCACTCCCCCCACCCTCTAGGTGTTTGCTCCTGCCCACCTGTGACTCACCTATCATCTGAGAGGGGAGAGTATTGCATTGTTGTGTAACCACTCCCTTCATATGCTCCTTTAAAAGGCTCGTGAAGCAGGGGTTGTCTCTCTTTCTGTACGAGTGCTTCCATTGCTCTGGCACCTTGACTCCTGGCTGACCCAGGACAGGTAATCCCCTAAGCATGGTCCCTGTGTACTGCTTAGATAGGACAATGGATATAGCAATGTTATTTCTGGTTTGTGTACTATCAGGAGTTCCAGGAGGGGTGAGGCCTAGCAGTGATGGAATGTGGGCAGAGAAGCCAGGGAAAGGTGAATGTCTGCAGTTTTGTAAGTGTGTCCAGGTTATTTGTTGCATGTCTCTTAGGATAACTAAAATTGTTGGGGAAGCTGGGACATAGGTCTTCAACTTAATGGAGGAACTTGAGGGAAATGAACATTAGTTCCTTTCGGGGTTATGTTTGCTTGGATTATGATTGGTTGGATTATGATTGGTTGGATTGCCATATGGACTTGAGATTTGGTATTTCTAGTATGCTCTATTAGCACCAAGCTTGGTTAATAAAGATTCCTTAATAAACCTTAGACATGTCTAGTATGATCTCGCTCACACCCCGTAACAATATGTGAATATTTGTATTAACTTATAAAGTGTTCCTTTAGTATGCAACAATATTTCAGAATAAGCTTTAAGTAATTAATCTTTCATTCTTTTGAGTGAAAGAAAACTGTTCAATACCTTTCTTCTCTAATGTATTTTTTCTACTTTCTTGCCAGTACAGAAGGTCATATTGACAACATGTCATCTGATTTTCTTCTTTATTTTGCTTCATATCTATCTCAGCTGCTCTAAAGATGAGTCCATGACTGTAGGGATTTTCTCTGTTTACTTCCCTACAATGTGTATCAAACCCAGATGGCAGTAAATATTTGGCAAGTGCAATTATTTATATTAAGTACTCTCTAGTTTAGCAATATACATATGTTCTGTGGGTGATTACTCAGTCTTTTGTTTCTTGTCTAATTTCAACAATGCATGTGACATGTCTATTCACTAATGCTACAGATATTTTAAGGTCAGATCAGGATGTTGTAATACAACACCTCAGATCGGGGGACTGAAACAGCAAACATTCATTTCTGACACTTCTGGAGACTCATAAGTTGAAACTTGAAGACCCAGTAATTTGGAAATCTGGTAAAGGTTTATAGTCCACATCAGACTTTCGTCTTTTCCTACATAAGAAAGAACAAGAAAAGATGAGAGCACTAAATCCATTCATATATGTTAATTCCTTATGTCCTAATTATGTTCTTAAGGTTTGATTTCACAATACCATCCCCTTGAAGGTTAATGTTTCAAAAAGAATTTGTGAGTGGCACAGATATTCCACTCATAGCCTGTAGTGAATTAATGCAAACATATGGTTTTCTTTACATTGAATTGTCAATTCTGGTCAAGAAATGTTTATTCTTCATAATTCCTACTATAGGTTATTGTCAACTGTCTCCAGAAGATAGATTGCTGAATTAAACTTGGTTTGAATGGCTACAGTCAACATTGGAGAATAAAACACACAAGGTACCATAAATGATTATGTAAAAGTTTGCAAGGTATTAGGTCATGTATCTATTGGAATAAAACTAGATACCAGCATGAAAATGTAAACACTTAAAAATTACAAAATGTTTTACAGTGTGATTTTGTAGTGTGATATATTTTTATTTCTGAATTGTGTATACTTTATATAAAAACCACATATAGCATGTTTTGTCTAAAATTTTGGCTTTTTGTATATAAAATCTATAGCTTTACTTAAGATTATTTGTGTTCACTCTGATGTAGAGTTTTTGATAGACTAAGTAGCATTAGTTTATGTAAAATATATTAAGTGCATGGATTTATAAAATTGCCTCATCCGTTAATTTAGCAACATATCAAATCAAATGAGAATTACATAAAAATTTGTTTAAATTTCTTAATTACTAACCACTTATTTATATCCCAAATAACAATGAATGTAGCTATCACTTTACAAGAAAAGTAACCAAACTAGAAGTGCTTTAAACATGTTTGAATGTGATGTTAATAAGTTTATTTAAAAAATGGATAGTAGAGGAGTTACAAAAAGTTGATGGTAATTCCTATTTAATCATCAGTAAATATTTATTAATGTTGACTTTTCATGTAACTATACTGTAATGATCAAAAGTGAGACAGGATATAATTGCAGTATGATTATCTCAACTATATACTCTTAAGTTTCAACAGGTTTTCTAACACTGTTTTTGCATTTTTTTTCTTATTTTTTAACATACTGGTTACTCAAAACCATGTCAATTCCATAATATTGCAACTTGCTGTTGATGTTATATTGGGACTTTTAATTGACTGGGATGATATTCTACCAGCTCTAACTTCGGACCAGAAATGGTCTCCCCAAGAAACTGTTCCACTCATCTGGACAATAAGTAGCTGGACTCTATGCTTGGTATACATTTGCAAGGAAAGAATCTTGATTGAATTTGAACTGTAATACTTCATCAAGGTGGAGGAATCCACCATGGGGGGAGGGGTGTGGAGAGGGGTGGGGGGATTCCCAGAGCCTATGAAACTGTCACATAATGCAAAATAATTAATAAAAAATATATATATATATTTAAAAAAAACAAATCCAGCATCCCACAATATATTTCTTGTCAAACATTTTTAATCTCCCTGATGTGCAATAAGCTTTCAGTAGTTTATCACAGTCCAGAAAATAATAATTTTAATGATCACTGTCAAATATTTGTCCTTCACCACGTGCTTAAGCGCCTCATGTGTTCTTATGACTAAATTATATTGTTTTCCAGAATTCAAGAAAAGTTCACAGTTACAGCACTGCTTCTTTTATTTTTCCTTTCTTTCTTTTAAAGATCTATTTTTAGTATGCCCATCAGCAGAGGATTGGATAAGAAAGCTATGGTTCATCTACTCCATGGAATACTACTCAGCTATTAAAAAAAACAAAATGCAGTTCTTTGTGGCCAAATGGGCCAAACTGGAAACCATAATGCTAAGGGAAATGAGCCAATCCCAAAAGGTTAAATACCACATGTTTGCCTTAATTTAAGATGATATGATGTTATAGATAACATGTTATGTTATGTATGTTATATGTCGTGTATAAACTAAAATTGAAGTGTAGGTGAGGTGGTCACAGAAGGTGGTTAAGAACTCGCATTTACGTTTTTTTTTTCTTCATTAATTACATTGTATTATGTGACACAGTTACATAGGTACTTGGGTTCTCCCCACCCCTCCCCAAACCCTCCCACCATGGTGGATTCCTCCACCTTGTTGCATGAACACAGCTCAAGTTCAGTTGAGATTCCCCCATTGCAAGCGTATACCAAACATAGAGTCCAGCACCTTATTGTCCAGTCAAGTTCAACGGCTTCTTAGGTATACCCTCTCTGGTCTGAAGACAGAGCCAGCAGAGTATCATCCCAGTCAATTGAAAGCTCCAACATACCATCAGCAAAAATTTACATCACTATGGAATTAATTGACATAGTAATGAGTAACCAACATGTTAAAAGTAAATGCGAGTTCCCAGCCACCTTCTGTGACCACCTCACCTACACTTCAATTTTAGTTTATACACAACAGATAACATTCATAACATAACATGTTATCCATAACATCATATCATCTTAAATTAAGGCAAACATGTGGTATTTAACCTTTTGGGATTGGCTCATTTCCCTTAGCATTATGGTTTCCAGTTTGGCCCATTTGGCCACAAAGAACTGCATTTTGTTTTTTTTAATAGCTGAGTAGTATTCCATGGAGTAGATGAACCATAGCTTTCTTATCCAATCCTCTGCTGATGGGCATTTTGGTTGCTTCCATGTTTTTGCAATTACTGATTGTGCTGCTATGAGCATAGGAGTGCATGTTGGTTTCTCATAAAACAATTGTTCTGGATATATTCCTAGGAGTGCTATTGCTGGATCATACGGTATGTTGAATTTGAGTTGTTTGAATATTCTCCATACTGATTTCCATAGAGGCAAAAGATGGAGTAACATCCCATGCTCCTGGATAGGTAAAATCAATATCATTAAAATGTCTATACTGCCAAAAGCAATATATACATTCAACGCAATCCCAATCAAATTGCCCAAAACATTCTTCATGGAACTGGAAACAATGATCCAAAGGTTCATCTGGAAGCACAAAAAACCACGGATAGCTAGAACCATCCTGAAAAACAGGAAGTTAGCAGGGGGAATCACAGTTCCGGACCTCTGGACATACTATAGGGCAGTGGTTATCAAAACAGCTTGGTACTGGCACAAAGATAGAGAGGAAGATCAGTGGAACAGAATAGAAACGCCAGAAGGAAACCCACACAGATACAGCCAAATAATCTTTGACAAAAAGACAAACGACAATCCAGGCAAATGGGAAGGTCTGTTCAATAAATGCTGTTGGGACAACTGGTTGATAGCCTGCAGAAACAAAAAAATAGATCCACATCTCTCACCATACACTAAGATCAGATCTAAATGGATAACAGATCTAAACCTACATCCAGAAACCTTCAAACTGTTGGAAGAAAATGTTGGAAACACACTGCAACACTTAGGGGTAGGCCCTCACTTCCTAAAAAAGACTCCAAATGCAGTAGAAATCGAGACCAAAATAAACAATTGGGACCTCATCAAACTAAGAGGCTTCTGTACAGCTAGAGAAACAATCAACAAAGTAAAAAGGCAACCCACAGAATGGGAGAAGATCTTTGCACACGACATAGGTGATAGAGGGCTGATCTCCAGAATATACAAAGAACTACAAAACAACCAAAATGTCAAAACAAACAAGCCACTCAAGAAATGGGCACGGGAAATGGGCAAACACTTCACAAAGGAACAAACCCAAATGGCAAATAAACATATGAAAAAATGCTCAAGTTCCCTGGCAATAAGGGAAATCCAAATTAAAACATCAATGAGGCACCACCTGACGCCAGTAAGACTGGCCCACATGAATAAAAGCACCAACAACACTTGTTGGCGAGGCATTTACTTTTACCATATTGGTTACTCATTACTATGTCAATTAATTCCATAATGATGTAAATTTTTGCTGATGGTATGTTGGAGCTTTTAATTGATCGGGATGATACTCTGCTGGCTCTGTCTTCAGACCAGAGAGGGTATACCTAAGAAGTTGAACTTGACTGGACAATAAGATGCTGGACTCTATGTTTGGTATACGCTTGCAATTGGGGATTCTCAACTGAACTTGAGCTGTGGTTATGCAACAAGGTGGAGGAATCCACCATGGTGGGAGGGTTTGGGGAGGGGTAGGGAGAATCCAAGTAGCTATGAAACTGTGTCACATAATACAATGTAATTAATGAATTAAAAATAATAAATAAATAAATTTAAAAAGATTTGTTTTTATTTTATTGCAAGTTCAGATATACAGAGAGGAGGAGAGACAGAGAGGAAGATCTTCTGTCTGAAGGTTCACTCCCCAAGTGGCCACAACGGCCAGAGCTGTGATGATCTGAAGCCAGTAGCCTGGAGCTTCTTCTGGGTCACCCACATGCGTGCAGTTTCCGAAAGCATTGGCCTATCATTGACTGCTTTCCCAGGCCACAAGCTGGATAAGAGGTAGAACAACCTCCGGGATTAGAACCAGCACACATATGGGATCCTGGTGTGTACAAGGCGAGGACATTAGCCACTAGGCTACCAGGCAGGGCCCTAGCACTGCTTTTTAACATAGTGCTAAAAGGCTCAGTCAGAGATATTAGTGAAGAAAAAGCAAGCAAAGAAATTCAAATGGTAAATTGGAAATTCAAATTATCCTTATTCACAGACTTACAGGATTCCACACACAAAAGAACCATACTCTAAGAAGAAAATATTCAAACTCCTAAAAATGCCAGGATACAAAGTAAAGGGTACCAGGATACAAAGAAAATAAATTCAAATCTATGGTCATAGTATACACACAGGAATACACAGATAAGAAACAACTTATAAGAACAGTTCCATTCCAAATAGCAGAAGTGATACTAAAATACCTTGAATTCATATACTTTTTTTGAAGATTATTATTATTATTATTAACATTATTATTATTTTTGAAAGGCAGACCTGCAGAGTGCAGGGTATACAATGAGAATGATCTTCCATATGTTAGCTCACTCCCTGGTGGGCTTATGCAGGTCAAATCCAGAAACCAGTAATTTCTTCCACGTCATCCAAATGGACAGTATGGATCCAAGTAATTAAACCAATCTCTGTTGACCCTGTGTGCATTTGCAGGAAGAGGTTGGATGAGAAGCAGAGGTGGAATTGAGTTCCACAGGTTCATATAAGTAAATGTGAAAATCCCAAGTCAGACATTAACTCACTGATACACAGTTCGCACCCCGTTCTTTGACTCCGTATCTCATGTTTTGCCTGAATATCTCTGTATCTGTTTTCTATGCTGTTTTCTGTCTTTGGCTATTTTTTGTAAATTTTCATCTTTTTTTATTAATTATTTTGCTTTATGTGACAGTTTCATAGGCTCTGGGAATCCCCCCACCCCTCCCCACACCCCTCCCCCCATGGTGGATTCCTCCACCTTGATGCAGTATTACAGTTCAAATTTAATCAAGATTCTTTCCTTGCAAACGTATACCAAGCATAGAGTCCAGCTACTTATTGTCCAGATGGGTGGAACAGTTTCTTGGGGAGACCATTTCTGGTCCGAAGTTAGAGCTGGTAGAATATCATCCCAGTCAATTAGGAGTCCCAATATAACATCAACAGCAATTTACACCATTATGGAATTGACATGGTTTTGAGTAACCAGTATGTTAAAAAAAAAAAAAAAAAAGCAAGTTCTTAACCACAACCTATGATTAGCTCATTGACATTTCAATTTTAGTTTATATACAGGACCGGCTGCTATATACCTTAAAATGGCTATAAGGTACCATTCAGCTGTCTCGTGTCTATTTCATTTTAGTATTTAGCCATTTGTTGTGTTGAAGTATAATTTTGCTGATCTTGGCAGAATTTAGGAAAATCTAGACTGGCTTGTAACTCTAACAAGACATTTGTTGACAACTAAGGTGCAGAACATTTTTTTTTTGGGGGGGTGCAGAAAATTCCTCAACACTATGGTGAGGAGTAACTAATCTTTGTGTCCCACCCAGCGAGGCATGAGCAAATCCACGCCAGCTCTTTCCTGTCAGATTCCAAGCTCTACTTTTTGTTGTTTGTCTATTTATTTTAGGCTTTTTTAGTTAGTATGATTGTTTGCTGTGAGGGGCTTTCGAAGCGATCCCAATGGTCATTGTGAGGCAGGGTGGGGGTCCAGAGCCCGGAGCCAGACAAGTACCAGAGAAAGCGCTCCTCCCTGGTCCCGAAGGACATTTATTGTTCTTCTGTTTCTGCGGACCGCTCAGGGCTTCTGGTTGTCATTCCAATGACGTTGGTTTCTGCAAGGTAGTGTTTGGACTTCTTCCATCCCCTGCGGAAGCTCCGGTTGGGGGTGGGTGACCTCAGAGTACTCGGCCTCCGAGGGCATCCAATTCCCTGTGGCCTCCTTGGCAGTTGGGATATAGTCCTTGTTGCTCGTATTAATAGTTTGTGATGAAGATCTGGGAGTCTACCGGGTTGGGATCCAAGGTTCCTCCTTACCACCTGCTCCACTCTGGAGTGCCCTCCTGCTCCACGCACATGACCTCCTGTTAAGAGGTTGTCAGGATCGCACCCGATTCGCCTCTTATGCATTGGTATAGTAGTTTTACTATTGTTTAGTGCCGCTTTGAGTCTGTTGTCTATGAATTACCAGACTTGATCTTGATAGGCTATATTGTACTTTTTTCTCACTCTTTTTATGGTCCAGAAAGACTTCCCTGCACTCCCTCCCCATTGCGGATTAACATAGCATATTGAGGGTATAGTAGGTTTTACAGTTTTTCGATGTAGATCTTAAGTATTCTGACATTAATTGTTGGTTTATAGATTATATCGCATTTTCTTATTGCATTGGATACAGGTTGTTAAAGATTGCACTAATATTACAATATACAGGTACTATCTTCCAAATTGTCATCTTTTCATCTCAGATTAAGGCAAACATGTGGTATTTAAACTTTTGGGATTGGTTCATTTTTCTTAGCATGATGGATTCCAGTCGGGTCCAACTGACCACAAAGAACTGCATTTCGTTTTTTTTTTAATAGCTGAGTAGTATTCCATAGAGTAGATGATCCATAGCTTTCTTATCCAGTCTTCTATTGATGGGCATTTTGGCTGCTTCCAGGTTTTTGCGATTGTAGATTGCGGTGCTATGAACATAGGCGTGCATGTTGGTTTCTTGTGTAGGAGATGTTTTGGATATATCCCTAGGAGTGCTATTGCTGGATCATATGGTATGTTGATTTTCAGTTGTTTGAGTATTCTCCATACTGATTCCCATAGAGGCTGTACAAGTTTGCAGTCCCATCAGCAGTGGAGAAGGGTTCCCTTTTCCCCACATCCTCGCCAGCAAGTGTTGGTGGTATTATGTATGTGTGCCATCCTTACTGGTGTTAGGTGGTACCACATTGTAGTCTTCATTTGGATTTCCCTTATTGCCAGGGAGCTTGAGCATTTTTTCATATGCTTGTTTGCCATTTGGGTTTGTTCTTTTGTGAAATGTTTGCCCATTTCCCTTGCCCATTTCTTGAGCAGTTTGTTTGTTCTGGTGTTTTGGTTTCTCTGGAGACTTTTGTATATTCTGGAGATCAGCCCTCTATCTCCTATGTCGTGTGCAAAGATCTCCTCCCATTCTGTAGGTTGTTTTTTTTACTTTGATTGTTTCTCTAGCTGTACAGAAGCTTCTTAGTTTGATGAGGTCCCAATTGTTTATTTTGGTCGCTATTTCTACTGCTTTTGGAGTCTTTTTTAGGAAGTCAAGGCCTACTCCTAAGTGTTGCAGTGTGTTTCTAACATTTTCTTCCAAAAGTTTGAAGGTTTCTGGATGTAGGTTTAGGTCTTTTATCCATTTAGATTTGATCTTAGTGTATGGTGAGAGATGTGGGTCTTTTTGTTTCTGCAGGCTATCAACCAGTTGTCCCAACAGCACTTATTGAACAGACCTTCCCATTTGCTTGGATTGTTGTCTGTCTTTTTGTCAAAGATTATTTGGCTGTATTTGTGTGGGTTTCCATCTGTTGTTTCTATTCTGTTCCACTGATCTTCCTCTCTATCTTTGTGCCAGTACCACACTGTTTTGAGAACCACTGCCCTATAGTATGTTCATAGATCTGGTACTGTGATTCCCCCTGTTAACTTCCTGTTTTTCAAGATGGTTCTGGCTATTCGTGGTTTTCTGTGTTTCCAGATGAATCTGTGTATCATTTTTTCCAGTTCATTGAAGAAGATTGGGATTGCATTGAATGTATATATTGCTTTTGGTAGAAGTATTACATATTTGTATATATATTTTTATTTTTTAAAAGTGTTTTAATGTGTATTTAATTTCTTTGTAATGTGAAGAGTTTGGCTCAGATTTTGTTATGCTGTAGATATTTTAATTTTTTCTTTGTAATGTTCTAACAACTTCATAACCCTTTTTATTATTTTAAATTTTCCTATGACTTCTTTAAATTAATCTGCAAAACGTATTTTAAACTTTTCCTCATGCATCTCTAGTATGCACTTTTTTTTTCATTAATTCAACAAACTTTTTTTCTTATTAATTTTCTCACCAACAGGTCACACAGTAGCATCACTAGCTTTGAGAAGGTTTTTTTTTTTTTTAATTTCTTTCATTTCTCCATCAATGCATAGGAGTTGAGTACAATAGAAGTCGTATCTTGAGTTCTATAAAGGTTAAGTTTGTTTTGATTGACACAAACAGATCATACTTACAAGTGCATCACTCTCAATGAAGAGGATTGATACAGCCATTCATATAGATGTATGATTTTTAATGATTAGTATGAGGAAAATGAGTTGTGTTAAACAAATATACTAAATAATCAATGTTGAATTCCAGTTCACGCATCCTGCTTAGAGCCTGTCTATAGCTTCAACTTTGGGTAGCACTATAATGTCACTGTTAATATTCCAGGCTCAAGACACCGATGAGGTGTCTGCTGAGCCTCTTGTCCCGACCACACTTTTAAAACTAAAAGCTGGGCACTGTGTGGTAGTCTAACAGCCAAAGTCCTCGCCTTGCACACTAGGATCCCATATGGATACTTGTCCTAATCCTGGCGGCACTGCTTCCCATCCAGCTCCCTGCTTGTGGCCTGGGAAAGCAGTTGAGCACGGCCCAAAGCCTTGGCACCCTGCACCTGCATGGGAGACCCAGAAGAGCTTCTGGATCCTGGCTTCTGTTTCGCGCAGCTCTGACGGTTGTGGCTGCTCTGGGGGTGAATCTGTGGACCGAAGATCTTCCTCTCTGTCCCTCTTGTTCTGCATATATCTGACTTACCAATACTAAGTAAAAAACTAAGCCAGCATCCTTATCTAAGAGTTTTTCTTCTAAGAGATACTTTTTCTTTTATTTATTTCTGAAAATTCTGTCTACTTGATGTCTTTTTGATGGTATAAAAAATTTTGCCTGTTATTAAAGGAAGTAAAATTCTTTCTTGTACCTAGCCTATTGTCCTTATGTAGATGTTCAGATGCTGTGTAAATTAAATTTTTCACCATTAGTCTGATTCTAACTATGAAAATATGTGACACACATAATAATATAGATAGAACATGCGAATCTATGCATTACAATGTGATTTCTAAAGTTAAGAATCCTACCATATATTAAGAAAACAGTTGCTGTGCCTTTGGCTGTACATTTTTTTAAGATACGGTTAATCATGTATATACATATACTCTCACAGATGGATGGTGTAACAGAGACATATATGTACTGAGAAATAAAGTCACATTGCAGTACACATCTCTATGTCTAAATAAATGTGTAACTGTCATTCTGAAACGTGAATATATAACCACACATTCTGAAACATGAAAATATAACCACTTATACGTATACCTACCTTATCTTGATATATTTAAATAGCAAATAAATTAATCTTGCAACTGTAATTATTTAATATTATAACTTGGGGGAATCATAGTAAAATATAGTAGTGGGTAGGGAAAAGAGGAAGTGGAAGAGGCAAAGACTCATACACCTTCAAAACTAAACTACAGTAAAAAAGTATATACATAGTTATATATAAATATATCATACATATGTCTCAAAATGTTGAAAAATCATGGTAAAAACTCACACGCACACACACATACATATATATGTCACATCCAACATGAACTGTTAGTTAAATCTAATAATTTTTAAAATTGCAGCAAAGCTTTTTCTATTCTAATAGAATGGATGAATTATGAAAACATCATTTTAAAATATTATATCACAATTAAATTACATCTATTTTCTATATCATCACTTCTTCATATCTCTAGTTGTTGTTCCTTTATAATTTTATCTTCTTGCTTGTAATCTTTCCTCGCTTTTCTTTGGCTTAACTTGTAAGCAGCAGATATTTTCCTCCAGTTCATCAGTCTCCATAACTTATTTAGGGAACATGTATGGAATTCTGGCTCTGTTGCAGAAATTTGAAAAACAAGCCAGAAAATAAAAGATCAGCCTGTGTCAATACTATTTTTTTGCTCTACTTTTCAAATAAATAATTTTTGGAAAAGGACTTTCAATTTTAAAATGTGTGTGATATGACTCAATTCTCATATATAAAGCTCCAAAGTATATTTTAAAGCACTTTCGAGGTTTTTGGTAGGCTACAATAAGAACTTCCATGTTATTTATTGTAGCAATAAAGATTTAACATCATGGAAAGTAATTTTAGAATTCATTAGTCGTGTGCTTGCATTTTCATATATAAACTAAACATAGCCACTCTAATAAACATAGCATTGAAGACAGAGTAGAGTCAATGAGTAGAGTCAATTTCTTTATTAAATTTTCATGGTTCGGGAATCAAAAACACTCACTCAATGTATGTTGTTTGCGAAGCAGTCCTGAGGAAGCCTTCATCCTCCGTGGTAGTGCTGAGGACTCTCCACTTTGGATTCAGGTCCTTGATAGCATACCTAGAAGCCATGGAAGAAGCAAAAAATGCTTGGATCTTTGTCATTCACATGGGAGAGGGGACATTAATAGAGTTCCTGGCTTACAATTTTGACCTGAGCTAGCCTGGTGGTTGAGGTTATTTGGGGAATGAATTAATGGATGTTTTGTCTATTTCATCACTTCATTCTTTCTTTCTCTTTTCCAAATGAATAAATTTGTCTTTAAAAGGAATAAAGCACATAGCTAGAAACACAATACTGCTACAGTCATTTTCATAGCTAAAATTAAATAACACATGTTGGAAAGTAAGATAATTACAGGGTATCAATAGTTGATCATTAATTTGTGCCTTTCTAGGTTGATATAAATATGATTCAATTTTAGTAAATTCCGATCTTTTATTTTTCTAGAATTTCCATGAATTAGCCATTTGCTTATCATCTCTCATGAATTTCAGCTGAAAACAATTTCAATTGTTAATTAAGAATTATTTCCAAAATGATGTGTTTTTCATTGGGATCAACTTTAATTGACTATTGGTCTTTTCTAATATCAAGTACACATACAATAAGATGCAGCATTCATACTTTTATATCTATTTAAACAATGTATCAAAAGTCAAAGTCAATTCAACAGTCAGGACCAAATAATCCAGATAATTGTTATAATTGTA